>NC_054753.1:15568357-15891357 GCF_018143015.1 Lytechinus variegatus
CTTCTTTTTCTTCTTCTTTTCCTTCTTCTTTTCCCCTCCCTCATTTTATGCCTCCGTCCCCCTCGTACCAATTCTCCTTTTTTTCTTGATTTGATTTCGTTTGGAAACCAACGTATCGGGCGTATTTTGCCAATATGGGCATATACTTTATATTCATGTATATGAATTGAAACCAGGCCTGGCAAATTGTTATTCATTATTATATCTGTAGTTTTGTCTTAAAATAATTCTAGGAAATCTTGATATTAATAAAAACGACATTTTAGGAGAGTTCGTGTAAAAAATACTTGGTAGGCCTATAGTTACAATGAACTGTCTTGCGGAGTCAATTTCTTTATTTAAATTTTAAGACTGAGTAGTGTTAAATCACTTGATGAACAAGTTGCGTTCTCTTTTGTAACCTGTACTCTCTTTGAATATTGTCAATACCGATATCTTATTCAAGAGTGTCATATTGAAAGAACAGATTGTTTTTGTCGATTCTTTCTTTGTTTCTTTCCTTCATTCACCCGTCAAGCTGGGATCACTGGGTACCCACGGACGGCGCTGTAACAAGACGTCAAAAGCCATCGATGGCTGCGAGCTCATGTGCTGTGGTCGAGGTTTCAACACTCATATCGAAGAGGTGGTCGAACGATGTAGCTGCAAGTTCCATTGGTGTTGCTACGTCAAGTGTCGGAATTGCCACCGGACTGTCGAAGTGCATACGTGTAAATGAGCGTGTGGGACCGAACTCGAGCACGGCGCCGCGTACTGCATCTTATCGTGCGTGCGCGTGTGCACGTACGTCAACTCTCGACGAAACACGGTGATTGTGATTGGACAATATTGATCATCACGTGACGAACTCTCGTAACAGATTTTTTTCAAAACAGTATTCCATTTCAAGCAAGCGAGTTTTCCTGGCACAAAATGGTAGACAGCATGGCCCTGAGTAGCTGGGGTGCTTCACCCCCTAGATCTTCCTTGGGGGTGCTGCGTGTATTATTTCCCATATGCAGCACCCCTGGAATTCTGGTTGGTGTTAAAACAAAAAGAGAAATGTTAGCAAAACGAAAACCTTTTGTTTGTTTTGTTTGCTTGTCAAATTTACATCAGCAACCTCAGTCAAGAATTCGTTCCCAGGGCCCTGACGGTAAAACGTTTTGGCTGGACACTTCAGGATTATTATTTTTTTTTTACCAATGTCATTGCTTCGAAAATAATTTATTGAAAAGAACTTTATTGTTCCATTGCTCCTAAGTTGTGTTAAGCATTCAAACAAGAAGAAATTTAGGCCTTAAGACATCTCTGAATGCACAAGTAAAAATTGTTCTGGCTTATCAAAATATTTCTAACATGTTTAAAATGATAGATGAGGGTATCTAGACTTTTTTGACGGTACAGAATAATGGTACTTGAAATACTAATGCCAGGACAAAACGGTGTACTAGTAAAACATTTTCTTTTAAGTAAAGTATAATGATGTAATTATACCTATTTTACTTATCTCGAAGCCATGACAGTGGGTTACGTTTGAAATGAATGCCTAGTTGTTTGTATGCCCCTCAACCAATTATATAAAAGTTTGAGAAGTTTTCTTGGGGTCATCACTGGTTTATTTTCATAATGCATTTGTGATACGTACTAGTTACTATGGTTGCCTAATCAATATTAATCATAAATCTGGAAGTAATCAATGGATTGAAAAATTTATGTTGATGTCGGCTCGAAAAAGCAGATTAGAAAACTAACTGCAAGTCAAAAGCAAACACGTGAATTTCTTTACCTGATGCAGTTGGGAATGGTTTCAAGCTTGTCCAGAATGATAAAAAAAATATGTGAAAATATTCTTTAAAAAAAACAACTATGCAGTAGGTCTTGAAAATCTTGTACAAAATTGTACAAAAGTGAAGGGGTCTTATTCGAACGCACTCTGCAAAGTTCCATTCATCGAAGATGCTGTTATTGAATTTAGACTTCCCTCGGGAATTACGTCCTTTCTAGGTAGAGGCATGATATTTTAATCTGTTTAAAAACAAAATAAGTCATATTGTGAAACACTTTAATCCTTTTAGAACATAATTATTGACACCTTCTGTTTATAAGTGCCTTATGCTCTTGCCGAGCTATTTCATGATTTACAAAAAGGTACTTTATTGTTTGAACTGGATTTTTTTTATCGAAATGTGTTTGTGTGGTGTACATTTTATTTTACGCAAAACAATGTACAGTATTTCTTGTTCATAGGCCTACGTGTATCTTATTATCATTGTACTATTGTATAAAGTAATTTGTTTGTAATATAATGTCAATATAATGTCTTCCCTAATTATTGTATGTGATAATATTATTTTGATACAATTACGCGCATGTAGCCAAAACGTATGTTAGTATTATTCGATGATAATTGTATTAATGTATGGAATATTCATCGAAATTACTCATTATAATGAGTAATGTTGATAGCATGTATAAGTCTTTCTTAAAATTCTTTTGATTCTGTTTTTTTTAATTGCAAGCCACAACTTGGACCCCTACGAAAAACAGCATTTACTGATGGGCTAATACATCCTACGAGTGGTAAATCAATAAAATTGAAAAATCGAATCAAGTGTAAGAAAATATACATAATGTCACCCACACTGTAAAAACTGTGTTAAGACTGACACCAATTGGTGTTAATAGAGGACCACACCGTGAGGTGTTAAAATAACACCCTAGAGTTTGAAGATAACACCAAAGAGTGTAAATGTAACAACCATAGGTGTTGTAATAACACCTATAGGTGTAAAACTAACACCACCAATTTAACACCGGTGTAAAATAACTGGTCCTCTATGTACACCGGTTAACACCACAGTTTTTGCTGTGCATGCTGGGGGTGTTCTATACCCTAAAATTCAAATCCCCTTGTGCTATTTGAATTGAATTGAATTGAATTCTGTTTTTTTTTAATTTAATTCCTTGAATATTCTGTCCGTACTTTACTTTAATTATTTAAAACCCGGCATCAAGATAAATTGGTTTTAATTTACTACATTTTGCACTCGATTTCTTTTAAAAATGTTAAAAGTAGTGATGAATGCTCTTAGCGATTCTGATATTGCTCGTTCACTTTTGCATATAAAACTAAAAGTAGATAATTATGAAAAAAAAAAGAAAATGGCATTATTTCACCATGATGTTTAAGTTACAACAGTAAAATTGAAGCATTGGTGAATATTGATTGATACACTGCAAAATTATTAGCTGATTTAAACTACACTATTTGTGTACATATCGAACGGCAACAGACACTTTGCACCAGTGTTCAGTTATGGTATCAGGTCAACGCCAACTGGTGTTTATGATTACTTTGGTTTTATAATCTGATTAGTTTTACGTTCGGATTTAAAAATATCCATTTGAGACCCGAGCGTGTTGTCCTTTACTAACGTGGACTGTATCTAAACACTCTATTTTTAAAGTGAAGCAACAAAAGCACGAAAATAATAAGATTTCGATGAATTAATTCAGTCCCTATTCATTTTGTGGTAAAATTTCAATAATTATTCACATTCTCACTTTGTAATAATTGCAAAATTAATTTTAGAAATGCTGCAAGACTAGAAAGATTCCTTAAGTTTCAACTAAAATTATGCGTGGTTGAATGTAGATTTTTCCCATGACATAAGTATTTGTTATATATATTAAAAGATAATGTGATTGTGAAACACTGAACGACCTTGGGTCTGTTTGTAAAAATGTACTACTAAAGAACGTTGTAATAAAGCATTGATATTTGGGATTTCATAGAAATTAAACATTGTCTTTTGAGCAATTTTTATTGACTAGGTTTCCGCAGTCTTCCCGGGAAGCGTCCTGGGGCCCGTTGCATATAACTTTTGCCCCCCCCAAAAAAAAAAATCTGGAAAATTAACAAAATATCTGGCAAACAAAATTATGCCATTGAAAATTGCACATCAAATAAACTCTGACAAAAAAATTGCCAGAGTTTTTGATGGCAAACGTTTTATGCAACGGGCCCCTGGTGTTAGCGGTCCTGACTCTTGCCTTGTAAGCAGAGGGTGAGTCTCCACCCAAATTGTAAATGGGTACTTACACGGTATATATAGGGATACTATGCCTGGCCATTGAGTCTTGAAACTCTTTTTGGGATGTTCCACAGGGAGTGGAGAAAGTGCTTAGTAACATTAATTATCAAAGGTCAAGTCCACCCCAGAAAAATGTTGATTTGGATAAAGAGAGAAAAATCAAACTTGCATAATGCTGAAAATTTCATCAAAATCGGATGTAAGTTAAGACTTTTTAAGTTAAGCTTATTTTTCACCAAACAGTGAAATGTACAATTCAGTGACATGCAAATTAGACAGTCGGTGATGTTTTTTCACTCACTACTTCTTTTGTTTTTATTGTTTGAATTATACAATATTTCATTTTTTACATACTAGTATTGACAATAAACTTGACTAAACCTTGTAGTTTTTGACAGTGTTAATTCCACATGTTCTTTCTTTCTTCCTTTCGTTCTTTCTTTTTTTATTGTTTCTTTCTTCATTCCTCACTTCCTTCCTCCCGTTATTAACTTTTCTTTTATCATCATTATTATTTCGTCCTCCTTTCTTCCTTCCTCCCTTTCCCAAGTCCTTTCTTTCATTCTTTCTTTCGCAATTTTACAAGCCATTGCCCCAGTCAACTCGTCCATCAGCCGACTCGGCTCGTAAATATCGACTAGGGTTGAGCATTAAGTAACAAGAAATACCTAGTTTTATTCTGATGGACTTCACCAAAACACAATAAAACTTTTACGGCGCAAACCGATACAGGATAAAGATAAGCGCTTAATTGTAATTTATTCGATATTTGTGTGGTATTTTATAGAGTTTACAGTAGCTGCATTCCATGGTCAGACGAGAGGTGGATTATATTCAGCAAGTTTTTTATCAAACCATGCAAGGTCCAAACGCCAAAGTTGTATCATTTTTTATTAATCATACGAAAGATTTATATAAGCAAATTAATCAGACATCCATCTCTCTTTTTAAAATATATCGAATTTATGTGTCAAATTTTGTTAGACCGTTTTAAATGATAGGCATACTCATATTTCTCATAGCTGTACAAAATAAATAATTGACGATAAGAAGCATGATAAATGATTTGAGATTTATTTATACTTTTATTCAAAGGCTGAGTAACGCGTATCAGTTACTTGCTCTTAAGAATCGAATTGCTCACCAATAATGAAATACAACGTGATAAATTAACAAAAATATATATTTCTTATGATAATTATTTGAGGGTATCAGTTCCCCTCACCCGAGAAGTATAATATGAGAGAATTGTATCTGATCAAGGAGTTGCCAGTGCTGGTAACTCCTGATCTGATCATATTATGATCCCATCTCGTGAGTCGTAACATCCAAACATAAACTGAAGAGGGAAAGTGAAATGTGACTATTACCTTGTTGGAGGTCATTGGCACCTCGAACCGCGGCACCTCTTGGGGTTGTAAATCAGATTGTGGATAAAGATCGGAAATAATATGTGTGAAGAACGGAATGATGTGTAGGCGTAGTGGGGGTGAAATATGTCTGATCGAAATTATAAATACAATAATATATATATATATATATATCAGGTTACGTGGATTGAAACCGGTCTTACGTAGGGGGAGTGCGCATTTGCCCCCCCCCCAAAAAAATAATAATAATAAATAATAAAAATAAAATAAAAAAATAAAATAAATATAATAAAATAGATGAAAATAAAAATGAAAAAAAATGAAAAAAATACAGCAAATCGAAAACATGCTTCCAGTTGCAAATTTTCACAATAAATGCAAGTGAGAACATCCGGATTTTACGACCAATTCTCGCTAGAAGCACGCGGAAGAGCAGAGCGGCCAAGCTTATTGACGTACTTATCCGAGGCCTACGGACCCCCCCCCCCCCCCCTCCTCGAATAAATCTATATACAGCATTGACAACACAACATCTGCTCCTTTGACACTTGCTCTTAAAGAGGGCACAGAGTAATTAGGGTTAGGATTTCAAGAATTTTTGGTTCAGAACAATGTAAAGATAAGATTTAGGTTTTACTTAGTTTTGGAAGTTACATTTTATGTTTGGCTTAACGTGCAGGATATCCATCGGTGCCGGAACAAAAGCCATGGAACCAAACAGACAGACAGATAGACAGACACGCACAAACGCAGATACATAAATGGGTTGTATTGATGGATGGATTGACGGAAATAATGAATGATAAAAAAATATACGGAGAGGGGGAGAGTGTGACCCGGGGAGGGTGAATGAGCAAGCGAGAGAGAAAGAGAATGTGCAAATTTAAAAGGGGGTGAGAACTGGCAGATCCGGGAGGGGAGGGGGGTACAGCCGGCCCGTGCCCCCCTTTTTGAGAGGCACAATTTAAAAAATGAAATGTAAAAATGCCGTTAAAACGTAAGGACCTTCTTGGGGATTGTCAAGTATTTTCGTGGACGTAATGTCCTTATTTTAGGGTTGAAAAACTTTTTTTTTACTTGTCCAATTTTTCGTCGGGAAAATGTGCCCCCTTGCCTTTTTCAAAATCCCGGATCCATCCCTGGGGGTGAGCGAGAGAGGGAGGGAGAGAGGAGAGGGCATTTTAATCACCAAAGTAATACCAAATTCCATTTATTTCCCTATCACAGTGTCTAGCCTACCCCATGGTGCCTTCGCCCCCACATGCGACTGAAGTCACCACACTGAATAAAAAAATGCTGCATTTCTACGAATTCGTGTTTGGTATCACGGGGAAGTAAGAATTACAACTCCTTGACGATACAAAATAAACACATCAATCCAAACAAGACTGTAAATTATACGTCATCTTAGGCTATCAAACTGCCGTTAGAGTCAATCATCGTTATTTTGAGGGGAGACATGTTTATTGTGGAAAAAGTTATAGCTTTCAGTCCATAAACCATACCTCCGTGATCTAACAACGGCGGTGGTAATCTCTTTTCTTTCTTTCTTTTTATTCTTCTCATCCTTCTCCGTCTTCTTCTCCCACCTTCTTCCTCTTCCTCCTTCTTCTCCCCCTCTTCAATCTTCTTCTCCTCCTACTTCCTCTTTTTCTTCTTCCTCTCCCCCTCTTCCTTCTTAATCTCCTCCCCATTCTTTTTCACCCCCCCCCCTTCTTCTTCGAGCTACATTGCCTCATTCAGCTCTGAAGATTTCAGGGGACCAGCACTTCTTTTTCGTCCATCTCCCATTCCTTCTAACCTTCCTCATCCTTTCTCTCCCTCATTCTCTCCTGACTCCTAACCCTGTCTTCATCCCATCCTCTTTCATTTTCTCTCTCCTTCGACGCCCCCCCCCCCATTTTTTTTTTCTCTCTCTAAGTCCTGGGGGGCGTTTCATCAACATTTTTGTCCGACAAGTTGTCAGATCTGGGGCCTGTTGCAGAAAGAGTTGCGTTTAAACGCAGGTCAAAAAATCAAACGCAACTTGATTTTCAACCAATCAACAGCGCGCATTTTTGACTTGCGATTGATTTTTTGACTTGCGTTTAAACGCAACTCTTTCTGCAACGGACCCCTGACAACTTTTCTGGATTTTGATTGGCTGAGAAGCACTGTTACTATGGTAACTGTCGGATAAAATGGGACTCGTCGGATAAAACGTCTGACAAGTCCTTTCATGAAAATGAGAGGGGGGGGGGGAATAGAGAAAGTGAGAGAAGGGGAGGAAGAGAAGAGAGCGAGTAAGCTGGTGGGTGTTTCATAAAGCTGTTCGTAAAGTTACGCATGACTTTACGCACGACTGGAACATGTTCTTAGGTCATAAATCAATCGCATCGGGATATTCCATAGCACAAGAAAGGATCACCAGTCGTGCGTAAAGTCATTCGTATCTTACAAACAGCTTTATGAAACACCTACCAGCCTACTTGCTCTCTTCTCTTCCTCCCCTTCTCTCACTTTCACTTTCTCTATCCCCCCCCCCCCCTCTCTCTCTCGCCCAATCTGCCTCACTGTCTCTTTTACTCTCATATTATTTCAAACTCAGACATCTTGTTATTCATTAAAGGGGAATGAAACCTTTGGAATAAGTAGGCTTGTGTCGAAACAGAAAAATCAAAGAATAAGAACAAAGAAAGTTTGAGAAAAGTCGGACAAATAATGAGAAAGTTATGAGCATTTGAATATTGCTATCACTAATGCTAAGGAGATCCTCCAATTGGCAATACATTAAGGATGCGTGATGTCACTTATGAGCAACTTTCCCTTTGATGGACTATTAAATACCCTCAAAATGTCTCTTTCTGCCTTTTCTTGTGGTGATACAAACTCTATCCATGATATATTCTTTAAAAATCTGTATTACATGCCCTCCAATAGAAAGAACACATTATCTACTGATAAATGTGATAAAAGAGGCAATTTAGGTGAAATATATACTAAAGTAATGTCGCATTGCCAACTTGAGATCTCCATAGCATTAGTGATCAAACTTTCGTTGATCTGTTTCTTTGATTTTTCTGTTTTCACACAAGCTATCTTGTTCCAAAGGTTTCATTCTCCTTTAACTACAGTAGAATGGACCTTCTAATATAAAGCATATATCTAGTGTATGCGAAACAACAGTTATCAAAGCATTGAATCAATAGGACAGCTTTTTTGTATTTTGTATTCTACCTCAAAAATCATCTTGAAGCATTCTTCCATTACAACACATAATAAATGAACAGGACTTTGTTTATCACAAACTAATCTTTCTCCACATCATTTTCAAACAATGCAAGAAATAAGATGATATTCATGTTGTACAATAATACCATCTTCCTGACCATCTTGACGATTGAGGAGGGAATTCTAAACCAAATAAATAAATCATTGTCATGTTTGGTTTTCAATGAACACAAAGTGAAATCATTTTTCATTTTCACAACACAGAACGTACCACTATTTTTGGTATGCACCAGTATGGCATTTGAAAATAGCATTGAAAAAGTAAAGAGAAAAGTTCACTCATTTGAATACAGATATTGTATCAATTTGAAAAGAGAAACCAGTCAAAATGCCCTTCATCATAAGCCTGCAATAATGAACATGCATTATACATCTCCAGAGATAACTGCCCAAATCATTTAAATATCTGATACAATAATCAGAAAAATTAGACCTTCAGTATTGCTGGCATATTTAGCACTGTCACCGAATGGGAAACACTCATGGGGATAAACTCTTGCTTGGCTCATGTTCTCTTGGAAGCGCCGTGGTGTGGTGGTTCTGACTCTGGCCTTGTAATCAGAGGGTTGGGTGTTCGAATCCCACCATGGCCTAGTATCCTTTGGCAAGGCATCAATCTACCATTTGCCACTCTGCACCCACGTGTTAAATGGGTACCCGGTAAGATGCAAAAGCCTATGTAGTATGCCTAGCAATCGAGTCTTGGAACTCTTGTTGGAATGCTCCCATGGGAGTGGAAAAGGTGCATACATTGTATGTGGGAATGCAAGGATCCAATGACCGGGGTAATAACATATCTGTAAAGCGCTTGCGGATGTCGTTCTGATGTGTTAAACGCTATATAAATGTGGAATATTATTATAAAACAAGTTGGCCTAATTAAGAGTTTGTTGAACTCCATTGTTCAACTGCATGTTGTCAACGACCATAGGAGCATTACATGAAACAAATAGTCTGGGATTTTCAACGACTATGGTTATAAGCTACTGAAATCCTAGCATCTGATTGGCCGAGAGCACATTAGTCAGTGAAAATCAATGACAATTTCTTTCATTAACTGAAACACTCCATAGTTTCTACACTATTTCATGATCATATAACATCCACTAGGATCAATACACAGTTGGGCTAACCATATTAAAGATAAATCCAGTTTTGGTAACGATCTCAAAATGACTTTTTACAGAATCTAATAAAATGACCACCCAAGTGTCTGTTTGTATGAATAAAAAATATGTGCCAAAGGATTCTGGGAGAAATTGTGTAATTGCTGAGAAATAAGCAAAATAAGCGCTGATTCGTTCACTTCCGTCGGGTCTTTATTCTAGCAATAATACACTGTCCCACGTGTGTGAGGGACAGTGTTGGTGATCTTCAGTGTGAAAGTTTTTCAGTGTAGATTTCAAGATTTCACAAACTTCAGTTTATGTAACTGTACCAGATCTAGATCCTTGATGATATTCTGACAATTAAGCCTGGTTTTACAGACTTTCTCATGAAATCAGTGTTTACTGCAACTACTGGCATTTCTCTTTAAGATGAACGTGCTTTGGCTTAAGTTCAGTTTGGATTTCACAAAACTGTAATGAGACTAAACATTGCTAAGACTAGTACCTCGTCACATTTGCTCTACGGCGGGCGTACAGTGAGTCAAAAACAGCCATTCTATTTATTCCTTTTTATTCCAACCACCTATATGTAGCTGGTACAAAAAAATGTTAAAACAGCTGTCTTCGACTTGCTGTAAGGCCACCGTAGAGCAAATGTGACGGAGGTATAAGTGGTCATTAGACCTGTTAATCAGAACAAATGATGGTGGTTAAGACAAAATGGGATCAAACGTGGTGAGCCCAAATAGAGATAGCTGAATATCAGGCCAAGTGGGCTGAGACTAACTGAGCACTTAATAAACCATATGCATTCATTACAAGATTTAGATAACATGTTGACCTTCCAATACAGGATGCAGAGTTACAAGCCCACCCCCCTCCCTTCCCCTTATAAAATATACCATCATGAATACCGATACAGACAATTCCTTTGTGTGTGAAAGGGCTTTGAAAGGATGAGACATGTAATTTGATTTTTTTTGGTTGTTGCAACCTGTAATACATCTGGTAAAAAGGTTGGCATACATGATCCCCAGTTGAATCGTAGGTCAGGCAAACTGCTTTCCGCCAGCAATTCATTGTAAATCATTCTAGTAGCAAAATCTGAAACACATTCAAGCCCCAACTTAATACTTTTTAAGGAGTGATACATCGGCTACCCAATATCATCTATTAATTCAAGTTTTGAGTTATGTTTCAATATCGTCATCACACATGTGTGTCACAGCCCTATTATACACATCGTCGCACGCACCACGAACCGTCCTCTCTTCGCACTTCGATGCGAAAGTTAGTTTCGCAGAAAACGCATTTAAAGAAAAGCTTTTTTAAAACCAGCAATAAGTGCACTTACAAGAAAAGCACATTATCTGCCGGTGTCTTCGTTCGATAGTTTAGGTTCCAAAGTTTCATCCCGTATCTTTATATTTTCTTGAAGTGAATTATTTACGCCACAGTGGCCATTGTAACAGAGAGGACGGTTCGTGGTGAAATCGCGAGGTGCGATAGCGCATTGTATCTATTCCACGAGGACGGTTCATGGTGCGTGTGACAACATGTTATTACAATGTTTATTCTTCCCTACTTTGCCAAAAGGAAGCAATCACACATCAACCAATATTCAGTTTGTAAAAATTTACAATTCATAAGTTTATATCTGAGTTCAGGCGAGGGGCCCATTGCAGAAAGAGTTGTGTTTAAACGCAAGTCAAAATATCAATCGCAAGTCCCAAATGTGCGCTGTTGATTGGTTGAAAATCAAGTTGCGCATGATTTTTAGAGTTGCGATTGATTGCAACTCTTTCTGCAACAGGCCCCTGATGTCATAAAATATCACTGAACCTGCTATGAAATATGGCTGGCTGACCATCATATTAATGCACTAGTATCTATGTATATCACAGACACATTTTACTCTTTACAGGAAATCACAATTTTGAAACTTGCTTCCTTTTGTCAGAGTAGGGTAGTATCATACACAGGTTATTATAAGGTATAATTTAGTCTAGTTGTATGTCATGTAGCGTGGCGTGGAACTGAATTTGGCGTAGGCCTTGATGACCTTGTTGATGGCTTCTCTAAAGTCCTTCTCGCTGGCAACCTTCTTCCTGGCTCTGATAGCAAACATACCAGCCTCTGTGCACACGCTACGGATCTCGGCACCTGATAAATGAGACACAATTGAACAAATTCAATATAGATGTTTTAGATTTGCATTGTGAAGGCCAATCGGACCATGTATATCATCCAACCCATCTAAAGCGTTGACATTCTTATCAAATTTGTATATGTCTGACTGTTCTAAATTTTCCTTAAATAAGATCTTGAAAAACCAAATGAGTTGTTGAACTTAAAATCATAAAAAAACACAAGTGGAACGCCTCTGGAAGTCTCACCTGCAATTTTTTCAATAAACCTAGTTTCATACAATAAAATACAAAAGTACAATAAAAATTCAAATATTCATTTGTCTTTTAAATTCCAGAATAAAGAATTGGGTCTAAAATTAATTTGTACACCTTGGACAAAGTTTAGCAAGGAGCTCAAACCATTATTGCTACACAATGGCTTACTCTTAAATTTTTTTTTCTGACCAGGGTGCCGTAACTCAAAGTGATCAATCGCACGCTTGATATTTTATGATTGATTGTATGTATTAGTCAATGGAATTAATCGTAGAACAAGGCAAAAGCGATTTTGTGTCTCGCCCACGTATGAAAATAACCAGAAATATCGTGATTCGCAAGGGCATGCAACAGAATTGTATCGAAACTTCATTGTAATATAACTGGGATGGAATAACACTTGCCTTAAGAGCCTTGCACGTAAATTTTAATGTTGACCTGAAAATGACCTTTGACCTTATCATGTGACCTCCGACTGCAGCATAACATGCAGGTCCCCAAGTCAATCTACCATCCAAGTTTGGTTGAAAAGCACCTTACGGTTGCGGAGTTAGGTAAGGTTGACGTGAAAATGACCTTTGACCTTACCATGTGACCTCCGACTGCAGCCTAACATGCAGGTCCCCCAAGTCCATCTACCATCCAAGTTTGGTTGAAAAGCGACTTACGGTTGCAGAGTTAGGTGTCATAAGAGAGTCTTGCATGTAAACTTTAACCTTGACCTGAAAATGACCTTTGACCTTACGATGTGACCTCCGACTGCAGCATAACATGCAGGTCCCCCAAGTCCATCTACCATCCAAGTTTGGTTGAAAAGCGACTTACGGTTGTGGAGTTATGTGTCATTAGATTTGTGACGGACGACATTTGGATCCCTAAGTCTCGCCTTCACCTCTGGTGGGCGAGACAAAAATGTTCTACGATCAATGCCAAGCTTTGTATTACTGGACCCAGAATGTTCAAGTGTCACTGTTTAAATCATGCTGTGTATTTTATTTTCGAAAATGTATGGTAAATAAAGGGTCTTCAACTCACCTGTACAGTTTGGACATAGCCTGGCGAGGAGCTCGTACCTAATGTCCCTTTCTACGCTCATTGATCTGGCGTGAATCTTGAAGATATGTGAACGACCCTGAAAGAAGGCAAAACATCAATAAAAAGATATGTTTATATGAATTGATCAAGTAGGAAATCGACAACAAAAGCATCGATTGATAATAATGTGAGAAATTTATAGAGCACTTTTTGCAATATTTCTAGGCAATGCATACTCTTACCCTGGCTTTAGCAAAAATAACTGCTTAGAGATGAGCATGAATCTTTAACATATGTACAAACCTGAATGAAGGCTAGCACTTAGAGACATCCTCATATTATCATTGTCAGAATGCTCAGGGCTAGCCCAATTCCATCTCACACCTGGCCTAGTCTGCAGGATTTACCTTGTCATATTCCCTCTCTCAGCTCTATCTGATCATTACTTATCCTTCAAATTGGCAATATTATTAGTTTTCATCCACTGGTTCCTTTTTTTCAGTTTGTGTATCAAAAGAAAAAAAGATATAATTAAGGTGTGCCTTAAAGAAAAGAATTCAATCATTTCCATCCCATTGCCAATTTGAGGATGATTGTTTCCCTTAAAAATATATTTTCAAATATATCAAAATAGGTTTTAGCAGTGAAAAAAATTATACTCATTCACTTGAAACAGGCACAGAATGAGTAGAAATTCTACTGTTTCTTCTGATCTATTTTGAACATTCATAGCTCAGCATCATGAGTTTACGGGCAAAACCATAAAATAAAGTCACATTGTTGCGAATGGGTGAGAACATCAGAGAAAACTGACCTCTAAATCTGGCAGTCCGAACTCCACCTTCCTATCCAGTCTTCCTGGTCTGACGAGGGCGGGGTCTAAAGTATCGGGTCGGTTGGTTGCCATGAGAACCTTGATGTTACCACGAGGATCAAAGCCATCTAGCTGGTTGATGAGCTCCAACATGGTTCGTTGGACCTCGTTATCACCTCCTGCTCCATCATCAAACCTTGCACCTGGATGAGAAGATGATCAAGATAAAAAAGAAGGGTATGAAATACAAGCTACTCCTAACCTAGGGACTGATATAAACTGAGTTGAAACTGTTTTTTAACTCCCCGTCACTTCAAGTCACCAACAAGCTTGATTTTGTAACATGTGAGTGTTTCGAATTAATAGATGACCTAGCACACACTCGTGTAACGGTTTTCCAGCATCAAGTGAGTGATGCAGAGCTAAATTGCCTCCAACTCAACAAGCAGCTGTTACAAAATTTTTAACAAGGAAGAGAGAAATGTTTTCCATGTAAAACAGGAAAACCCAGCAACTGTTTCAATTCCATGGATGCAAAGTGAAATCTACTTGGTTTCACACTTATTCTTTTCAGTTTTTTTTTTCTTGTTCAGAATAGTGTGGGGGGAAAAAGGCTTAGGGCCTGGTAAGGTTTCTGCTTCAATTAACATGTAGATTTTCAATGAGAGCCAGAGCTGCTGGAACAAACGATATCTCGTGATATCCCACAGCATGCCTTATGTGTATAATAAATAACTTACCTCCAATTGCATCAATTTCATCAAAGAAGATCAGGCAGGCTTTCTTGCCTCTGGCCATTTCAAACAGCTCTCTTACCATCCTGGCACCCTGCAACGATAATATCAGTCGAATTGTTTGTTAAATAGGATGTACATTACACACTATTGTCATGAGTCATGTTGAATGATGTCAGAACTAAAATATCAGAAATAAAACAAATTATAAAAAAAAGATTAATTCTTGACTGCACACATGCCTCTGCCAGAGTCAGATCTGAAGTAAATTGCATACTTCATTCTGACATTGTGAAAACCATCAAACTGATCTAATTTACATGAAATATGCATAAATCATTCCTGTGATATGTAGAGGTGCCTAAATCGATCATAGTAACTCCCATATGCACACATGATCAAAATATGAAATCAGCTCATCAAACAATTATTGAATTATTGTGAGAAAAAAAAATGGGACAGATGAACAGATGGTCAGCCAGAAAACATATTGCTTCCGGCAACACCTACGGTGGGCGTGGGCATAATAAAACAAGTGGAATGCCTCTGGCCGTCTCACCTGCATCACGCGGTTCAACATAGCAGCAGTGCTCACTTTGAATACTACTCTAACTTGCACAAGATGTTCAGTGATACATGGTTACTCTTATTTCCCTTTTTTATGAACTAGACCAATAAACTTACAGAGATATGATGGTTATTCAACAAAAAACCCCAACATGGCCAAAGTTCATTGACCTTACATGACCTTTGACCTTGATCATGTGACCTGAAACTCGAACAGGATGTTCAGTGATACTTGATTACTCTTATGTACAAGTTTCATGAATCAGATCCATAAACTTTCAAAGTTATGATGGTAATTCAACAGATACACCCAATTCGGCCAAAGTTCATTGACCTTTGACCTTGGTCATGTGACCTGAAACGCGCACAGGATGTTCAGTGATACTTGATTACTCTTATGTACAAGTTTCATGAATCAGATCCATAAACTTTCAAAGTTATGATGGTAATTCAACAGATACCCCCGATTCGGCCAAAGTTCATTGACCCGAAATGACCTTTGACCTTAATCATGAGACCTGAAACTTGCACAAAATTTTCAGTGATGCTTGATTACTATTATGTCCAAGTTTCATGAATCAGATCCATAAACTTTCAAAGTTATGATGGGAATTCAACAGATTTCCCCAATTCGGCCAAAGTTCATTGACCCTAAATGACCTTTGACCTTGGTCATGTGACATGAAACTCATGCAGGATGTTCAGTGATACTTGATTAACCTTATGTCCAAGTTTCATGAACTAGGTCCATATATTTTCTAAGTTATGATGACATTTCAAAAACTTAACCTCAGGTTAAGATTTCGATGTTGATTCCTCCAACATGGTCTAAGTTCATTGACCCTAAATGACCTTTGACCTTGGTCATGTGACATGAAACTCTGACAGGATGTTCAGTAATACTTGATTAACCTTATGGCCAAGTTTTATTAACTAGGTCCATATACTTTCTAAGTTATGACATCATTTCAAAAACTTAACCTCAGGTTAAGATTTGATGTTGACGCCGCCGCCGCCGCCGTCGCCGCCGCCGTCGCCGTCGGAAAAGCGGCGCCTATAGTCTCACTTTGCTTCGCAGGTGAGACAAAAAATCAGGATTTCAAAATCTGTGAATCTGAGAAAATCATCCCTCACCTCTCCTACATATTTCTGTACCAGCTCGGAACCAATGACCCTGATAAAGCATGCATCTGTTCTGTTAGCCACTGCCCTGGCACACAGGGTCTTTCCTGTACCGGGTGGTCCATACAGGAGAACACCTTTCGGAGGCTCAATACCAAGATTGACAAATCTTTCAGGCTATAAAAAAACAAAAACAAACAGAATGATATGATAAGTTGCAAATGCCCTTTTTACACAGGCTAAAATTTCCTTAACCCGTACTATAGGTGGGGCTAAATTGCCATTTAGCCCCACCTATAGTACGGGGTTAAGCTTAGCCCACTTTCTTTTTACACAGCATTTTTGCAAAGTGGGCTAACCCCACCTTTAGTACGGGATTATTTGGCCCTGCAAAAAAGCAGGGTTATCTCAGCAATTGCGGTGCTAAGAGCGATAGTACGGGGTTAAGATCGCTAGTGTAAAACGAAAGTGGGCTAAGCTTAACCCCGTACTATAGGTGGGGCTAAATGGCAATTTAGCCCCACCTATAGTACGGGGTTAAGGAATTTTAGCGTGTGTAAAAAGTGTACGAGTGAAATACTTGTACTACGAATGATCGACAAAAACCACTAGTCCGGGGTTAGCGAGTTTCGTGTGTGAAAAGCAAGCATTCCTTATCGGGGTTAGCAATAACAATTTGGCATGTGTGAAAAGGAAAAAAAATAGTACGGGGTTAAGGATAGTACGGGGTTAGCGATAGTCCGGGGTTAAGAAAATCCTGTGTAAAAAGGGTATAAGATAAAACTCAGAGGAGTGACAAAAAGTTGTACAAGAAAATGGATGTTCCTTTTATAATAAAAACATTCAGCATTGAATATGTTCACATCCTGATTGACATGTTAATGCTAGGCACTGTGATGTGTGCATGAAATCTAATTTTAAAACAATGATAATAATAAAAACAATATTAATAACAATAATAATACTAACAACAACAACTATGATCATAATAATAAATGGTATTCATTGAGCGCATAATAACAAGCATAGTTTTCTATGCATTTCAAAATTATTATGTGACGTTACAAACCAATTCAGAGATCTGTGGTTCAAACAACATTCTAAGTCACATCTATGCAATGGTGACATTGAAGGTCAGTCCCAGATGTAAATAATGATATCCGATTATAACCCAAATACATACACAAATAGTTACATACAGTGCCTGAATCTAACTCAAATTATAAACTGGCTATACATAACATGAAAGATTTCAAACTTACATGCAGTAGAGGCGTTTCTACCACTTCTCTGAGTTTGTCTATTTGTTCTTTACATCCTCCAATGTCGGAGTAGGTCACATCTGGCTTCTCTTCAACCTGGATAGATATATTTGTGAAAAAATAGGTCAAAATGAAAAGTCAATTCTACAAAATAAAACATATTTAAGTATTTTAACAAAGAGTATCTTAAATAATGTGTGAGCAGGGCTGTAACATAAAACCATTTCCACCTCTCTCATATGTCAATAGTTTCTATACCTTCAAGGTATTGTTTAACTTTGTGAGCAGCCAATTTAAAAAATTCTCAAACCAAGATGAAACATGTGTACAAGTGCATGTATTAAAACTAATAAACCCTGAAAACAACCATTATTGAGAATGAAAAGCTAAAACTACAAGGCAACATTGGCGGCAGAAGCCAACAATTTTAGAAGGGGACAACCCAAGAAAAAAATTTGACAAGCAAAAAAAAAAAAAAAAAAAGTTCTCAACCTAAAAATTTTAGGGGGGACGCGTAGGAAAATAAATTGACAAGCAAAAAAAAAAAAAAGGTCATCAACTACAAATTTAGGGGGGGACCGTCCCCCCCTCCTCAAATTTAGGGGGGGACACGTCCCCCCGCTTCCGCCGCCTATGCAAGGCAAACCCCAATTTTGTAAATAGGCGTCTTATAGACGCCTAAATAATACGCATAAGTGTATGGGATGAAATCAAGATGGTGTTTCCGGTCACTTTATATTTCAATTTTTGAAGCACTAAATAATTATTTTCGAACGCAATTTTTTCTGGGCTTCATTTTTGTAACATATCACAGACACAGGTGACAAGTGTGACCTTCTAGCTCAGATTTTTTTAAAAGTCAAACCAATGTTAACCAATCACTTTAATCTTAAGTTCTGATTGCATGCAGATAATTCTAAATTAAACTACCAGTTAAATATAAACTTGGTATACCCCATTCACTTGCTTGAATTAAAAAAAGGGCTATTGAGACTTCTCTTTGGCATCCATTTGATTAAAGGTCAAGTCCACCTCAGAAAAATGTTGATTTGAATCAATAGAGAAAAAATCAGACAAGCAAAAGCTGAAAATTTCATCAAAATCGGATGTAAAATATTAAAGAAAGTTATGACATTTCAATGTTTCGCTTATTTTCAACAAAATAGTTATATGACCAAGCCAGTTACATCCAAATGAGAGAATCGATGATGTCACTCACTCACTATTTCTTTTGTTTTTTATTGTTTGAATTATACAATATTTCAATTTTTAAGAATTTGACAATTAGGACCTCCTTGCCTGAAGCACAAAATATTAAAATAATGGAATTCTACGTGTTTAGGGAGGAATGAAACTTCATTTTACATGACCATGACGAGAAAATCAAAATATTTCATATAATAAAATACAAAAGAAATAGTGAGTGAGTGATGTCATCAACTCTCTCATTTTGATGTAACTGGCTCGTTCATATAACTATTTTGTTGAAAATAAGCGAAACTTTAAAAATGCTATATTAGCCTATAACTTTCTTATTTTACATCCGATTTTGATGAAATTTTTAGTGTTGTGCTTGTTGAATTTTTCTCTTTTTATTCAAATCAAGTATTTGTTGGGGTGGACTTGTCCTTTAATATTTGATCAGGGGTGTGGGTGTACAGGAAGGGTGAAAGGGAAGGAAAGGGGGAGATGGGAAGGGGGAGAAGGGGATGAAAGCAAGGCTGACAGAAAAGGAAAGAGAAATGGGTAATGACACTCTGAAAGGAATAAGGGAAAGAGTGAGAGTGAGATGGGGGGAGGAGGAAGAGAAATGAGGGAGGGAGTGTGGATGAACTAACCTGCATCATGGTAACCGTCGGATCAATCTTAGGTGGCAATGGAATGTGAATCTGGTACTTGTTACGATCAACCCTGCACAAACAAATCGTTGATTGAAGGTAAACATAACAGACACTACATTATACAGAGGCAAACATAGGCTCGTATACATTTTCTTCTAAATATTTCTGTGTGAATACACTTTGTATACATATTTAACCAATTATGAATGAAATTAAATAATTTGTGTATGTATGTTGTAACAATTCTTTTTATGTTGAATGGAATGGTGATACATCATTTGATTTAGCTGAAAGACTGAACATATAAACCAAAGGCTCCTATTTTTCAATGCTCTAAAAAGCGAATCCTGACTTTTGTAGTGTAGGCCTTCTTGAAATACAATATTGATTTTCTTCTGTGAAATATACAATTATCTACAGTTAAATATTTTAAAACTTCATAATCCACGAACTAACTCACATTAAACATTGACAAGATCAGAAATTTATAGAGCATACTACACATAGTAATTTGGCTCACATTAGCTTAATATTACATGCTTTCAGATGCTGCATGTGTAGTAAATAACAACTCTCTTGGAACCATCCTTTTGTGTAAATTTGTTCTTCTGTTGCAGAAGTGGGTTTTTTTCTGTAAGAGCTTGATGGACAGGTTCAAAATACATCTTTTTTCTTTGGTCTGTTATCATCTCCTCAGTATCATGGCCGGGATACCCATAAACAATTTATATTGTTTTGGAAGAGGAAGAATATAATTACTCATTTTTGGGGAAAGCAATTACATGCAACACATATATTCTGTAAATTTTCATAGTTTTTTCTGACAAATTAAAAAGTACCAAGATACCAAGAAAATATCAACTCTCTGATCTACTATTTACAGAAGATATAAATAATCAAATCTTGCTTACCCCACCCTCATGCCCTCCTCTATATCTGTGGGTGCCACATTATCATGAAGATCCACCACAAACTTGGCGAACTGTTTGACGTTGATGATGTACTTAGCATCCTCGGTGTCTGCGTTGATGATCTTAGTGCATCGTGCTACCTGTAGAGGTTGTTCACTAGTAAGGGTTTGCTTGTCCGCCTGGAGATCCCATAGTGCGGGGTTGGCGAGACCTGTGTCAGATTCTTTAATACCTATACACAAAACAAAATTATAACAAATCAGTAGCAGGGTAGTTTGTAAAGAGCATGCAATAAATGCTTCAGAAGGTCCAGTGACTTGCAACCTTTCCCATTTTCCCATTGAATCTTAATGCGTGAATCCGAAAATGTTCAATAATGTGCTCTTAGAATAAAGAAACAGGACTTAATTTTAATGTGTAAGATCATCTTTCCTGTATTCTGTAATGAAGAATATGCTTTGTTTATACACATGTACATGTAATTGAATAAATGAGAAAATGACAGGGGAATAATTTTCCTGATATTGCATCGCAATTTTAAAAGGCTGCTACACAGTCTTTTGTGTAGCAAATTTTGTACATGGGACTGTACTTACTTTTAGTTGAGAGCTTTTTTCCTTCTACCAAAAATAGCTAATAAAATTTGGTAAGCAAAATTATTCCCTGTGTGATAATAAATTAAACATGTGACATCATCAGCTTGCTTGTTACCTACATGTATGAATAGAACAAAAATAAGAAATTCCATATCTTTGATATTTTTCATCCTATTTTAATGAAACTAGTGAAGATTTTCTTCTGATCTTATTATTTATGGTTGGTTTAGATGTCGTTAATCTTTCCATGACAGCACTAATACTTACCAGTAAGTTCATTAACTCTCTTGACAATTGCTTGTATGTCATCTTCTACTTGTTTGATTGGCTTTGTGTATGGTCCAGCTCCCTGAAAAAAATTATGACAAAAATAAATGAGATATTCCCATCATCCTTTATAATATTCCCATAAATGGTTTGATATTGAAAGAAAGACATGCTTCAATCGGTCTTCCTTCCCTGATAGATTTCTTGTTTTTACATCATATCATGGTGCATTGACCAAAACTCCATTTTTGCATCTTGTTAAAGGGATGGTCCAGGCTGAAATTCTGTTAGCTTAATAAATTTAGTAAAATTCACTGAGCAAAATGCCGAAAATTTCATCAAAATCGGATAACAAATAACAAAGTTATTGAATTTTTAAGTTTAGCAATATTTTGTGAAAACAGTCATTTCATTCATTAGGTGGACTGATGATGTCACATCTCTACTTGTTCTTTTGTATTTTATTATATGAAATTAGGTTTATTCAAATGTTTTCCTCCAAGAATTAGAAAATTGGGTTGACAACTAATCTAGAGCATTAGATATTCATTGCTGCAACTTATTTCATTATAAGAGAGACATTATTCACACAAGTATGAAATAATGGAAAATATATGATTTTATGTATAAATAACATAAGTAAACGGAAAATGGAGATGTGACATCATCAGCCCACCTAATGAATATTCATGACAAATGTTTTCACAAAATATTGCTAAACTTTAAACTTAATAAATTTATTACATTTGTTATCCGATTTTTTGATGAAATTAGTGAGAAAAGAGTAAGTCATACTTACATATGATTTCAGAAGTGCAATATCTCCTTCATCCAGGGCTAGAAGTATGAGAAACAAAGACATCCAATTAAAATGAGGGGGAGGAGATTGACACAATTTCGAAAGTATGAATTCCAAAACTTAAAGATGACTATAACTATTTTTTTCAGTGTGCATGAAAATAATAGATTCCTTATCTATAGGATAACACTCAGTGGCATAGAGATGGGGGGACCTTGGGGGCGCTTGCCTCCTCCCCAAATTTTTCAATACGAAGATAAAAAATGAGAAAAGGACAGAGAGAAGGATGAAATATGATATTAGATGTCAACATCTTTCACAAAATTGGATTTTTGTAATAAAAGTATTGACATTTTTTGCTAAATTTTGCGATACGCCATATCCCCCCCCCCACAAAATTTTCGGCTCATTGAGCCACTGCTTATTTTGAAAGTTACACATTTAGAAAGTTATCATCCCAGCATTCTATGACGTGGATATTATTTTTGTTTTTAATAGGCCTATACATTTGAAGAATAATATGGTCTGGTGTTCTACCTATGTCAAATCATTTCCTTCATTAGATCCATCTGTTTTACAACTCTTAATACGGGTCGTGTGGTCCAGTGGTTAGAGCATTCAACTCATCATCGCAAGGTTGTGAGTTCGAAACCCAACTCTGCCATTGTCTCCACTTTGATAAAAAGGCCTAAGAGTGATATCTGTCGTCTATTACAACAGCCAATATGACTGATTAACCTAGACGTAAAATGTTTCCAAGGTTATTGGTTGTATACCAGCTTGGCGTTTACCAGCGAAAAAATGTTGTCCTGCCGAGTGACCACAAACAGAAACAGAAATAAACTCCACTGGAATATATCACCACTTATTTTGGTCAATAATCTGATTCAGAGAACTATCAGGCACCCTACAATGTTGGAGAATCTAAATTTCCTTCATACCCCTAACACACCTAACTAATCAGAATGTTAAAATCTGTTTGGTTTCTAAAATCATTCCTATGCATAACACTTTGCTTTTACCTGGATTGACTTTTCGTGTAAATGTCTTTGCCTGAAAGTTGGCTTTGCAGTGCAGTAGCAATGCAACTCACTAATGACTAACGTTCGAGTCGAACACATTTCAGAACACATCCGATATCACACAAAATCACTTAATTTATTTTTTTGTCATGAATAAACTTATCGGTACCATTTAAATCAACCGGACAGGCTGGATGGATTGGACGTTTTTTTCATGACATTTTCAAGATGGAACTATACAGTTAGTTTTTTTTCTCTATGATGGTGGTCCCCAAGTCTGCGACCTAAATATTTGAGTTAAGATTTAACATAAATTTCATTTTATTTCACAAAATCTTTCAGTTGATGATGTTCCTTACATCATTACGAATTAGTGTACCAATTATCTCATAAAAATTTGAAATATATATGATTTTCTTGGAAAAAACCCTCAGGCAGTCATTTTCAGATTGAACAAAAAAATGGTGCCCCATGTCTGCGCACTCATTCACTTTGCACATGATTCAGGGATTTTGAGAAATGCTACATTTTGAGGCCGTCACAAGAAATGCCCAAAATTCATTATTTTCCCAACATTTTTAATCAGATTTTTTAATGAATATCTGTCTTTGAATTGCATCTGTAAAGTTTGTGTTCATTGGGTACCTTCTTTTACTAGAATCATGCAGATACGATACGAGTGTGCACAGACAAAGGGGACTTCGCAGACTTGGGGGTACTTGCCAGACTAAAAATAACTCCATAATTCTGAAAATGGAACCCATCATTTGAGCGATTCCATGCTAGAAAAATCAGCCATTTTCACAACGCTTTTCGACCTGCTGTCCAAACAAACATGGAACTTCAATTTGCTTTGTGGCAATATTAGTTTTACTTGGTAATGGTAGTCGCATTTGTACATGTATAAGAAAAATTACAACCAACAACAATATGTTTTCCACTGATGAATTAATGTTAGGGGTGAAAATGTTGCATGTCTCGTTGTACAGGACATTTCCGAGTCCCGTACAACACACAACATTTGGCTACACTAGTAACTTAGTTTAATTCACCCATAGTTAATAAAGATTTAACGTTAGATCTACTTTTAACATGTTCAACATCAAACTAAAGTCAAGACTTTTTTTGTTGGTTACTGGTTTTTCACAATCACATCACTAGGCCCTACCCACACGCTTCATTGACAAAAAACAGAAAGATTTATTGCCTTCTTCTTTCAGCTCAGCTATGAGACTATAAATTGTTTTTCAAAATGTACCTACGACACGTATGGAATCACCCATTTATGATTCCACTTTTTTGAGAGAGACAAAACTTTTTCCCAAATTTATAAAATTTATCATGAATTTCAATTTTCATAATAAAAATTTGAAAATTTTTTTTAGGCCTAATCTCTACAATTAACAAAGACTCAAGCTCTGCTCTGCAGCTCTGATTCATTGCTTGGTTCAATTTTCAGATTTCTGGAGTTATCATAATTATTCTAAAAAAGAAAAAACCCGCTTCCCTCGATAGTTTCAAACGGGGTTCAGAAGCTCTGCTGCCGGGAAGCGGCGGCGGAGCAGAGCTCCATGAAGGTTTGTTCAATAATTTCTTAAATCGGCTGCTAGCCGCTAGCCGCTCACGTCAGCGAGACCCGAGTTGATCGTGCATGCTGATGATTTCGAAATTGTACAACACAGATTAATCTAAAGTCATACTTACATTGTATGGGTTTATCATCTTTATCCTCAGTTTTTGTTTTTCGCATATCATCACCCAAGTGGTCCGGCATTTTGACAATTTTCGTCGAAGAATATCAATTCAGAGTAAAACCTTTTCCTCACAGCACAGACAACAACGCACGGGACCAAAGTATTTTTTAATCGCGCGCAGCGCAATGAGTCAACAAATTAAAGGTAGGCACAACGAACGTAGAGGGCAGCAACACACAAGCTTTGACCTTCCTGTCCTTAGAGCATCAATAGATATCTATTGATTTTTTTTTTCTTCTTCTTTCCTTGGTTGGCAACCAACCAGTCAGGATTGACTATTTTTGCCACAGCTTTTGTTCATATTCAGTAGCTTATTACATATTTTGTTCCTTTTCCTTCTCTCTCTTTTAATTCTTTATTTTTCTTCCTTTTCTTTTCTGTTATTTTCTTTGTCTTTTTTTCCTGTTTCGTGTTATTTTTTTTCTTTTTTTGTCTTCTCTTTTCTTTTTTTTTCTTCTGATTCATTTGCTTTTCTTCTTATTTTTCTTTTTTTTCTCTTTTTTTTATTCTTTTTCTTTTCTTTTCTCTTTTTTCCTTTTTTTTCTTTTTATTTCCCTTCCTTTTTTAAAATTAATTCATTTTTCTTTTGTATGCGTTCTAATTCTTGCAGCGCGTTTGATTTTCTTCTGCTATTGTGAGCTGCAACAGAAAAAGCAAAAGTAAACTGGATTTGTGGCCTGATAAAACTCCAGGTTTCGGGAAACCGAAACTAAAGTATGGGATGAAAGTGCAAAAAAAATTGAAAATAGAACTAAACAAACCAACAAATAGACAACGAAAATAATCTCATCATCCTTATTTCCTAGGGTAAGAAAGGAGGAGAAATGTTTTTTTTTTTAATGCTTTTTAGCCTTTATTCAGATAACATCACATTTTTCATGCATACAAAAGTAATAAATGAAATATACAAAGTATAGTGAAATACATGTATATAGCAATATAACAAATGAAATATACATTATGATGAACATTTTTAATAAAGATTATCACAACCCATAATGCAAAGAAATACCATTATTTTCACATGTATTTTCT
The DNA here is from genome assembly GCF_018143015.1 of Lytechinus variegatus. Lineage (NCBI taxonomy): Eukaryota > Metazoa > Echinodermata > Echinoidea > Temnopleuroida > Toxopneustidae > Lytechinus > Lytechinus variegatus. The sequence continues at coordinate 15,594,347 of NC_054753.1, forward strand.
GAATAATAATGTGGTATTGTATACTAAAAAACAACAAATTAACATAAAGACTTTTTTAAATTCTGAGCAAATAATAAAATTGATATATATATATATATATATATATATATATATATATATAATACTTTGTTTAATAAAGATGTAAATATGCTATCCCATGATAAAAAATGTATATATATTTTATATCTCTGTATTTTGTAATACCATATATACAAAAAAGAATAAGACTCTACGTTTGTACTTAAAAAGTGTACAACAATCTGATTAAAGAATTTATATATTAAGCACACAAAAACAACAACACAAAAAACAACCAAACACACAAAAACAAAACAACAACAAAACAAAAAAAACAGTGAATGTGAAGGGGGAGTAGCCAAACTGAAACCCATTTCCTTTATCTTTTTTAAATTGATGGGCAAGGATCAGTAGGAGAAAGAATTGATAACTCTGCTTAGAGCAAATTGCTACCCTCATGGTTCATAAGTGTCTACCACTCACAATGCACGAGTTTCCTTATAATAGGGCTTCCTACATTAATCATCTACACTGGCACACATGAGAGGGCTTTGGGTCATCCCCCCCCCCTCATCCACCCCTCCCCTAAGTTATACATGACCGAGAGAAATCACAAGGAAATAATTGAAAAAAAAAGAAATGGAAAAGAGTTACACGTGATTTTTTTTTTCCAGCATTATGTTCAAATTTGTCACTATATTAGATTTTTCATTTTTAAAAGGTAAATCGTTTTGGTCGCTCGCGACTATTCAGCAAGTCAAGATTTAACGGTTTCGGACAGAATCCTATGCCTACTGTAGCTCATTGACGAAGGAATAACCATAATCGTTATAACACTCTCAAGAGTATCTTAATGGAAATCATTGTGGCTTCATGGCAAGTAAAGTTTCAATCTTTTTTCCCTTTACTTTTTGTTGGTCTTAGTCAGATGTTTTTCTTTACCATGCACAGCACACTTTAAGATGCATCGATTCCCTACACCAGGGGTTCTCAAACTTTTTCTCTGAAGGGCCAGATGAGACTCCAAGTAAACCTGAAAGGGCCAGGGTGAAGTGGATACTTAGAAAAAATCTTTGCGAAGCGCAAAGACCCTTGCGGTCGGGGTCCTAAATGCCCTTTTGTGCAATCTGGCCCTTATTTTGGGAACAATTTAATCTAACAAATTTATAACAGTTTCATATGGAACGCAGGAAAAAATTTAAAAAATTCAAAATACAGCAAAAATCAATATTGGACGCAACTAATTTTGTAGTAAAAGTACAATGATTAATAGACCATGTCTGTTGTAGACTATAACAAGGATGGGACAAGCAGGGGCCGTGAAAGGGATGGGGATCTGACAGCCCCACACTTTTTTCAAAAACCATGTTCAAAAACGTAAAAATGACCATATGATTGTGATGTTTTGCATGACCTGGGGCCCGTTGCAGAAAGAGTTGCAATCAATCGCAACTCTAAAAATCATGCGCAACTTGATTTTCAACCAATCAAAAGCGCGCATTTGGGACTTGCGATAAATTTTTTGACTTACGTATAAACGCAACTCTTTCTGCAACAGACACCAGACCCCCCCCCTCCCCCCATTTGAAAACCGTTCCGTGTACTTCGGTATGAGTTAAGTTCTTTGAAATGTTCATTATGGGAAAATGCACTCTCGCACCTGAATGTAGATCCAAACATGGTGACAACAGCGCTGGTCATCTAATAAAAAAAGTAGATCGAACAGACAGAAAAGACTTCACTAAACTTTGTTTAAAAGTCAAATTAATTTGACTGCCATTACTTGTATTACGATTAGGTTTACGTGTACACACAATGTAATCATATTGAGCTATGTTTCATATCACACTGGATAAATAAAAATGCCCAAAAGAAATGCCCAATGTTGATTGGACACGTTACCCACATGGAGCATTTTTTACCCCACAGACATATTGTTTCTATTTTAATATCATTATTATTTACGTGGGAGATATAAAATACAGAATGGATAAAGAACGCCGGTTGCAACCCATCCCTCCCCCCACACACACATTTTTTTTTTTACCTAACCTTGAAACATCCACGAAAATCTAGTAAAGAATTTTGTCTGGAATGTTGCTATTCAAGTCAAAATCTCTTTGGAATATTTTTCATTAATTTTCGGAAAAAGCATTCAACCTCCTAGCTTGATCAATCCCAGACCTTACAAAACGGTATAGATCCTATTCTTGCACTGGCACCATTATTTCATTTCTAGCATGCCTAGTGAGCTCATATATTAGATACGTATACGCGTAATAACGTGCATAGGGCCTACTCTTATTCTGAATTTAAAAAGGAGGTCACCAAGGCAAAAGAAGTATTGTGTGTCTCCACGCAAAGACTAGCATACACAAAACTTGCTGCTAGAGAACCTTCTGAGCACACAAGGCATGAGTAGGCTACAATTCAGACCCTTTACTCGAGTGAAGGGTTTGCCAAGCAGACTAGGCAAAACAATCGGTACAATTCTAAGTGTTTAGTTCAAAGAAATTGAAACTTATATGGGATGACTTTGTAACAAAGGGTGGTAGCCTACCATTGGCGGCGGAAGCCCAAAAATTTAGGGGGTGTCCACCTGAAATTTTGAGATGGACACATGTAAAAAATTGGAAAAGCGCCCCAAAAATTTTTGACAAGCAAAAAAAAAAGAAAAAAAAAGTCATCAACCTAAATTTTAGGGGGGGGACAACACACGTTTCAGGGGGGGTCCACGTGAATTTAGGGGGGACGCAGGAAAAAATTGACAAAAAAAAAAAAAAAATTAGGGGGGACCGTCCCCCCACCTAAAATGTAGGGGGAGACACGTCCTCCCCCCCCCCCCCCCCCGCTTCCGTCGCCTATGTAGCCTACCGCGAAGCTCTGACTTATTTATTTTTTCAGAAGAGAACTAGATCACCCTATACTTATCACAATGTCCACGATTTTCAGGAAATCCTAAGCCTTTCATGCCCTTGTGTACTTCCTTCATGTTTTCATTAAAGAAACATAATCTTACAATTTACAATCTTACAGGTAAGAAATAAAAAAATGAATAAAAAAGGGATTGCGGTGAAGGAGAAATAAACGAAATGAAATGAAATGAGAAAGATGAGAAGAGGTAAAATGAATAAAATAAAAACTTCAGGTCACTTGATAAGGATAAGATAAGGTAAGAGCTTTCACTCGTGCTCACTTTTCCTGTTGAGTGACAAAAACACAGCTTGTTCCTCATGTCAAATTGTGCTTAAAAAGTCCAGTCTTGTAGTCGGAATATGAAAAATAGAATTATGTGTTTCACATACATGTAATATATAAAAAAAAGTAGAAAGTCACGCATGTAATATCTCCCCGTGTGACAAAGAATCTTTCATTTACATTTAAATATAAAAAGAAACTAAAGAATATAACACAGGGGCTGCGGAATGGTTTTCAAACGGTTTTCAAAGGTGGGCTGAGCCTAAAGTGGAGGGGGGGGGCTGACCATGCAAAAAAATCACAATCATATGGTCATTTTACGTTTTTGTACACGGTTTTGGAACACTATACGGCAGCCCCTGTAACACTACGTTACTTTGTATTTCCAGGGCTAATTTGAGAGTATGTCAGTCCGCAAGAAATTGAACAGACATATCTTTACACTATTACCATGATTGCGCAATTTGCCATTCGGATTTAGGTTGACCCGGCCACGAGCAGACCTACAAAAATTCTTTCTATTTTTGGAGGGGGGGGGGGTAAAGTGCTTTGTCCGGTTCACGTTCATGCTCTTGAGGAATACTCCCTTTATATGACGATTTTTTAGGGCGGGGGGGGGGGGCGGTGCCCTCCTGCATGCCCTTGGTCGATTTTTATTTTTCTATGTATTTTTGTGTGTGGGGGGGGAGGGGGTAGGGGTATGTTTCGGTTAGCTTACCTGATACACTACATTACACGATTGGGCATGCAGGAGGGCACCGCCGCCCCCCCCCCCCCCATCCCAAAACACACAAACTCAGACACTCACGTAAGCCTGGTACTGAAATTATTTTTTAATATTTTTTTTTAAGAACTGGCTTCCGAGAATGACGGTGACCTCTTGACGGTGCTTACCATGTACTCCGAAACAATACCGTCACCCCCCCCCCCCTTCCTCCTTCAAAAGAATCGCGAGACCCCTGAATACCAATACCATCGAGCGAGCAAGACTTTGAACCCTAAGTTCCTCGGGTGAGACCGACCTACTCTCACTGCAGCTTCTACCGTTAGCGGTTTATCGTCAACAAACGTCTTCATTCCGAACGGTAAGTTACAAGTATATTCTCTATTTTCAATTCATATTGACGCCTTCTTACTCATATCATAAGCCATACCTTTGTCTGTATCTGTTTGAGTTTTTTCAACAACTTTAACTGAGCAGTAATCGACTGGGTACCCCTACTTGAGGAGGTGCGTATCCTTCAGACTTGTATCCGTTATCCTACCATATCTAAGAGCTTTTGTGAGCAGAATTTCTCGAATATCAAGTGACGCATTTGCTTTTCTTTGTTAAAACTTCAGTAACGTTTTGTGAATTTCTTAACCAGTTAACTGAGTGCGAATCAGAGCGGGTTAATTATTGGCAGTGATGGATCCCCTGAGAGCCTCTAATTTGTTTTGTTTTTTGCTCGTCAAATTTTCCGCGCACGAAATGACCTTCAATTTTAGATGAAAACTTTTTTGGGGGCTCGTTAAATTTTTATCGAGAAAATGTGCCTGGAAAATCCTGGGTCTGCCCCTAATTATATGGGTCAGCCAATGTCGTCCGTGAAACCAGTCTGCAGATCATAATTCAAGCCACATTTTTAAATTCACTGATACCCCCAGATACAGTCACAAATGGTTTGTTTATGTCACAATAACTATTTTGTGAAATATAACATTGTTAAAATATAACAGTGTAGTACAAGTAAAGTTGTTCAATAGTTATCGTGCACATTAACCCGCAATTTACGCATAATTACTAGCCTACGGATTTGCATATACTACATCGAGTCAAAAACAGCATGCATCTGCTCACTGCGTGACAAGATCCATTCACATTCTCTTCCTATATATAACTGAAACTTATTTCAATTATGATTGTCGAAGATTCGTATCAATTTAAGGGGGTCAATGGGACTATAGGAGATAGTGAATCAATGATAAATCTCGGAAGACAAAAAGGGGTATAGAATTGGAGCTCATGATATCAAATTTTAGAGAGCCAGCTTTGCGAAAGAGGAACTACCCCTTTAAATGCTGATGAGTGTTTTAAAGAGAATTATCAAGGAAAGAAAGGAAGGAATAAGGCGCGATTCCGGTTTCCGATTATCCAATAAAGTGGACAACCCTTTTTAAGTTAACTGTATGCTCACTCTTGATCGGTGTTTATGCTGAAGAGCATGGAAAAGATTGATAACATACCATTTAGCCCTATACTCCATTTTCATTTCATATCAAGTGACGGCACCAGTGTATAGCAATGGGGAGAATAAGGGTGGGGTCTGTTATGGCACTTTTTTTTTAAGTTTCAAACTTTTATCAATATACTTCTCTCTTTGTTGGCTTCCTCTTTCTTGCTTTCCTCTTGTTTTCGTCACTTGAAAAACAATAATAGGGAGACGACCCTGTACCCCTAAGGCACCAGCCCTATAGCTGATGGGCAATATACCGTACAGGCCTATTCAATCACACTCAGTGGCTAGAGGGCGTTTACCTCCCCCCTCCCCCATTTTTACGGCCAAGAAAAAGAAGACAAAGGGAATGAAAAGGAATGAGAGAAAGGTGAATATTGATGGTATTTTCTGAATATTGTGTCAAACTCTATCACAAAATAGGATTTTTGCTCGCTCGCTTCGCTCGATCATACATTTTGTCCTCAATTTCTGGGCTCATTACGTCACTGATCACACATGAAATAATAAATAGGCATGATAGACTGGTGGTGATGGGCCATGACTTGACATTTATGCAGTGGCTCTCAGATGAAGATAAACATTTTGTCAGAGAATTAGCCAGCGTGACCCCCAATCCCAAATCATTTCGTGAATACGATATGTTGAGTCTGATATTTGGTATAAACGAAATGATATGCCAATGAACGATTTAGTAGTTACACTGTTTTTCATGTACACTGATAGAACAAAAACAGAAGATTTTTAGAGGGGAACATAAAAAAAAACAGAAAACTTTACAAAAAAATAACAGAATCAATCTGAGAAATGTCATAACCGAAAATTTGTTGCTATTTAAAGAAAAAAATATATTACAAGATATTCACACACCAAGTACCAAATTTCTGTAATTTTGCTCAATCACACTGAAGTAAGATACAGGTGTTCTCGAGACTCTGGCGAAGGAATTTCTTTTGATAGGAAAAAATTCTGAGTATAATAGGAAAGTTTACAGTTACTTTTGACAATTCCATTGCGATCAAGATCTAAACCAGGTCAATGCGTCTGTAAAACATGAAGTGGAGCTTCAAGATTAAAGGGAAATGAAGCCTTTGGAACAAGTGGGCTTGTGGGGAAACAGAAGAGTCAAGGAATAAGATCAAAGAAAGTTTGAGAAAATCGGACAAATAATGAGAATGTTATGAGCATTTGAATATTGGGATCACTGTCTGCTATGGAGATCCTCCTATTGGCGATGCGACGAAGATGTGAAATGTCACAATGTGAACAACTTTCCCTTTGATGGACTAGAAAATACCCCCCAAATGTCTCTTTTTGCTCTTTCTTCTGGTGATACAGACTCTTCATCCATAATATATTCTTTGAAAATCTGTATTACATGCTCTCCTATAGAAGGAATACATGATCTACTGATAGATGTGATAAAAGAGGCAGTTTCAGTGAAATTCATACAAAAGTAATGAAAAAGTTCTTTACATTACTTCACATGACTTTGTCGCATTGCCAACGGAGGATCTACATTACAATAATGATCTAAACTTCAAATGCTCATAACTTTATTTTTTTAATTTTTCTCAAACTTTGATTGATTTCTTCTTTAATTTTGTTCGAAAGGTTTTCATTTCTCTTAACATTTCGTCTTAGTTATAAGCCAGGCCTTCGCCCGAGTTTAATAGAGTCTGGTCTTATGTATGTTATGTTATGTCATTGATCTCTACTCCAAACTGTTTTCGGGGGCATATCTTCATGTAAAAATTGGACAGATTGCAGTTAGTTTTAAATACAGTATGGCCATCAAGATCTCTATCAGGTCAATACTCCTTTAACGATGTTTTCTTGGTTCCAAAGAGGTAAATAGAACTGAGGATCGTTTTTGCTTATTTTCCCCCAGCGATTGACCTCAGCGTTGAACTTCGTCGTGTAAAATGTCAAAAAGTCAGCAAATGAGTATGCAATCTGTTTCTTGTTGAATAATTTCTTATTCCGAACTGGGTGTTCCTCGCCATCATGTTTATATTTTCTTCAAGGTAATTTAGCTAAGAGTAAAGGAATGTTATTGTCCTAACAATGAGCCAGGCCTCGGAGAAGACGAAAGTGTGCACTGTAAAACATACTGGGTAAAATTTTAACCAGCACGAGGGTAATCATTTTTCCAAGCAATTTGGGGCAGCATTTTACCCGATGCGGTAAGCATATTGTCCAGCAAGTTTGAAAAATACGCATCAAGTGCTTTAGAATGGGTAACATTTTATCACACTGGATAAATGAAAATGCCCAAAAGAAATGCCCAATATTGGTCGGACACGTAATTACCCTCACGAAGCATTTTTACCCATTTTTTTTTTTTTGGGGGGGGGGAGGTGTGCGGAACATTGGATTAATTACAGTTATACGGTAATTTCCATATTTTTGTACACGTTTAAATCTGAAAAGAATAACTAACTCTCCTTTTTTTGCAGTAGCGTCCTGCTTAACAGACCTACATGTAGAATTACGTTATGAGCATTCTATGGATGGCGAAAAGGAAATAGTTTCAGAATTTTTTATTTGTCTTCTCTCTCGACACCCTTTGTTCTCATCGCCCCCCCCCCCCCTCCCCTCTATCTCTCTCTCTCTCTTTCTATTTCTATGTCCCCCCCCTCCGCTCTCCATTTCTTTCTCAATCTCTCTCTCCCATCCCTTTCCCCCTCAACCTCTCTATTTTCAAGCCTGCTCTTCCCTTCTCTGTTTCATTTTCTTTGTACATGGTTTTAGGACTTAACCGACAACCGAATTACCAGAATGGTGAAAAGCGGCAAATTCGAGCTCGACGATGAGACAGGAATGAAGAAACCCAAGGGTTACTTCTTCTCGAAACGCCACCTTATCCTCATCGTCATCTTGGCCATTGTCCTGGTCATCGTCGTCGCGTGCATGGCTTTCTTCATTCCTGATCGAACGTGTAAGCCGATATCGACGGATGACCCCTCCGTCGTTGGGGAGCAGACGACGGAAGCTCCCGAGGAGGACTGGACGGGTCGGCTACCACGCAACCTCGTCCCCACAGTCTATAAAATCTACCTCAAACCATACCTCTACGAAGACGTAAGTAAAATCTTACCATTTTTATTGAACCTAAGTGTGGAAATGAGATTTAACCAGAATATACAAGTGTATCAAGAATTAAACAATCAAGTTCGATAGTTTATATGAATTTTACGTTTCACTAAAATCAAAGTATTGAAAAAAAATTTGGTAATCACTAACACATACAGCACTCTGCATCACTTCCCATCAATAACGTACATATGGGACAAGGGCCCTGGGGACACCCCGCCCCCCCCCCCCAAAAAAAAAAAAGGAAAAAGAAAGACAATGAAAGTGGAAGAGTGAAGTATCATTTTCTGAATATTACGTAAAAATCTTGCCAAAAGGTCTAAAAACGTTTCAAAACTTTTGCTCGCTTGTTTCGCTCGCTCTCATCTTTTTAGAACTTTTCCTCAATCAACCATATCTGAGCCCCCTCAAAATGCTTTACTCATGAAAGTATTACTTCTAAATCGAACAATTACTACCCCAAACCCCGGCGCCTCCCTTCTCTTCAAGAAATAAAAAAACATTTGTTTTATAAAAAAAATCAATAAACAGGTAAATGGTACAGACCAGCATTGGCGGCGGAAGCCAAAAATTTTAGGAGGGGACAACCCAAAAATTTTTGACAAGCAAAAAAAAAAAAAGGTTCTCATCCCAAAAATTTTAGGGGGGACGTAGGAAAATAATTTGACAAGCAAAAAAAAAAGAAAAGTCATCAACAACAAATTAAGGGGGACCGCCCCCCCCCCTCCTCAAATTTAGGGGGGACACGTCCCCCCCCGCTTCCGCCGCCTATGCAGACCAGTCCCTTAATTTGCAGGCCTACAACATGTCGAATGACATTGAATATGGATTTCATACCGTAATACCCTGGATCATCTTTGACGTCGATGGAGATCAAATGTTGGCGAACTCAATACTTGAAGCTTACCACGCTTACATAGAGCTAAAAAAAGTTCGCGAACTAAAGTTCCACTGAGCTCAATTCTATTAAACTTTTCAAACTGACGGTGCTTTATAGGCTTGCTTTCTCCTGAAAAAAAGATTGAGTTTGTCGTGTTGTTCTTCCCACTATTTATGTATATCATTACTAATCGATTTTTGGCATCGAGTTATGATATCAGGCTGGTAAAGAAGTAAATATACGAAATACTACTAGCAAATAAGTGGTGGACCTTGAATTCTTCGAAGAAAAAAGGCTAAGCCGTTGATTTGTAAAGTTGAAAGAGCCATTTTTTGTAGTTTTTTGCTGCCGTATAGGACCATCGCAAAATGTACCCTTTTCAATTAACATTGTTTGATTGAACATAGTATTTTGCGGCATGGATAAGGATCAATGTTTGCACACTGAAAAAATGAAGTGCAATTTTAGCACTTACAGTGCTTGTATAGTGACTGGTGACTGCACTACGAGTGCTGATTTTCTAGCTTCATTTTGAACTAAAAAAAAATCAGCACTCGCAGTGCAGTCACTATACAAGCACTGTAAGTGCTAAATTAGCACTCCATTTTTTACGGTGCAGTGAAGTTTGCAGCAATCCATAGGATTATGCCTTCGTGGACACCCAGATTCATTAGTTGCAGTTTTATCTTACACTTTTTACTTTGGCTTAAATTACAACAAAGATTACCTCGATCTTGTGCCTGTTGCATAAAAGAAAATAAATCAGTTTCAGTGTTTTGCAACAGGCACTTGGCTATACAAAACATATTCCATATAAATTAGTATAATTTTTTTGGATGAAAAATGCTCATTCATGACAATTTTAGGACACTGTCGGGACGTTGTATTAGTGCTGTGTGTTCATGCTGTGATGGGTACTTTGTAAATCATCCCAAAATATGGTCGAAACAATCATGTTTGAATTATTCGGGTTAAAAAAAAATGCTTGAGAGCGGTGCGACCGAGCGGGGGCTTTTGCGATTTTTTTTTATATTTGATTTTGATTTAATTTATTTTCACAGCCATTTTACAAAATATAGAAGGAAATATCGACACAATAAATCCAATAATACAGAAAACGGTGTGACAAAGTGATTCAGTATACAGTGCGTATCAAAAAAAGTTTACACTGAGGAAAAATCCTGTAAAATTATACATTTGTAATATCCTGAAGATTTTTCCACATTTTATCATTGGTACAGATCCATTTAAGCATATGACGATATAACTGTCAATTTTTTTTCCGCTTGAGTGAGCACCACTTACTTTTGAAAAGTTAGTGAAAAATGATTTGCGCAGAACTTTGAAATAGTTATGCGAATAAAAGCAGGCCTTAATCATGAAGAACATGTGGAATTTAGCTAGTAAAATTGATTATGAAGATATCTTATACCTATTTTATCTTATTTCCTTGCCCAAAACACTTTGAAGAGTGCATTGCGCCCCACCCCACTCCCCCACACACCGAGGCCATCGTGACGATATTTGCTTTACATTGAGCTGTGATTTACATGAAATGGCTTAGGCCTGATTTTCATTTTTTTATTCATTGTCAAGCTCGGGAAAAGTGTGGAGAAACACGTATTAAATGAAAAATGAAATGTAAACCCACTTTAAATGATAAAAACTTAGTGAAAAAATGCTGGAGATGTCTGATATAAACTTTTATCAAATTCATTTATGTCTTCACATCCAGCTGGCACAAAAAGGGTAAAGGTTGTGCCGACTAAGTGCTGAAATTTCAATTTGGGTGGCAAAATTGTTACAAAATGGTTGAATGTATCCGTTTTATTTCAATTGACTAAAAGTGCAACGGAAATGTATGAGAAATGTTCCGCAGGGTAAGTTTGATTTTGCCCCTTCCCCTTGACACAGCGTGAAAATGAGCATTTCTGCGCAAACAGATTTCTGCGAGCTTTACAAAAATTGACAGTGCTCACTCAAGTGTAACATTCTGTCAAAACTTTTACTTTCATTGGATAGATGAGACCCAAACCCAAGATTATATGTGAAAAAATTACCCACATGTTGTATATTTTTAAATTCCAAAGGGCTTTTTCAAAGTGTAAACTTTTTTTGATACGCACTGTATAGTTTAATATGTATAATTTACAATGCCACCCATAGCCAATTCTAGTATTTTTTACGTAACGGAGAGATGAATCCACCCAACTTCCACCATGATATCAGTTAATTGGTACTAAAAAAAACTTAGGAGTTCCCTCTTAATTTCCTGTGTCCCCAGGACTTAGGCCCAGATGATCGACTTTTCACTTTCGATGGCCGGGTTAAGATAAATATGACGTGTGACGTAGCCACTGACGTCATAACCCTCCACAGCAAGAACATCACCCTCCTATCCTACGAGCTCGTGGACGACGTCGGGAATGCATTGACCATCACGGACATCACCTTCGGAGAAAAATACGACTTTGTCCATTTTCATGTTGGTATGCTGTTGGAAGAGGGTAGGGACTACGAACTGGTGATTGAGTACGTAGGGGAGCTGTCGAACTCGTCCACAGGGTTCTTTCGAAGTAGCTATAAAGAAGGAGGGGAGATAAGGTAAGTGGATAGAGTTTGACAGGAAACCCAACTGTAACAGCTTGGTAAGCTTACTGTAATTATAACTGGGCCTTGGGAACGATTTTCAAAGGAGCCTTACTCATAAACTACAAATGGAGGTGATTGGTCCGGAGACATGAAAATAACAAAATAAATGTTTCTCTACAAAATGGAGGTGAAATGAATCCAGAGACATTTGAAAAGCAGAAATAAAGGTTGAATAAAAAGGAGATGAAATTGGTCCAGAAAATTTTCAAAGGCAAAAGAAAAAAGGGTTCTTTACAAAAGGAGGTGAAATTGGTCTTGAGACATTTTTATAAGCAAAAACTGAAAAGAAAAGGGCTTCACTTTTTGGTTACATTTTTCCATTTTTACACATCTACATGAATACCTGACAGTGCTGCCCATGGAAAAGCAGCGCCTGTAGTCTTACTCTGCTATGCAGGTGATACAAAAAAATAGTGCAAGAAAATCGTAGAATTCGATGATAAAGATATAGATTTTAGATTTTACATGTTAAATGACGGTTAAGGGGGGTTTTAAACATATTTTGACAATAGCAATATAAACTCAAATGTATGTCACTGTGACGACATGCAAGCCGATTTCCCCGTTCGTTCAAACAGACCACGATTTCGAAATAATGTATGACAATTTGTCCCTGGGAAGCGGGGACGGTGCTGGAAGTGTCTTTGAACCATTGGTAGAAACCCGTGAAAATCAGGTGTATAACCTATACTAAAATGCAGGAATTTGAGCAAAATCTTTTTTTTTTCTTTTCATTTTTTTTGCTGTCACAAATCTCGCTCATCTGGAGAATTTTTTTTACCAAATCAGCACCCCCTATTCAAAAATCTTCACAGGGCACTGTATGATCAGGGAATTCTTTGTAGAATCTTTCTTCTGGAATATAAGTCTATAAGAGGACCCACAGTACACTGTAAAATGTGTGGTGTTAAAACTGACACCAGTTGGTGTTCATAAAGGACCACACCATGAGGTGTTAACATTACACCCTAGAGTTTGAACATAACACCAAAGAGTGTAAATGTAACAACATAAGGTGTTGTTATAACACCTTACACCTATATGTGTTAAACTAACACTGTCAATTTAACACCGGTGTTAAATAACTGGTGAAGTCCTCTATGTACACCAGTTAACACCACAGTTTTTGCTGTGTATCATGTTGGTTATTATTGAGAATGTTAAGAGCGTAGTACCTGGGGGAGAAATTGATTATTTTTACCATGAACGGATGAATTTTCCGGATATTATGTCACAACAGGCTGGCTGTCTTAGTTTTAACTTATCTACACTTAAAAGTCATCGTAATTATTCAATGAAGAACCAGCAATCTTTAATCTCAGATGGCTGGCCGAAACCCAGATGCAGGCGACATTCGCACGCCAAGCCCTGCCGTGTTTCGACGAGCCCGACTTCAAAGCTGTATTCTACACCGAGATCGAGCACCGCGCCGACATGATCGCTCTCGCCAACGGAATCGAGGAGAGCGAAACCGAGACTGGAAAAGGTTGGATCAAGACCAAGTACGGTGCCACGCCCTTGATGTCGAACTATCTCCTCGCATTCGTCGTCGGTTATTTCAACTACACTGAACGGTTCTCGGACAAAGGAGTTCGGGTAAGTTCCCTGGCATGTAGATGGGGTGGCTGCTCCCCCCCTCCCTTCAATATTGTGTAGGTTATTTCCTAGGCACGCACAGTGGCGTACCGTGGGTCACGGCCGGTATAGGGGGCACCAGCAAAAATTTTGAGTCACAATTAGTGAGTGCACAAAGCGCGCTCAATTGCCAGGTATAGGCCTATACTAACCTGAGAGAGAAATTTTAAGGATTGTGCCATTAAACGGATATGTATATTACTGATCAATTAATGCGGGCGCGAAGAGTGAGCTGAATTTTCTTTAATATTCAGACCTTAAAAAAAGAGACATTATAAGCTGGGTTTTTTTTGCAATCATGATACATAGCTGTCTTACTAAACAATGTTAGCGAGGAGCGCGAGCTGATTTTTTTTTTGCATATATTGACCCCAAACAGCCGGGACAGGACTTTCTTTATTTGAATTCATGAATAGCATACGTGTCTCACCATACCCATCTAATGCGAGCGCCAAACGCTTGTTTATTTTGTTGGAATTACATTTAAACACATGAAACACTTTTTGTAGTCATTGTAGTCATGAACATGATACATATATCACTAATCAAATATTGCGAGCGCGAAGCGCGAGCTGAAAATTTTTGAAATTAAAACCTGAAGAGGGGCATTCTAATGCTTGCTCGTAGGAATTCACTAAGATCATAAGTATTTCCCTATACAAATGATGGGAAGCGCGAACGGATTTTTGTTTATATTTAGACGAGAAAAATTGACATTTTAAGAATTGCTTTTTGGAATTCATGAAGAATTAACATATCACATCAATCCATTAACGCGAATTCAATTACGGATTGGAAATGATACATATTCAGATTTTTAAAAGGGGGCAATCACTTTAGGTAATCATGAAAAAGAAGCATAATGTCATGCCACTACATAAAACAATGATAACTTGAAATATAGGCCTATTTGGTGTATATTAACTTGAAAGCGGGAGGTTTTAGTACAACAGAATTATATATATCGTTAAACAGACAATGCGAGCACCATGCAGGAATAATGAAGACATAGGCCCTGAGCAAATTATGTTTCATTAAGTTATGAAAAATATTTGTTATGTAATATAATATAATATAACATAGTATGATAATTTTTCATCCCCCACTACGTTTTTATTTCTTTCTCCCTCTTTTTCTCCTTTTCTTTTTTTTTTTTGGCCAGCCGATGGGGGGGGGGTCGCTATAATGACAAGTGTTCGGACATTATAAAGCTGTGAAACATTATGTATAGAGCGCTTTATAAATTCTGTGTGTTATTATTATTATCATTATTATCGTTATTATTATTATTATTGTTGTTGTTGTTATTATTATTATTATCATTATTATCATCATTATTATTTTCATTACTATTGCTGTTGTTATTAGTATTATGTTATTATTATTGTTATTATTATGATTAGCCACATCATCATTATTATTATTTGGGGCTGGATTCATTTAAAAGAGAAAAGGGCGATTGTTAACTCCCCTATACTTAAGAGCATTATAATTATAGATATCACTAGGACCCTATTTATAACTATTTTGTTTTTATTTTAATTGCATACCACAGTATAGAGTTTGGTCACGCCCAGAGAAGCTAGAAGCAACGCGATATGGTCTGGATCTTGCGATCAATATTACAACATACTTCGAGTCGTATTTCAACATTACCTTCGATCTACCAAAACAAGGTGTGTTGGTCAATGATTTCTTCTCTGAAAAGGAGCGATCAGCTAATTACATGTGTTGTGTACCATAACTTTATAACCCTGGGGGCCACTTACATTGACGAGTGGATACCATGCGCGACCAAAAAACACGTAAAAAGGATGTCTTTTTTCAAGATAGGGCACGTTACGTACGTAACGTGATAAGGCCGGGTGTCAAAAACACAAAAATATTGAAAAAGGGTATCTATTTCACTCTGAAAAATATACGTATTTAGGGTCAAATATGCGGGGATGATAAAACAAAATCAAAATGTTTTATAAAGGATGTCCTTTTTGCCCCAACACTACGTGTTAAGAGTCCGATTTGCGCGAGGTGTGGAAGCTAGGTGGGGCCGTACTAGACCAAAATAGTTGTGTCTAATTTTAAAACCGACGACCGACGGACGCGTGAAATAACAATAAAATATCTCTGTACTTGTTTAGGGGTTCATTTCAGGGAAAACTTGCTAAGAGTATCGTTTTGTTTGCATACTTGTTAAGGGTGCATTTTCAGAATATGGAAAATACATCCCTGTACTAATTGTTTAGGGGCTCGGCTCTTGGAATACTTGCCAATACTTTTTGTTTCCAATGCTTGTTAAGGGTAGGGTTTCACACGCCAATACTTTTAAGGGGTGCATTTTCAGAATATACTTGTTTAGGATGCTTTTTTCAGACCCCGTGGTCGCGCATGGTGTCCACTCGTCAATGGACATGATGGAAGTGCCCCGGGCTTTATAACAGTTTTCACGAATTACGTGTACGCAGGGCCTCACTATACTGGCGTGCAAAATGGGTGTATAGGTGCAAAAAAGGGGGTTTCATTACAAAATCAGTTAAGGTGATTTTGATCCTGAGAAGTTTGATGACCCCCCCCCCTCACAAAAGGGGAGTCACTGCAAAATGAAGGTCATTTTGGTCCTGAGAAATTTGAGAAACAAAACAAGGGGGTTCTACAAGGATTTTGGTTATATTTCTCCATTTTTTTTTTTTTGGGTGGGGGGTTCACCCAGATCCCAGGACCATGCATAGTTGCCACAAAATTTGAGTTTGAGTGTACTTTCAGTGTATTCTTATTGTCTCAAAATTAGGTCCAAGGTGGAAACCAATAAATGGTTAATTTTCGTGTTAGTTGGTCTTTTTTAAAAAGAAAATGTTGACATGTTTGTTCAACATGCTCTAATTTTTTCATTTCTACATCAAATATGTTCACACCATGGAGCCATCTGTTAATAGCTCTATGTTCACACTATATCATAATTATCATTATGTATTCTACATTTTCAGTGTACATTTTAACTCGGTGGCCCCTTTTTATAAGCTCTACTTTCTCCGGGGTCACCAAACCATCTTTCTATTGTTATATTTAGTATTTGCATAGTTATTTATATTGGTATGTATTTATGTTATTGTTTGTACCTGATGATGGTCGAATAAATAAATTGAATGATAATGATTGAATGACTTTGTACAGATGATATGTGGGTAATACCACATGCGTGTTGTTGAGGATTATGGGGTCAAAGGTAGTCAAGGGGTCAATAGGTCTATTTTTTTTTTCAAATTTCCCTCATTTCTTTATTTCTGTATCAATTATGTTCACACTTGGTACGTATGATTCTTGGGTAATACTACACGTGTATCCATGAGGATGATGGGGTCAAAGGTCATCTAGGGGTCAAAAGGTCAAATGACATGATGAGGTCATGTCCATCTTTTTTTTCTTTTTTTTGTTGAACTTTTTGCGAAACTTGCTCTCATTTCTTTATTTCTATTTCAATTATGTTCACACTTGTTACAGATGATCCTTATAAGGATAATACCACATATGAGTTGTTGAGGATGATGGATCAAAGGTCATCTAGGGGTCAAAAGGTCAGGTTTTCGTGCAACTTGTTCAGCATCAAATGAATTTGCACTTCGTAGAAATAATCATTAGGTGTACGAGTGTTCTTATGGATGACAAGGTATATTCTTCTCTATTATATTCTTCTCTATTATATTCTTTTCTATTGTATTCTTGACTATTCTCTGTTGTATTCCATTCTATTCGATTCTATTGTGTTTTATTCTATTCTCTCCCATTCCATTCTACTCTGTTCTATTCGATTCTATTCCATTTTATTCTATTATATTCCATATTTTATCTCGTCCTAACTTCAGACATGATCGCCACGCACGGCGGCGGTGCGATGGAGAACTGGGGTCTTATCATCTATAACGAGAAGTATCTGCTATTTGACTCTAAGATCGATACTGCGGAGTTAAAACTGTGGGTGGCTACAGTTGTCGCTCATGAACTCGTACATCAGGTACGTCAATTTCATTCAGTGGCATAGACAGGTCCTTAGACCTGGGGGAGATGATCCCTAGCTGGGTCGTACTCGATAAAAACAAAATATCATGGGCTAAAGCAGACGAGTTAAAGATAACAAAATAACACGATCTGCCTCATGGATTATCTCGTGTGTCTTTTAATCACTTTGCTTTCAGCAATAAACAGGGCATCCAGTAATAAACAAACTTCCTTGCACATTTTTCATGGCAGTAATCTTTTGTTTGATTAATGACAATGAGTAAAGATGATCATAAGAGAAATGTCATTTGTCGGATGTCTAGTTATCATCTTGGTCATGACAGTCCTGCTAAACATGATCTAGAATAACTAGTATTCCTTATTTTACTACTACTCTTTTAAAAGTAGCGATATTGTTAATGATCAAACGAATGAATCAACAACTAAAGGAATAAACAAATAAACAGCCAAATAACTAAAAAAATATCAATTACAATTATAGTAATAGGGGTAAAATAAAAAAAGCTCAACATTATATTTCTTATCCACGTGCAGATATGCGGACACTAAAATGATAAGCACACTCTGTTTAAACTGTTTAGACTGAAAATTTTCACCTTTCCTTTGCAAAGTAGGGGTTGAGGACATGGCCAGCAGGGAAAAGGGTCAGTGTATGTGTATAGGTAATTTCTTATTAATTCGTTTGAACAGTGTTAATGTGTTATGAAAGCAATTGCTCTGAAAGGGAGTGATTAAGCGACACTTTCTTAAATCTGTAATGAAATATTTTGAACTTATCTCCTTTGCAAATACATAATTATTATAAGGAAATGTACTTGGTGAAACTCTGAATAACGATCCTTAAATGTATATGACGACGCAAGACAGTTGTTATTACTTAAAACTTGCAAGTTGTAAATGCATATAAGATGATTGACTCTGAATAAAAGTCCAATTTTTATCATGTTTGTCATTGCTGTACGTTATGATTATTACTGCTATTATTATTGATTGATTTTAGCATTCATTGCTTTATTACTGTATAGTTTTGCTTATCCCCCACAGAAACCTGGGGGGGATGATTGTACACACCATCCCCCCACCTAAAATTCTGGGGGGGGATGCATCCCCCATCCCCCCCCCCGCTATCTACGCCCCTGATTTCATTGACATCGTCATGATGACGATTGGAAAAGATGGGAGGAATTGGTGGTAACATTTGTGGAGATGCTGGTGGTGTTGGTGGTAATATGGTGGTGGTTGTTTTTTTTCAGCGGTTGTTGGTGATAGTATAGTGGCGGTGGTGGTATGATGATGATGATGATGATGATAACGCCTGGGAAATGATCACATAATTATGTTAATCATGGCCGCAGGAAGAACATTTTTTTTGGCCTGAATTGGCTACCGTGAGTGAAATATGACGTTATTTTTAATGTTATTATCATCATTATCATCATGATAATGATAATAATGATGATGATGATGACGATAATGATGATGGTGATGATGAGGACGACGATGGCGAAGATGATTATGGTGATGATGCCGACGATCATGACGATGATGGTGGTGATGATAATGATGTAGGCATGTTAATAACGATGACGATGAAGATGATGACGTCCACGATGATCATGGTGATTATGCTGACGACGATTGTGACGATAATGATGTGATATGTTGATGATGCTGATGATGACGACGATGATGATGACGACGACGGTGATGATGATGATTATGAGGATGGTGGTAGTAATGATGATGATGACGACGATGGTGATAATTATGATGGTAATGATAATGATGTTGATGATGATGACGACGACGGTGATGATGATGATCATGAGGATGGTGGTAATAATGATGGTGATGATCGACGACGACGACGACCGTGATGGGGATAATGGTGATGAGGATGATGATGATGATAATGATAAAAAAACAAATTCAGACGAGGAGGAATAGGAGGAGCATGAACATGTAAAGGGCATTTCAAAGATGTTTGATATCAAACGCCCTTTTTTCTTTCACTATACAGTGGATCGGTAACATCGTAACCTGTACTTGGTGGGACGACATCTGGCTCAACGAAGGAATCACGAGCTACTTTGAGTTGCTCGGCATGGACTCCGCCGAACCGAATTGGAGAATAGTACGTATTCGCAATGACAATGAGAGCGTAATGATGCACTTAACAGCTTGCAACATAGAGCACAGCTAGAGAGGGAGATGGGAGAGAGGTTGTAGCAACAAAATGACGTAAAAAACTTTTATGGAAAGACGACGAGGTATTTTGTGCCCGCGGAGTGACACCCATTGGGTCGTTTTTTGAACGTCCATGGAAACAGAAAGACAGACAGACAGAGAGAGAGAAAGACACGCATAACGCAAATAGTTGAGCATTGTACATGTTCATTGTACAATCATGCTTCTTTACTATGACATGGATTTCAAACTCATTTTTAAAAGTAAAAGTCTGCCTAACCTCAAGGGTTCCGCGCCAGACATCTTGATATTTTTTTCATGGGAGTTATTCTTTTCAATAGTTATCGACATTCTTCTTCTCTTTTAGTTTCTTTTATTTTCACTTCGTTTATTTGGGACTTTTTTATTTCTATCATTACTTATTTCTTATATCCTTTTTTATATTTTGTCTTGCTTCATTTTATTTTGTCCTTTGGTACTTTTTGTTTCTTTTTTTCTATCATTACTTATTTCTTATATCTTTTTTATATTTTGTCTTGCTTTCATTTCATTTTGTCCTTTGGTACTTTTTGTTTCTTTTTTTTTCAATCATTACTTATTTCTTATATCCTTTTTTTATATTTTGTCTTCCTTTCATTTCATTTTTAGTTTCCATATCTTTTCTTTATTTTCATCTTTTTTGTTGCATTTTTTGGTAGCATGAGCACCGTCGCGTTGAGAAGAAGATGGGATACCAGAAAGATGCTCTTGTAACCTCTCATCCACTCCGACCACCCCTTAACAAACCGGAAGATATCGATGGAATCTTTGATTCAATAACCTACCACAAGGTGAGTGGATGACAGGGATGACGACGCATGATGGTGATGATGTTGAGGCTGATGATGATGGTGATCACGACAATGATGATTGATGATGGGCATTATGGTCATGATGGTGGTGATGATGATGATGGTGATGGTGAGGATGATGACGACGATCATGATTGATGATGATGATGATGGGCATTATGGTCATGATGGTCGTGATGATGATGATGATGATGATGATGGTGATGGTGGTCATGATGATGACGATGATGGGGATGGTGGTCACAATGATGATGATGATGATTATGATGATAATAATTATGGTGATGACCAGGCGCGTACGCAAGGGGGGGGGGTTTCTGGGGTTCAAACCCCCCCCCCCCTTTTCGTTTCCTTTTTTTTTTTTTTTTTTTTTTGCTTGTCTCCCCAGAGGTCAGTCTGGTCAAGGAGTTATCGGGCAAGAGCCTGATAACTCCTTGGTCTGGTTACGGACAGTTCCCCTACCCAATAATGTATATGACAGCAATAATGAACAGAATCTCATGTTTCCGACGAAAAACACAGAAAAAATTTCCGCTCGCTTCGCTCGCTCCATTTTATTATATCTTTTATTTCCGCATGTCGCCGACATGATCACGGTATCGCCATTAACAAGGCCATACATGATTATCATGATGTATACTTATGAATACAAGTGAACCAAGACAAAGACATACGTTTTCTTACAAAATATGTTTTACCAATATGAAAACCAAACTGACGGAAAACGCTATTATGTCGGTTAGCTCGCTCCGCTCGCTCGTAATAATTTATGAAATTCCATAAGTATCTAGTTTCCTGTTCAAGGCCGTATTATGAGTGTTACGAATAGAAGGACATGTAGCATCGACTAATACTTGATTTACTAACAAACTATTGACAAGAAATGTATGTTTTGACGGGAAAACGCGAAAATTTCGGCTCGCTCACTCCACTCGCTCGTAATCATTTATGAAATTTCTTAAGTTTCTAGTCTCTTGATCAAGGCCATATCATGAGACTTACGAGCAGAAGGACATGTATCATCAACTAATATGTAATCATTACCAACAAGCTATTGAGAAGAATTGTATGTTTTGACGGAAAAACGCAAACATTTCGGCTCGCTTGCTACGCTCGCTCGTAATTATTCATGACATTTCTCAAGTTTCTAGTGTTCTGATCAAGGCCATATCCAGGCGCGTAGCCAGGGGGGGCGGTCGCCCCCCCAAAAAATGTCCCCAAAAAGAAAAAAAAGAAGGGAAAAAAGGAGAGGAGAAAAGGAAAAGGGAAGGAAGGAAAGGGAAGAAAGGTAGCTTTGTGTTTTTTCTATTTATTCTTTATTTTTTTCTCAAAAGAGAAACTCCTTCACTCTTCTTGCTTTAAATTCATATATGAATTTTGCTTCCGCGCTGCGCGCGGTTAAATGACAATATTGAAGTTCTCCATTGTTCCCCCACCTTTTCTCTAACCCTGTTTTTCCACCTCAGCTATGTGCTTCTTGCCAGTTAAAGTTAAAATTGTATACATTAGGGCATGAATTTGAGTAAGGTTATAGGCCGAAGTAAATGTATGAAGTTATCTTTTTTTTTCAATTGATCGCGCAACTTCTGGTCTGGTCGGCTCCGAGCGGGTAAAATCTTTATATCAGTTTCTGCCGTCACCTCCATAAAGTCAGCTTCTCCCGCTTTTCAGCTCATTACTATAAACAACCATAATTTGGGGGCAAACAGGTTCCTAATTTAAAAAGAGGAAGGTATGGAATTCGTGTCGTATTAAATAAAAAAGTACAATATTTTTTTTTATCAAATTGTATTAAACTTCATGTCATTTCCCTGTATACATTCATCTCCTGTCCTGTTTTGCGCCCTCAGTTTGAAATTTTGAATGACACTTAAGTTTCTTTATATTCAAAATGAAGCGCTTCAGGATAAGTCAAAAAAATTAATCATCCTTTATTATATAGATAGATAATTTCAATAAATCACAGAAGTTTCAACTTTATGCGCACTATTTTCCTTGTAATGAAGTTCAATAATCTTAGAAAATCAATTGAATTAGAGACGATTGGGTATTAGAGATATCTACATTTGATGAAACGTCCGCCCTTTGAAATTTCAGAGTTTCATTGCTCATCGCGGGGAGGAATATCTTCCTCTACCAATCTTCTCCTCTGTTTTGCGAGTTAAAAAATATGCACTGATGCTAAATTGTTTGTAATCAAATCTGATCTTTCCAAAGAAAGTTTCAATATATCTTTGAGAATATATACCCTTTTCTCGGGACCCTTTTTATGGCAAGAAAAATTGATAAATCACTTTAGCTTCCGCGCTTCGCGCGGAGTTATTATCATTTTAATTTCCTCCATTGTATACCTCTTTTGTGCGTTTACAATCACTTTTGAAAACAAGGTTCAAAATCGCAATATAGTCAACCGAATTGGAGGTACTAGAGACAAGAGAAACGGCTCCTTTTCATTTTAATTTATGAAACACTAAAAGCTTCGCGCTTCGCGCGGGAGGGGGAAACTCCCCCTCCCTGCACCCACCCCCTAGGGAGCGCGCTTCGCGCGCATTGTAAGTGTTGGCACGCTTCGCGTGCATTTACCGCCCCCTCCAAAATGAAATCCTGGCTACGCGGTTGGCCATATCATGAGTGCTACGATCCGAAGGACATGTAGCATCGACTATGATACCAACAAACTATTGACAAAAAGGTTATGTTTTCAACGCAAAAACAAGAACATTTCTGCTCGCTCGCGGGTCATGACCGCACTGTTACATACCCATCCCCACTTAAATGTTATTGTCTTATTTGCAGCGCTGAAAAAAAAGAAAAAAAAATCATCCCCCCCCCCCGCTCATCACTTTTTAGAGACTGGGCGGGAGATTTAAAAAAAAAATCAGCTCGAAAACCCCCCCTTTCAAAAATCCTGCGTACGCGCCTGGTGATGACTACGATGACTACCGTAATGAAGATTAAGATGATCATAATAATGATTATGATAGCGGTCGTAATTTGTGATGATTATGATGACTATCGTTATGACGATCGCATTGATGGTGATGATTGTGATGGTGACCATATGGGGATCATAATTGTATTGATATGATGACGATCGCAATGATCATAATGGCGATGATTATAATGCATGATTAACGTTATGATGATCATAATGATGGTGATGATAAGGATGACGATCTATTGATGACGACCATAATGGTGATCATAATTATTTGATGATTAAGATGACAATAATGATTACAATAATGGCAATGACTATAATGAGGTTAGTGATTATGATCATCGTAATTATTATCATAGAGTTGGTAATCATTACAATGACGACCATAATGATTAACATAATTATGATCATATTATTGATCAATTATATTCATGACGACCATACGATGATGGTGGTAATTATGGTGAAAGTAATGATGATCATAATGATGGTGATGCTTTTTGGACGGTCGTAATGATGATCATAATGACGCTGGTGATTATAAGGACGGTCGTAATGATGGTGAAGATTATGGTGAGAATCGAAATGTTGATGTTTAAGATGACGATAGTTATGATGATCATAATTATGTTGATTATATGAAATAACGATTTAATGATGATCATAATGGTAAAGAATATGATGACGACCATAATGGTTATCATATACTGCATGTGATGGTGATGACGATGATGCCGACCATACATAATAATCATATTGATGGTGATGATTATGGTGAGAATCGAAATGTTGATGATTAAGATGACGATAGTTATGATGATCATAATTGTGTTGATTATATTAAATGACGATCGTAATGATTATGATGACGACCATAATGGTTATCATATACTGCATGTGATGGTGATGATGACGATGCCGAACTTACGACCATTCATATATGATGGTCATAATGATTGTGATGATTATAATGACGGTCATAATAATGATCATATTGATTGTGATAACGATCGTAATGTTGATTATTCTGATAACGATCGCGATGATGTTCGTGATGACGATCGTAATGATAATCATAATTCAATACATGATCGTAATGAAGATCGTAATTACAATAATGAGCGTGATGACGATCGTAGTGATGACCATAATTAAGTTGACCATCGTGATGAGTACCGCAATGATGATCATAATTTAGTTGACGATTATTAGGATCGTAATTATTTTCACAATGATCGTAGTGATTATGATGAACATCATAATAGTGATGTAATAAATAAGTGTTGTTATAATGATTATGATAAAGATTGTCAAAACCGTACCCTTGTGCACGTTGTCTCTAGTTTATCATTTAAAGTAGGCCAACATTTCTAAATTGAGTTTATTTCTCGAATACATTCTTTGATCCACTTCCCCTTCTTTTAGGGAGCTGAAGTTACCCAGATGCTGAGGACCATGCTTGGCGAGGAAGTATTTAAAAACGGTCTTCGAGCTTATCTAAGCAGACACAAACTGGGCAACGTAGTTTCTGATGATCTATGGGCAGTTCTTACTGAGGTAATGGTGCAGTCACATTTCCCCTACGGCGGCCGTACCGTTCTCACAATTTTTGTACCAGCTACATATAGATGGTGGGAATAAAAATCAATAAAACGGCCGTAGGGGAAATGTAACTGCAGCATACGCATTGTCTGTGACCAGCCACGCAAAAGCCACTAATTTAATAAGTCGCCATGGAAAATTCTATGCAAATAGCCAAGATAGTCGTTTGGCCTTCATAAAGAAAAAATAGAAAATTAACTGATCAGAAAGACTGATTATTTTTCTTCAAACTGTTTAAGTTCAAAGGTGTATTAACGTTGACTAAAAGACAAGATTCTCAACATGTCGAAGTTTCTTTGAACCCATGTTTTGTGAACTGCTCGGAAGTTTCACTTAGAATGCACAATGATGACATCTTATGCTTGATTGAAATCCGAACTTCAAATCTTGATTTCTCCTTATTTTGGGGAAGCTCGTGCTGAATATCTTCTGCATTCAATCAAGTACTCGTATGGTTTTTGGTTGATGAAGTTTGAAAAGTTATATACCGTTTTAAAGCTTAGGATATGTGTTATTCAAGCTCAATAAATATCTCAAAATTGACTTTTGACGAATTATTGTTGGCTTGGGGTGGTAGGTCATTATCGTTCAGCGAAAACGGTATCGATAGTAAAAAAAAATCAGGCAAAGATTGATTTTTCCTCAGCCTGTTCTCTTTATAAAAAAATATCAGTTGAAAAAAAAAGATATTACGTCGGCCTATCGTAACAATTGAGCCCCGTTTTATACAGTGCGTATCAAAAAAAACGGGACAGTTTTGAAAAGTCTATAAAAAATTGTTTCAAAATATTACATCTACATTTTGATGTTAATAGATGCTCTGAGATCTTATCTTTGAAATGCCATTTAAAAAAATAAATTTTGTTCATGCTTGAGCGAACACGGGAAGTTTTTGTCGGGGGTTCAAAAAGAGGCTTGCGCCAAAATGGCAGAAATTAGAAATTTGACAATAAGGCTTTTGGCTAATCAGCACACTTTCTCTTAATCTTTTCATTGTCTTTGCCATAATTTTCGAATCATGCTGTCAATTTTCATTACAATTTTATTTATTTACCTGAATTATTTTGTTTTTCATTTAAACTTCTTTTACCTTTGAATTTTCCTTCATACATGTAAGTAAGAAAATAAGACTTTTTGTCAACCCAAGTAGGAAGATTTGCATTATTAATTGGGAGAATTTGTAATTTTTCAAATCCTTTTATTATGTGAAACAAATCATGTTATGGTACCTATAAAAGACATGAATCCTATTTTCAAGGGGTTATTGAATCATTCACCAAGTTTAATTATGTGCTTGACAGGGCAAACAGGAAAGGACCCATGTCTTTCAATGGCAATCGTTGCTCCTTCAAAATTGACTCAATAAACCATTATGGTTTATTGAGTCAATTTTGAAGGAGCAAGATATGGCAGATCGAGTAAAATGTATTAAAAAGTTGTGAAGCGAGCAAGCAAAAAAATTTCCACCATTTCATTAAAATATCTAATTTTGTGATTTTGACATAATATTCAGAAAGCGATATCATATTTCACTTTCCATGTTTTCTGTTATTTTCTTTCCACTTTTTTTCTTGGTCATGATTTTTTTTTTTTTTGGGGGGGGAGGGGAAGCGAGCACCCCGAGCCCCAACCCATCAGTATGCCACTGTTCAAGCACCATAACCTTTGTAGCACACAATGAAAGGATTTGAAAAAAAAAGCTCTCTCATACTTCGGTTTAAAAAAATTGTTCTTGCCTAAAGAAGGAAAATTCAATGCTAAAACAGGATATTAAAAAAGGAACAACAACAGAAATATTTGAGCAAATAAGTAGATTTGGAAATGAATTTTGACCGCATAATACAAAAATTATGGCAAAGATAATGTAAAGATTAAGAGGAAGTCTGCTGATAAGCAAGAAGTCCGATCATCATGTTTATCATTTGATGCCATTTTGGCGCAAGCCTCCTTTTTAACCCCAGGCCAAAACATTCCGTGTTCGCTCAAGCGTGAACGAAACAATTTTTTTTAATAACATTTGAAGGATAAGACCCCAGAGCATCTTTTGACACCAAAATATAGAGATCATAATTTAAAACAAAAATTTTATAGACTTTTCAAAACTGTCCCGTTTTTTTTTTATATTATACGCACTGTAGTGTAATAGGTTCCCTCTGCACCAAACCGGGTTTTCAAATCATTGCACTATATCTGGGGCCCGTTGCAGAAAGAGTTGCAATCAATCGCAACTCTAAAGATCACGCGAAACTTGATTTTCAACCAATCAACAGCGCGCATTTGGGACTTGCGTTTGATTTTTTGACTTGCGTTTAAACGCAACTCTTTCTGCAACTGACCCCTGATCTGGCAAATCATCCCGATCTGAAAAATCTCAAGATTGAGTAAAAACTCTAGCTGGTGCAGCACTGCATATGTTTCTTTCTTGGGCAATTGTTGGTCCTAAAAAGAGCAGCCAAACTCGACGTTTCAACAAGTGTGTTCTTCGAATGATCCAACTTTTGTTGACATGTGTTTAATATGCATAACAAAGAAATCATTTGTTTGATTTCAGCTTCCTAGCTTATATTTATCTCATTAAACGATAGAAATCATTAAATATAGGGAATGCATGAATAAAATTCAATCAATGGCCAATGTATTAATGTGAAGAAGCATCCTGGACATGCAAATTAGAAACATAAACAATAAAAAAATGTCTATTAAAGCACAGAAATACAGTTTACTGACCGAATCTCATTAAATGATATAACATTATTCTGAACATGATCGATGCATCCAACAAAATGTTTAAGATGCTATATTGTATCACGTAAATAAAAATGTGGAAGCCGTTCGAGAAATGATATCATAATAAAAATATAAAATCCATGGAAAATAAAATGATTGTCTGATTTCTCAGTTCGATGAGGGAATCGGTGACCACGACGTGAAGACGATCATGGACACTTGGGTTCTTCAGATGGGTTACCCCGTGGTCGAGCTCCGTCGCGTCAACGGTCATCAACTGAACGCTTCGCAAGAACGCTTCCTGCTCGATTACGATGCCGAAGCCGAAGCAAAGGCAAATGAAAAATATGACAATCTTGGGTAAGAACTGGGTTCGCCACATGGCAAAAACTATGATGTTAACCGGTGTACATAGAGGACCTCACCAGTTATTTTACACCGGTGTTAAATTGACAGTGTTAGTTTAACAACTATTGGTGCTATTCACACCTTTGATTGTTTCATTAAATTTTGCACTCTTTGGTGTTTTGTTCAATCTCTAGGGTGTAATTTTAACAGCACTGTGTGTGGTCCTCTATAGACACCAACTGGTGTCAGTTTTAACACCCCAGCTTTTACAGTGCACCGACGTCATCACGAGGCCATAATAGAGGCTGAAGTATTTGCCTGGCATAAGTTGGTGTGCATGCAGCTGGCGCACCTCTGACAACTTCTTTTACGCGCATTCCTGTAGCCTCTGAAGAAGGGCGCTATGAGATTGTAATGTCATAATTATTTGTTCGCCCTAAATTGTGAAGAACGTTATTGCTAACAGCAAAATAGAGATCGAGAGACTAACATTTCGGGAGCATTCCATTCAGTTTTGTCGGCGCTTTCACTCACTAATATGCTTTCAGCTAATCAAATGCGAGAATTTCCAGTAGTTTAATATTTTTCAGTGAAAATTGCTGACCAAAATATTCATGTAATTATGTTCCCAGGTGGCAATAGATTCAATTAAAGTCGATCTCAGTATATTTAGGATCGGCGAGTTAAATGCTCTTTAAAAATGATTTATATCGCATTTGTATTGTTGTGTGATAAAAAATGAATAAACTCAACTTTATTCAGCGCGGGCATGACCTGAATGGAAATTCGAGTTAACGTTAAAGGATCTTTTTTTAATCATTGTGACAATGTTGTTTTCCCATAAATGAGCAAATGCGTCATTGATCTAAAATAAAATCATATTTTGTGTGTTTTATTCAAAGAAATCATCATAATTACATATTTACAAGATTAGAATGATTCAAAATCAGCACAAAATGCAAAAAATAACATTGTGGATGTCTGAAAATGCAGTTTATTTTATCATATATGATAACATTAAGGCAACTTGTCGAAAGTCTGTGTCCTGTCTTTTTAGCACGAATCCACTATGCGTTCCAAAGCTGACTTTCTGCTTTCCCATTTACTTTTTAAAATAGTATAGCCGCTTGCGGGATATCTGAGGGAAAGATTTTGCTCTGAGGTTTGAGGAGGTACCTAACATGAAGGTTTTTTTTCGTGTATGCGTTCATTTTTCATCTGTTCAGATACCTGTGGTATATATATCTTACCTATACCCAGAAGACTGGAGCAAATTTTGAAATGCCGCAGTCAACATGGATTGAACAAGAACCTTGGGGTAAGAAAAACCGGAAAATTAGATTTGGATTTAAAATCAGTTTCTGTTTATGGTAACTGGTATATAACCAATTACCTAGGAAACATTTTACGTCTAGGTTTATCAGTCACAGTGGCTGACCTTATAGACGACAGATATTACTCTCGGGTCTTTTAACAAAGTGGAAACAGTGGCAGAGGTGGGATTCGGACTCACAACCTTGCGATTATAAGTCCAATGCTCTAACCACTAGACCGCACGAGCCATGTAAAATTTAACTTAGCTTTGCAATATTTTTTTAAACAAGGATGAAAAAATGTCTGGCGTTCTCTTGCTGATAAATTAAAAAAGCTTTGTAAAGATTTTACCTAACTTTGTAGGCCTATACGTATCTATCTTCTCTATTCACGTTTATGTCTATCCATCTAGGTATATCCACCAATGTATCCATCTACTAGTATCTAATTACCTAAACCATCTGTCTCTATCCACCTGCTTCGGTCTTCCTTTCTATCTATCCATCTGTTTATTCATCTAAACTATCTATTCAATATCTACTCATCTATCCACTTATTCATCTTTCTTTCTGTAAATATCTATCTATCTTCTATCTTCTTAGGCCTTGTTTCTTTTTGCCATGTTCTTTTCACAAGTACAATGGTGCTCAAAGCCCTATCAGAACATGGTCATATTTAAAGTAATCAAGTTCTGCCCTGTTTTCGATATTTAAATTGTAAAGTCAGGTGATAATGTATTGAATTCGATAACGTTTCTTTCCCTGCATGGGCTCACTGGAAATTGTACAGGTGGTGTTGTTTTCTTAACACTATAGCATGAAAGAGTGCATTTTGTGGTGGAATTCACTAACTTTTGAGCACAACTCTATGTCCATTTAGCTAGTAGGTGTGAATATCCATTTTCTTTTTTTTTAATGTCATCTGTCCAATTGTCAATTCAAGCTCTAGTTGATTTGCCATCCACCATTGGGAATGATGATTGGTACCTTGGAAATGTCCAGCAGTCTGGTTTCTTTCGAGTGAACTACGACGATGAAAACTGGGCTCGGCTTGGACAACAGTTGCTCGATGATCATACGGTAAGATTGTCTTCTTGTGCAAATCAACTAACGCAGAGGGCGTCACAAGTTTGCAGTGTTTCGTGTTGCGTTTTGATCGACGCCTTCTCCGTTCGATGGTGCAAATTAACATGAAAATTGGTGGATCTGTGAATAGGTAGCTTTCGCATTTACTAAGGGAAAACTCTCAGTGCATCGATTCCTTTGAAAATGACATTCAAATCACAATGGAGAGTTTAGAGACTTTTGTCGAAAGTTGATGGACTGGGTCGTCAGATCATCCGAAGATTTGCACCGGACGAACAATGGCAAATTTGTCGTTGTCCAGAAGAGAATCCGATGCTGTCTCTGTCTCAGTCCACAAACTTTCGGGAAAGGCTCTCAGCTCTCCTTTCAAATGAATTGGTGCGTTGCATTTCGAGTGTAAAATTCAATGCGAAAACTCTTGATAGCTCTAGAAGAAGAAGCTGACTTAAACTCTTCCTGTGATTTTTCATGAAGGCTATAAACAGTAGTGTTGTGTTTCTGGGGTCCAAATCTCATTGCAACATGCTCGTCCTTTGGCAAGGCGTTTATCTGAATTTGCAAGTCGCTACCCAGCTGTCTTAAATGGATATCCGGTAGGCATGGTAGGGAGATCTCACCTGAATTCTCGAGCATCTAATTAAGGTATATAGCCGTACTAAAGCTGAGGCAATAGTATGTAATGCTAAGAAAAATTGTATTTTACTCTGTCTAGCCTTAATGATGTATTATATTTAGGCTTCTGCATCAGGTTTTCCATCTAGTTCTTTATTCTGTGTCATTAAATGTATTCAGATGATTCCGGTGACGACACGTTCTCAGCTCCTCGACGACGCATTCACGTTGGCTCAGGTCGGGCGAGTCGATTACCCGAAAGCACTTGATCTTACCCGCTACTTGGCGAAGGAGACGGAGTATGTATCCTGGAAGGTTGTCCTCGAGTACTTCTCCCATATCAACGATATGATCAGTGTGGATGCAAGTTATGGATATTTGGAGGTAAGTAATATTTAGTGCATCGATATTAGATAAGGCTACATTTGCTTCAGTCATGTCAGTACGATATCCCTCTGAGCAGAATTACACAATATTGCAGATATTTCCACTCTATTTAAGTAATTGACATGATTGCGTTAGAAAAATTATCCCTGCGTGAAAACAACTCAGATTTTCCATAGGAAACTATTTCAAAAAAGAGATTAATTTCAATAATGTCATATTATAATGCATTCATAATATGAATAATGTATTAAGTTTAAATCATTTAATAAAATTAATTGTTTACGAACTCTAAGATTGGCCTTCCGTAACTTATCGCGCAAACTGTTGAACCCTTTTTTTTCTCAAATCAATACGATTGCCTCGCTCTGATTCTATCTTCTACGATCTGTTACGATTACTCCACGATTCAGACCGCCAGTTTTTTAATCGTGGCTCGAAGCGTGACAGTGGGAACTGGATATTACCATGCAACATGATTCGATTCCCCCCACACTGCAAAAACTCTGGTGTTGATTTACCGGCCCGGAATCTATATATGTCCAGACAAGACAGTGTTAAACACTACCAGTTTCGGTTTGGTCTAACACTGGTGTTCTTTCAATACTTCTCTTGTCCGGGCTGGTGTTACATCAACACCCGAGTATTTGCAGTGCATGTACTTACCCTATACTTACAGAGATACATGCTTCAACAAGTTCAATCATTATACGACCAACTTGGATGGGACGACGACCCGGAAACAGATTCTCTTCTTGAACAGTAAGTTTGAATTTCAAAGTGAAATACTTTAAAAGGTCACTTTTCTTCCCGCCCAATCTCCCGCACCTCCATATCAATACACTATCAAAATAAAGCCCTGTAAAGGTAAGATATATTATACGTCTACGGGATGATTTATCTTGCATTCATTCTCGACATGATATCACTATTGATTTTGATTTGATTCGATTTCCACATTTCAATAGCATAGTTTATGTAATCACTTTTAGCATTTCATAACAATGAACATAATGATAACAAATTAACATAGTAAAAATACATATAAAAGTACATATAAAAGACAAAAATAGTAAAAATAAAATAGTAAAATAGTAAAAATACATATAAAAGTACCTTTCCTGACGATTTGAAAATTGCTAAAGTGACACCATTGCACAAGAAGAAAGATAAAACAGATGTCGGGAATTATAGACCAATTAGTGTATTGAGTGTAGTATCGAAAATTTTTGAAAAATCTGTTCTTGTTCAAATTGAAAGATACTACAAAGATAATATAATCTATGACTTTCAGTCTGGCTTTAGGCATGACTATTCAACTGAAACAAGTCTAATTCATATAACAGATTATGTAAGAACACAAATCTCGCATGGGCGATTCGTTGGCATGGTGCTTCTTGATTTACAAAGGCTTTCGACACAGTAAATCATGAGATATTAAAAAAGCTACAAGTGTTAGGTTTTAATAAGGCAAATTTAGCTTGGTTCAAATCATACTTATCAAACCGACACCAACTGGTATCAATTCGTAATGTTCATTCAGAGCTACTTCCTGTAAAGTGTGGAGTGCCACAAGGGAGTATTCTAGGTCCTATACTTTTTACGAGTTATATCAATGACATGTGCATTTGTTTACATGACTGCAAGCTACTGTTGTATGCGGATGACAGTGTTTTACTTTATTCAAGCTCTAACCCCGAATCCGTTGAAAAAAAATTGAGTGAAGAGCTGTCAGCTTGTGTAGATTGGATGACAGACAACAAGCTTTCTCTACACCTCGGTAAAACAGAAAGCATTTTATTTAGTAGTAAAGGTAATACCAGAAAAAATGACGGTTTTGAGGTGAAATATAAGGATCAAACAGTTCAGAGAAAAGAATCAGTAAAATATTTAGGTGTCCATTTAACTAGCCAGGTTTCATTCTCTTCTTTAGTAGAGTCTATAGTAAAAACAAAAGCAAATTCGCGTTTGAAATTTCTGTATAGATACAAAAATTGCATGGATTTGCATGCGAGACGTATACTGTGCTTTGCTCTCATTCAGTGCTTGTTTGATTATGCAAACGCTGCGTGGTTTAATAATTTAGGAAATTTGGAACAAAAGAAATTGAAAATAATTCAAAATAAAGTGGTAAGATTTATTCTTTGTTTGGGTCCAAGAAACCATGTTGGTTACTCTGAGCTGTCTGCTGTTGGTCTTCTGGATGTCAATCAAAGATCGAAGCAACTCATACTTCACCACGCGCACAAAATATATCATTCAAGGGTGAATCATTATATTGGCTATAACTTTGATCTTGTTAGAGATTTGCATGATCATGACACAAGAAATCGTAAATTTAACTTTGTATTGCCCGAAAACGTTGCCCTTATTGACAAGTGTTTTTATTATAATGCGATAAAGTAGTGGAACTCTCTCCCTAATCACATTAAAGCGATCAGAAACTTCGCAAATTTTAAGAGAGTGCTAAAAGATTACTTAGCCAATGAGTATGAGATACTCGAACAAATGAGTTAACTTCTCTAAACTGTTTGCGAGAGATTGTCAACAGTTTTAGCAATTATATTTTTATTTGTTTTTGTTTACAGTTAAAGTGATATTCAGATAATTTCCTTTCCTTCTTTCTCATACCCTTATTACTCCTCCTAATCTTCCTGCCCCTTCTTAATCTTCTTCTTTTCTTCTTTTTTTCTTCTTCCCTTCTCCATATTCTTTTCCTCTTTTTGCTCCTTCTCCTTTCTTTTCTCACTTTTTTATCATTCTTTTATTTTCTTTCTCTCTTATCTCTTTTAGCTTATTCCCCTTCTTGATCATCTTCCTATATCCTTCTTCTTTTTCTTTTCGTTCTTTTTCTTCTTCTTCTTCTTCCCTTCTGCTGTTTTTCCTCCTCCTTTTCTTTTTCTTCTCCTTTTTTTATGTCTTCTTACTTCTGTTTTCTACATGTATATGAATTCTCTATTTCATTTATTTTGCTTTTTGATTGATATTAATTTCAATTTTTTAATGTGTATATACGTTTTGCTATTCATTACTATAAAGTGTGATTTTACTATTTAGGACCCCATTGTAAATAAGCTCTTGAGCTTTCATGGGTTCATCCTGTCAAGCTTTATGAATCGATATACCATGTATACCTTAATATATGCTTGAAATGTATGTGTATATAGACTTGGCAAATAAATCAAATCAAATCAAAATAACATCTTAAATTGAAATATGGGAGACCACCATCATAAGCTTCGAGCTTGAAATTGATGGAGGTCTGAAAGAAAATGGGAGACAAGTCCAGACTATCAAATACAGTGTAAAAGAGCCTTATCTTTTATTGCACAAAATAATGGCAATGTAGCAAACAAAAATAAGAAACTATGAAGTCGACATAGCGGTATAAGATATCTTGCAGAGTCGACTTAAAGTGATATATGTGGACATGGCAAGGCTAATTACATGTAGTTTGGGGTGGTGGTCATTAAGTAGATAGCACTTTAAGCATACGTGCTGTTGTCTCGCCTGCATAGCAGGGTGAGATTAGTGGCACCGCTTTCCCGACGGTGGCGACGGAAGAGGCGGTGGCGGCGTCGTCAACATCAAATCTTAAGGCCCTATCACACCTACCAAACTTTGTTGGAACGTTCCTTGAACTGTAGGGAGAGGGGACCGAATTTCGACAACACACGTCATCTCACACAAAATGGGGGGGGATCGAAAACACGGGCGTTGCCATAGCGGTGCACTGCTGAAGCCGGCGTTGCTTTAGCGTTGTTTTAACGGTAGCGAGCAGTAGCGAGCGTTAATGGTCCGCTCCGACACCTCCATACCAACGCTAAACCAAAGTTATTCACCGCAATCGATCGCTGCCTCAACGGCCGAAACCGTGTCCGCTCGTAACGCTTATAACCGCTCCATCAAAATGTTTGCAACGTTTAATCACCGCCCAGGCTAAGCTGGCGAAGCAGCGGTGGTCCAGCGTTCAAGATTTCTGTCTTTGTCCCAGTGGACTCAAGCGTCCACTAACTTGCGCCTAGCGGTGCCAAACTTTTTGCTGGGCGTAGTTGGAGCGGTAGTGAACTTTGCCGGAGCGGAAAATTGCCCACTCCTCACCGCTCGCAATGTTTTGTGCTTTCGGAGCGGTATGGGGACCAACAGCGGTGGCCGAGCGTATACGGCGTTGAGTTTCGGGCCAAGCAAGATCAAAGGTCATTTAGGATCAATGAACTTATATTATGTTGGGGGGAATCAAAACAAAATGTTAACCAAGTTTAAGTTTTTTAAATGTCATAAATCTGAAATTATATGGATCTAGTTCATGAAACTTGGACATAAGAGTATAAATCAGCAGTGAACATCCTGCGTGACTAAAGCCGGTCAATGAACTTTGGCCGTGTTGGGGGTATTTGCGGAATTGCCATCATAACTTTGAAAGTTTATGGATTTAGTTCATGAAATGTGGACTTAAGGGTAATCAAGCGTATCACTGATCGTCTTTCTCAAGTCTTCGGTCACACAATCGAGGTCAAATGTCATATAGGGTCAATGAACATAGTATTTCATCATCATATAAATCAGGTGTTTTATTTAAATGATTATTCTATAATCGTGTATTGCAGGCGAGACTGACAGAGGCGCTCAACTTGTGACCTTTCTTCATCAAATTTACTGTTTTATTTATGAAGGGAGAAAGTAAATGTTGATTTTTTTTTCATTGACCAAGGAAAACAATTCCCGGATTTTAATCCAAATTGAAACACATTTTGAAAAGCAATGGTCATCCCATATCCTGCATGGATGTTTGTACAAAATAGGGGTACGCATGAATAACCTTCCCGTGTGTTGGGCAGCAAACTTTATATTTAATGTAATTTACTGGTAAATTTCTTATTGAATAGATTAAATCGAATCAACGCCATAGACACGTCATGCAAATACAACAATCAAGATTGCTTAGACAAAGCATCCGCCCTCTACGCAGAGTATATGGATATCGATTCGAATAACACCGAAAATAAATCAGATTATGATATCAATCCGTAAGTATATTCATATTTCTAGTAGTAGATGAGTATAAGTATAGCAGCAGTATAAAGAAGGATATTAGTAGGAGTATTAGCTTTCGTAGTATTTGTTGCAGTAGCAGCAATGGGAGTAGGAGTAGTAGTAGGAGGAGTAGTAGTAGTAGTAGTCGTGGTAGTAGGGTAAGTGTAGGTAATTGGAGACCGTTAAGCTCATTCGCATAATTTACATGAACATGGAAAATGACACACTCTTAAAAGGTTTTTTTTCCTCTTCAGCAACTTCTACTCTATATTTGGTAACAAAA
The DNA here is from genome assembly GCF_018143015.1 of Lytechinus variegatus. NCBI lineage: Eukaryota > Metazoa > Echinodermata > Echinoidea > Temnopleuroida > Toxopneustidae > Lytechinus > Lytechinus variegatus. Next base: position 15,631,421 of record NC_054753.1, read on the forward strand.
TGGTTAACACAAATTAATTGATGAATAAGATAATGAGGATTAATGAGGATTAATGACGTCATCATCAAAGGTCTCTCATTACCTACATGTGTAGGTAATGAGGGACAGCTACAAATCATGTTATTTGCAAGAAAACTTTAGTAAACATGGGATTGTCATGCTAAGTTCAAACACCTTTCTTACAGAAATACATGTAGCCAATTATTTTAACATCATTTTAAAACAATATGAACTAGATGTGGTTGAAAACATGTCTTTTTGTTTGCAATGATAAATGATGCTTTAGGCCTAAATCCTAAATGTTCTGAAGTGCTTTAAAAATAACTTTTCTGAAAAAAAAGAAAGGAAAGTAGGCCCATATTTATTCTCATTTCTGCAGCCATTTTGTAGATTCGTTACATAAAAGAAAAGATGCTTTGTCAAGGACTTTCCTGTGACACCTGCCATTCAGAACAAACAGTCGCCATGTTGGTGTCCCCCATTACCTACACACATTATTGGACTGACCAGTTCATTGTGGCCACAGTATCACCCATACACAACACACAGTGGCCGTTTTTAGTGTTCATGTGGCTAGCCCACTTACAAAACTTCCTATTGGAAGTACTTTTACCGATCACCTCTTCACTATGCGAACACGCCCCAACATTCCTTGAAAAATGAATTTTTACACCAGAGCAAAATTTGAAGATGAAAATATCATACCTTGACCTATTTCGAAGTTTTTTGCTGCACTAAATGACGACCTGTATCGTGAACAAGCAGAGTGAACTTGCAGAAGTATTGTATAAACTGTAGAAAGCGCTATAACAACATTATAGCCAGGCGCAGGCCGGGCAGGATAGTTTCAGCTTCAGTGGTCTCCAATTACCTACGGTCTCCAATTACCTACACTTACCCTATAGTAGAATGAGTAGAAGTAGCAGTAGTAGTGGTAGCAGTAGTAGTAGTAGTAGTAGTAGTAGTAGTAGTAGTAGTAGTAGTAGTAGTAGTAGTAGTAGTAAAATTCAATATCCTAATCTTGCTTTTCCGGTCATCTTGATTGCCCACAGCATATCTCCAAATTTGAGGGCGTCTACATATTGCTATGCTATCCAGGAAGGCTTTGAGGAGGAGTGGAACTTTGGTTGGAATAAATTCATTCAAGAGCAGAGCGAGGGCATGAACTGGATCAAGTCACTTGCCTGCTCTAAGACACCATGGATATTAAACAGGTAAAAAGTAAAAAGTGGGGGGCTAATCGTTGATAGCGATCCAAACAATATGATTGGCTGAGATCTATCACGCGACCGTGAATTTGTTTAGCTAACAAAATAATAATAATAAAAATAATAATAAAAATAATTGATATTGTTATCATTATTATTGTCATTACTGTCATTATTATTATTATTATCATCATCATCATCATTAGTATTAGTATTATTGTTGATACTATTGTCATTATTATCATTATTATTATTGTTATTATTATCATTATTATTATTATTGTTATTATTATATTACAATTATTGTTATTATCATTGTTATCATTATTACGATAATCATCAATATACAGTGCTTTCCACAAAATGAAACCGAGGTTTAGCGATGATTTATCATAACTTAATCACAAATACAATTAACAAATGATCTAAAGCTTGGAATGTCCTTTTTTAGCTGATATAACATATAAGATTTTTCATCCACGCATGAGTTAGTAAAAACAATATGAAGAAAGGATTGCAAAAAGTCATTCGGCGGGGGTATAATTTCAAACAGAAAATCACATGCCTAAGAAGTTCAATATCTGCTTTTTAATTTGATAGCTAAATCGCAGAAAATGGTCAGGAAATAACAAAGATTTCATGAATGCTTGTATTTCCATAATTTCATGAAACATACGTGTTTTCACCGGTTTCCCATCGACATGATCGAAGGAAATCGTACAGTTAAAGGTCAAGTCCACCCCCGGGGGGGGGCCACTTACATTGAAGAGTGGATACCATGCGCGACCAAAAAAATACGTAAAAAGGATGTCTTTTTACGATAGGGCACGTTACGTACGTAACGTGCTAAGGGTGTCAAAAACACAAAAATAATGAAAAAAGGGTATCTATTTCACTAGGAAAATTACGTGTTTAGGGTCGAATTTGTGGGGATGATAAAACAAAATTAAAATGTATTATAAAGGATGACATTTTTGCCCCAACATTTCGTGTTTAGAGTCCGATTTGCGCGAGGTGTAGAAGGTGGGGTCGTACTAAACCAAATAAGGTAACTAAAGCCGACGACTGAAGGACCCGTTACAATAAAATATTCCTGTACTTGTTTAGGGTTCATTTCAGGGAACATTCGCCAAGAGTATCGTTTTGTTTTCAATACTTTTGAAGGGTAGGGTTTCACACGCCAATACTTATTAAGGGGTGCATTTTCAGAATATGGAAATTACGTGTTTAGGGTGCTTTTCGAGACCCCATGGTCGCGCATGGTATCCACTTTTGAATGGAAGTGGCCCCCCGGGAGTCCACCTCAGAAAAATGTTGATTTGAATCAATAGAGAAAAATCAGACAAGCACAATGCTGAAAATCAATAGAGAAAAATCAGACAAGCACAATGCTGAAAATTTCATCAAAATCGGATGTAAAATAAGAAATGTATGACATTTCAAAGTTTCGCTTATTTTTAACAAAATACTTATATGAACGAGCCAGTTACATCCAAATGAGAGAGTCGATGATGTCACTCACTCACTATTTCTTTTGCTTTTTATTGTTTGAATTATACAATATTCCATATTTTACGAATTTGACGATTAGGACCTCCTTGCCTGAAGCACAAAATGTTAAAATAATGGAATCCCACGTGTTCAGGTAGGAATGAAACTTCATTTCACATGACAATGACGAGAAAATAAAAATATTTCATATTTCGTGTAATAAAATACGAAAGAAATAGTGAGTGAGTGATATGTCATCAGTTCCCTCATTTGCATACCGACCGAGATGTACAACTGTTTGTGAAATGAAGCGAAACTCTAAAATGCCATAAATTTCTTATTTTACATCCGATTTTGATGAAATTTTCAGTGTTATGCTTGTTGATTTTTTCTCTTTTTATTCACATCAAGTTTTTGTTGGGGTGGACTTGTCCTTTAAAAAAAAAAAAATTTCTGTGTGACTGATCGTCAACAAAACGGAGTGTCGAGTAAGTCTAAACGCTATTCTGTAAAACCTCTTCACTTTTAAGAAATCATACATAGGGAGTACAATTTGTTTGTACTTCTGAGACACCCTTGAAATGCACCTCGTCAGGATAACGTACTAATACAGGGCAGGAGTGGGGGTCTTGCACGATTTCCTAAGAACTTTTCTTTACTTTCTTTCTTTTACTTTTCTAACTGATATAGATACTAACAGAACTTTGTTAGTAATTTCTTGACCGCTTTTTGTAATTCAGGTATCAAATTAAAGAGCAGATATTGAACTTTTTACAAGTGTGATTTTCTTTTTGAAACTCAAATAACACCCGCCAAGTGACTTTTTGGTTTCCTTTCTGCAAATTGATTTTTGCTCACTCATGCATGGATGAGGAATAATCTGAGTTATTTCAAATGAAAGAGGAGATTTCACACTTTACAATGATAGGTCATTTGTCTATTGTATTTGCGATTAAGGCATGTAGTCAGGGGCCTTAGGCCTTAAATTTGAAGTTTTGGGGACAGAGTTTACAAAAGCACCAAACTTTCCCTATGTCACTTTTAGGTCAATAGCTTCATTTTTTCCCACAGAACATGGTGTTGAAAATTGCATCTTCATGCAAAAATATGCTAATTTATGCAAATTAGCATTATTTATGCATGAAGCCATATGCCATTAGGAATTAATTAATAAAAGTTTTTTAAAAAAGATACCAAACTTTAGGAAAGTCTTTATCAGGTCAATAGCTTTAATTTTTCCCACAGGACATGGTGTTGAAAATTGCATCTTCATGCAAAAATATGCTAATTTATGTAAATTAGCAGTAATTTATGCATGAAGCCATATGCCAATGGGAATTAATAAATAAGTGTTAATAAAAAAGATACCAAACTTTAGGAAAGTCTCTATCAGGTCAATAGCTTTAATTTTTCCCCACAGAACATGGTGTTGAAAATTGCAACTTTATGCAAAAATATGCTAATTTATGTAAATTAGCAGTTAAATTATGCATGAATAATGAAAATTAGTAAAAGGAATAAAAATAAACCAAACCAAATTTAAAGAAAATCTCTGTCAGATCCATAGATTTAATTTTCCCTATCAAACGTGCTATTGAAAATCCCGTTTTCAAGCAAAACATGCTAATTTATATAAATTAGCAAATATTTTATATGTATAAATTTGTCCCATTCCAGTGGGTATTAACAGTGGAAAAGGGGCCAAACTTTTGAAGTACCTCTATCACTTAGTTCAAAATCTTCAATTGTATGGTATTGAAAATCCCGCTTCCATGCAAAAACGTGTTATATTATGTAAATTAACAATAATTCATGTATGAAGCTGTATTCCATTGACTAATCATATATTACATAAAGCATAAAACCGTATGCCAACCAGAACAGTGGCAAAAATCGAGCCAGAGCGGCCAGAATCGAGTCGAATTTAGCCCGAATCCTCCGATTATCGCCAAATGACGACCTGAATAACGACCCGAATCGAACGATTATGCAAGAATTTGCAAAGTACAGCCACAGAATTTCCCGAAAATGTGCCAGATTCTTTCGAAAAGATCTATATTCGTCAGTTTTTTTATGCCATTTTTCTAATTTCTGGCCAATTCGTCTCACTCGTCTATATTATTCTTTGTATTCGAGTAATGATTCGTATGATATGGGGGGGGGCAAGAGTCGGACATTTAATTACTCTACTACTGATACGAATAGGTCTTAATCTTCACATAATGCCTCCAAAAATCCAACCGAATTCCATCGGAATACATCCCGAATGTGGCCCGAATGGAATTTCTTGTGGTCACATTCGGGAATATTCTGGAGGGTATTCGGCTGATTTTGAACATTTCAAAATGAATTTTTCAGCGAATGTTCCCGAATTTTCTTGCATTTACGAAGGCAAACAGAATATTCCTGAAACCACCAGAATACGTGTATACGGATGGATTCGCAGCTGATTCGGTTTCATTCTAACCCTAGCTTTAAGCAAAGGGTTACACCAAATCCAAATTCTCCCGAACAAATTCGGATCAATTCTGCCCAAAATGGCCTGGATTCGGTACTTATTCTTCTCGGATTCGGGGAGCTCCCGGAATCGATTCGGAAGGATCCGGGACTATTCTGTTCTCCTTCCCAACGGAAACATTCTTTGAGAGATTCTGCTTGTTCTGAAAATTTTAAAACCAGCCGAATATCCTCCAAAATACTCCGGAATGTGGCCAAGAAACATTTTTTCGAGCCACATTTGTGATGAATTCGGATGGAATTCGGTTGAAATAATTTTGGGGAGACATTTGGACAATTATTTTCGGAAGTCGATAGCTATAATTTGGGACCTATTCCAGACAGATTCAACTCTGATTTAGCCTAAAATTGTTTTAGAGATAGAGATCAATTCATAAGCCAATAAAGAAAAATCACTGAAATTATTCAGGTCACCTTCAATCAAGGGACGACAGAAAAAGAAGAAGGATCAGGTCTCTTTGCTCAAATCTGATATGTCCCTGTTCTAAAAACACAAATGTACATATAGTTGTCAGAGGGACAGACTTGGACAGCTTTTTCTGCCATGAGAACCATCCATATACCCTCCTCTTTCTGACAGGGGAAAACTCTACTTGGGAAAGAAATCTGACCTAATTTTTTTGCAAATTTATGCAAAATTTATGCAAATATATGTAAAACTCATCGACCATCCTATTTTGAGGTTTTAAACCGAGGGACAAGCACAACACTATGCATAGGAGACACTGTTACACAATTCATTCATAAATTCATAAATTAGTCCCATTCCAGTGGGTATTAACAGTGGAAAAGGGGCCAAACTCTTTTGGGCATTTAAAAATTATTTTTAGTGAGATATGGTGAATTATGAGTTTTTTTAATTGCTTTGAAAAGAAAGATGAATTACTGTTTATCTTTTTCATATGATTTGGGTTTTTTTTTAATTGTGAAAGGGGTATGCACAGGTATGCACAGGATTTATAATTTGCATAAATTTGCATTTTAAACATGATGCTCTCCTCTGGTCGCATGGAAAGTCATCATAATGAATGAATTGTGTAACAGTGTCTCCTATGCATAGTGTTATGCTTGTCCCTCGGTTTAAAACCTCAAAATAGGATAGTTGATGAGTTTTACACATATTTGCATAAATTTGCATTAATTAAAATTGAAAGTTGATTCTTATTCAGGAACTGTACAGAAATCAATCTAGATTTTATGCCCCGTCAAAATAAATTCCAAATACCCCCCCCCCCGTAAAAAAAGAAAAGAAATAGGCTTCTATAGAAAAGTTTCGGTCTGTACTATACATATACAGTAATTTACGGTGAATAGTGTGATTTTGCATAATTTTGCATAAATTAGCCCTATGAAAAAGGATTCCAGTCATTGATATCGAGGCATCCTATCAAGAACTAATGCTTTTGGTACCAGTGACACATGTGGAGAAAAAAAAATTGTGATTTTGACAATTCTATATGTCGATATATGATAATACATGTGTTTTTACATGTGATTTGCATATAATTTGCATAAATTAACCTTAAAAATTGATTCATACTCACCAATTTTATAAAAATCGACCTGCAGTTGAATGTTTAGCAAAAGAAGACCCAAATAGACAAAAATTGGGCATTTGAAAATTATTTTTATTGAGATATGGTGAATTATGAGTTTTTTGCATAAAATTTGCATAAATTAGCATTTTAAAATAGGGTGCCCTTCACCGATTTCGGGGCACCCTATCTAGAATTAATGCTTTTGATACCAGTGACCCACATGCAAAAAATGGCGCTTTTGTAAATCCTGTCCCCAAAATTTTGCTAAGGCCCCTGACTAATGATAAATCATCTGTAAATCTCGGTTTCGTTTTTTGTGGGACGCACTGTATAAAAGCAAATAAATAAACAGAAATCTGTATAATAATCCATAAGAACACTTTTTGACGAATCCATTACTCAAAGATAGAACACCACAGATGCATAAGATGAAGATAGGCATTATTGAGAATTATAAACATTAAAATCTGAATTGCAAGCTTGGTATCTTGATTTCGTCTCAGTGTGTATGTTTTTTTCTTCAGATTCTTGCATTACTCCCTCAATTCGACACTCCTTGAGAAGAAATGGTCTGCTTTCATCATAATTTATGTAGCTGAGAACCCTATTGGAAGGATGATAGCATGGAATTTTGTACGGGATAAATGGGAACAGTTGAGAGAAAAGTAAGATATCTTGTGTTCTTTTAGTTTTTTTTGTGTGTGTGTGTGTTTGTTGTTTATTGCCTGTCTGTTCTCATGTATTTTTCCCCAGATGCCTAAGAGGTTGATTCCACGGAGCAGGTTATTTCTGTATCGATAGATTCATTTTTTGATTGATTCCATTTAAATAAAGCTCCCTTGAAGTCATAGAGCCCCCCCTCCCCTACTTATTTCATCAATTCCATTTTAGTGGCTTTGAATGACCAAATCATATGATATCTGGTATAATGATAAGTTACTTTATGATAAATGATTTTTTTAATGATCTTTGCAATTATTTAATCTTTATGTAAAAAAATGATGAAACACAAGTATTTCTCACAAAGATTTTTATTTCCATGACTATTGATGGTCACTTTGTTGTTTCTTCTTTCAATAAGACATAGATAAAAACAGCTTGCTTATTGTTTATCTTGTGTTTTTGTATGGATATATTCTAAGAAATTCCGCATGACGCAAGAGGGACACATTAGTGCTCTTCTAGTTTACCCCCCAATATTCCAATTCACACACACGCACTCACCCTCACACCGGTTCACACACCTGCTCTCCCACACACTCACCACTTATTCACCGGCACCCATGGGTGTCGATCACGGGGGGATGGGGGGATATATCCCCCCCCCCCAATATTTCGAGTGGGGGGATGGCCTGTATTATCATCCCCCAATAATTTAGGATAGAAAAATGATAATAATGATGATGAAAAAATGAAAAGTTTGATCATGATGATTATAGTATGCCATCAATCAGTTTGTTTCCCTCGCAAATTAGTGTATACTGTTATTAAATAAAAACATTCTTTTTCAGGACTATCAAACAGATGAGTGGAGGTTCAAGATGAAAAAGAATGAAATGTTTATGTATATGATATTTTTTAACACATGGCATAAAAAGACCCCAACGAAAAACAACGTTTTTGTTGATAGGGTGTTCCATCCCACCAGTGGTGAGTAAATTAATTTTAATAAATCAATTAATTCAAAAGTGTGAAAAAATAAACGGGAGTAAAATGGTGGCAAGATAAATCGTCTAAGGAATGACGGTAAGCCCGATGATGCACGAGAAGCCACACAGTTTGTAATTTGAGCTATATAGTCTTAATTGGTCCGAATCTGCATTTTATCATCATGCATTAAGAAGAAAAAAGATATTGCCAGTCGGGTTGTATACACAGAGGCGTCGATCCTCAATAATTCCGCACGTGCAACTAAAAAATAAAATAAGATTGTAATGCTACACTGAAATCAGCAAGCAAGATTGAGATACCAACTCGATTTTGATTTAAAATCGTGCTCAAAATGTCTGCTTTTCAGATTGGAATATAAAACTTTTCAGTTCGCGCTCGTATCATTTCTGTACCAAAAACCCATACTTTCATGATTAAATAGGTGAATAGAATGTCCCGTTTTTTAGTTCTAAACCTCAAAAGAACTCCCGCTTTGATTTGCAATAATCTTTTGTTGGATATATATCTTGTTCTTTATTAAAATCGTCCAATAAATCTGTCTTTTTTTCCAGATCGAAATATCAAAATTTTCAGCTCGCGCTTTGCGCTCGCATCGATTGTTCTTCTAGATAATCTCAATCATTGGTACCAAAAATGCTTAGAATATCAAACTTTCAGGTCAAAATATAAAGAAATTTCAGCTCGTTATCTAGTGAGATACATGTATCTATCCACCTCATGAGTTACTACAAATTAACCTAAAAAGGTGCATTTTTCATGTTTTCATGTCATACTAAGAAATTTCAGCTCGCGCTTCGCGCTCGCATTGTTGGTGAGGGATTGATATGTGTCTCTTTCTCATTAGTCATATATATACCTGTATAGGCCTATGTGTGGGGGTGAGTTTGTTCGTTTTGTGTGATAGAGCGCCTTTGGAACGTTCATTCATGATTTTGCCCCCTCCCATCTGAAAAATGGATCGACGCCCCGGTGTATGTATACATCATGCTCAATAAAAAGATCAGTATGTGCATGGTCCATACAATTTTTGTCATTTTTTTTTCTTTCGCATGACTTTAGAATAGGCTTACTTCTAACACAAATTTAATTTTAAAAAAAATATAAGTAAAGTACACTACAACAATGAAGGAATTTCCAAGAACACTATGCATATCAACCACTCCCAAATGTCCTTATTTGAAGGATCCCCATCCACAAAAAAAATTGTGTTAATCCTCCCCCCAACCAAGAATACCAATCGACACCAGTGACCCATGCCGGCACCCCCACACATCATTCACACACACCTCGATACCTCACTCACACCCACCGTGCTCTCTCGCCCCCTCTGTCAAGTCAAGTACATTCTCGCACACCCGCCCACGCACACACACTCTCGCTCGTTCTCGCACACACATAGGCACACCCAAAAATCTATTCTCCCCCCTCTCTCCCTTACACACACACACACTCTCACACAGCACACACACGAGCATTGTTGTCATACTCAAAGGTACAACACCGTTCATTTCTGTTAATCACTCCGTCTTTGCATCTTTCCCCCTTCAAATCCAGTTTCGGAGAGGATTCTTTTCATTTCAAGCGGCTCATTATCGATGTTACGTCAAACTTTAATACACGACTCCAACTTAAAGAGGTAATGCATATATTTATTTTCTTTAAAAACTTGAGGCGGCCCTGACGATAAAAAAAGTGGAACAGAAACTATAGTGCAAATTTGTTGGAAAGTAAGAATGTTATAATATGATATTATACGTGTACATAATTTATTTTCGCAAAATCGTTCTTACTTCATGTAATGTGTGATGATCGCGGGGGCACTTCCATTGACGACTGGATACCATGCGAGACCATGGGATCTCGAAAAGCACCCTAAAAAGTATTTTCCATTTTAATGAAACCATACCCTTTACAAGTATTGGAAACAAAACGATACCCTTGGCAAGTATTCCCTGAATTGAACTCCTGAACTAGTACAGCGATATTTAACTTGTCATATGTCGATGCACGGACGTCGACTTTACCTTTACCTACATCATTGGGTTTAGAGTATACAGCCCCTCCTCCCACACCTCGCGCAAATTGGACTCTAAACACGTTGACTGTTGGGGAAAACCTTTATAAAGCATTTTTAGTTTTTGTTAATACCCTTGCAAATTTGACCCTAAACACGTAGCTTTCACAGCGAAATAGATACCCTGTTTTTCAATATTTCGGGGGTTTTGACACCCTTATTACGTTACGTACGTAAAGTGCCCTATCGTGAGAAAGACATCCTTTTTACGTCTTTTTTGTCGCGCATGGTATCCACACGTCAATGTAAGTGCCCCCCCCCCCCCCGGGTGATGATTTGATAAGGTTCATAAAAGAAGAGTTTTCCAAACCTCACTGCCTTTTTATGCTAGCAGACGGTCAAAACTATAACAATGATGATAAATTCATTGATATAAATCAGCGGAATCAGATATAAAGGAGAAGGGGAACTTAATCCCACCATTAGGAGGAGTTGTTTTGATTTTTTTATGGATAGCCGACGGGAACCGTTTCAATCCATTTTTAATCCATTGGATTCCACCAATTTAATTGAATAAAAGGGAATATACAAAACTAAGGGCGGCGTTTTACAATAAAAACGAAAGTCACAGTCACGACACTTGTATGTACTATGACATTTTATCTAAAGCATTGTGTCGTCCAGTTTTCACAAATTAAAAAAAAATGTAAAATGTATGATTGTTATTTGTTTCCAATTTTTATTCAATAGCTCCAGGCGTTCGGCGAACATACGGATCTGGAAGCGGTAAAGAGTGAATACGAGAAGGCTATAAGAAAGACGAGGAAAAACATTGGATGGATGGAAAACAACTCAGGGATCATATCAACGTGGTTACAATCAGCCACCCTCAACGGCGGAATATAAATTTGAAATACAGGGGTATTCATGCTGAAAATAATTATATATGATATCTAAATAAATAGAAGAAATTCACTGAGCAAAGTTCTGAAAATTTCATCAAAATCTGATCACAAAACAGTTATTGGATTTTTTTAAGTTTAGTAATATCTTGTGCAAACAATTATATACATGTCGTCATGAATATTCATTAGATGGGCTGATGCTTTCATGTCCCCACTTTTCCTATTATGTTAATAATAATAATGATAATAGACATTTATATCGCGCCATCTATCTAAAAATAATCTATTCCGAGGCGCATCGTTTTTATTAATATTCCCCGAAATTTAGCTCAAGCAACCTTTCAACACTCAGTGCTTTTCAAGTAATTAATCCTGATGGGAACCCATTCACTTCTCCTGTGTTGAGAGCAGCACAAGATGGGTAAATTTCTTGCAGAAGGAAAAAAACGCCATGGCTGGGATTGTAACCCACGTCCCTCAGATTGAGAGTCGTAACCACTAGCACATTAAATTATGATTATTTGTTTTTATATTTTCTTACATTTGTGTATTGATGTTTCCCTTTTAACAAAATAAGTTGCAGCAATGAATATCTAATGCATCAAATCAGTTGTCAATCCAAAACTTTAAATTCTTGGAGGACCAAAATTTGATAAACGTAATTTCATATAATAAAACACAAAAGACAAGTGGGGATATGACATCATCAATTTTCTCAATGAATATTTATGAGCATATGCAAAGAACTGTTTCTCCGAAATAATGCAAATCCTTAAAATGTCATAACCTTGTTATTCCTTGTCCGATTTTGATTAAATTTTCAGTGTTTTGTTTGTCTGATTTTTATTTATCTGTTCAAAGCATATCATTTTTAGCCTTGAGTGCCCCTTTAATTAGTATCAAGTTACAGACTTTTCCTTTCTCCTTCAAGTAAAAGGTCTGTTTATCCATTGGCTGTTGGAAACTGTGTGCTCTTAGTGTCAAATATTAGATGTATTACAGATTTCAAAAGGCGACAGGATAATTTTGGATCCTCGAAGTCTCCATACGAGGCCTATATACCCCCCCCCCAAAAAAAAAAATGGTGGTGAGAAAATGGGAAAAAACATGAAGAATGAAAATCGATCGAAAGTCAACCCTTCTCATGTACAGCACAGAAGCGGTGCCCGGATATTTTAATGGGGGAGGGGGGGGGGTAGCGTTACGCCATATCTTTTCCTAAATATGGACTACATTATAAAGTAATAATTTCCAGGACCGCCCCCCCCCCATCTCCCCTTCTTTACATTCTTGATTCTTATTTCTTTTTCCTCCTCTTTCTCCATTATTTGAGAAAAAAATTATAGGGGCGAGCTCGATTATCCCTTGACGACCCCGTCCCCTTTTTGCAATGCTTTTTAGACACCATTCAGTGCTTCTCTTTAAAGGTCTAGTCCGCTTTATAATATAAGACTGTTGATTTTAATAAAATGAGAAAAATCAAACAAACAGAAGGCCTAAAACTATCATAATAATCGGATGTAAAATAAGAAAGTTTTGAAATTCTAAAGTTTCTCTTAATTTACTCTAAACAGTTATGCACAACTCAGGGATATGCAAATGCTGTAGATGATGTTCCTCACTCACCATACTCTTTTATTTTGCATTGTTTGAATTATACATGTATTTCAATTTTTACAGATATGACAATAATGACCAACTTGACACAATAACAATGGCAATCCAGGGAAGAATAAAACTTTGTTTCACATGACAATGGGGAGAAAATTGAATACAAAAGAAAGAGTGAGTGGATGACGTCGTCAGTCCCCTCATTTGCAGGACCAGGATACATATTACCATTTTGTGAAATAGAACAAAACTTCAAAATGTCCAAACATTTTTATTTTACATCCGATTCTGATAAAATTTTCAGTGTTATGCTTGTTGGATTTTTCTCTTTTTATTCAAATCAACTTTTTGTTGGGATGGAATTGTCCTTCAATTGCATTTTTTTGTCTTAGTTGAGTTAAGTTGACGTTCATTTAATTTATCTAGGGCTATTTGTGTTTAATCACTGATTTCTGTACAGTACTGTTGTGTAGTTATCTGTTCAAGATCGTTCTCATTCGCTGTCGATATTGTCATTGTGTTTTCCAATATAAATTATGTACAGTTCACATGTTTCACCAATTAATTATTCAAAACAACATAAACATCTGATGGGAACGATTTATTTTACAGGGGGCATACTAGCTGTTGTATATTTACAACCAAATATAAAAAAGGGTTTTCACTCCAAAATGAAGGTCATTTTGGTCCCGAGAAATTCGACAAGCAAAAAGCAGCCTTCTATACAAAGGCAAATCATTTTGGTTACATTTCTCCATTTTGCCATTTGTGACACCTGCCATCAGAATTCCAGGGGTGCTGCCTTAACTAAGCCTTAAGTCGCGGATTGTTAATCCCGCCGGGATCATCCGTGTATTAAGTCCGGGATTATCGTGTACACACTGGCTGCTCATCCGGTGCCATGATCCTTGGTGTACCGGCACATCCGGGAGAATGTTTTTGATCATCCTGGAGTACACGGACGGATAATCATCCGTGTCCATTATTATGTAGCCACCTTGTACAGGCGTGTAGCTACCGAAGGCATCCAGGAAGATCCCTGTATTGGACCCGGCATTGATACCGGCTTTGTCCGGGGCCTAAATTTGTACAATGTTTGCATACATGAACAATAGTCCATGTTCATGTATGCGCATTACATTGGGGGCGGAAGACAAAAAAATGGGTGGGGTCCACGTGACTTTAGGGGGGGCATATAAGAAACAAAACTGACAAGCAAAAAAAAAAAGACGTCGCAAAAAGGCTCTAGAGAAATCTCAGTAATAGACTGGCCTCCGTGAAGGTCCGTATATAAGGGCCCAGTAACATCAGTGTGTTCCTTGCTGACTCCCGGTAGCTTATCAAGCACATCCCTACAGTGCTACCTTGGCTATCCTTGAAGAAACCGTACTTTTCCGAGGAAATACTTAGTTTAATTGTGATGATCCGTACTGTTGCATCCTTGAAGGTGATAAAGGGCGCCGGGCTTAAGGAGAATTGCAGCACCCCTAGGTAAATCTACGATGCCCTGGGAAGCAGGGATGCTGAAACGCCCCCTGTTTCCCAGGACCATGTAGTTCTTACAAAGATTTCAAACAACATTGCTTTTCATCACAGTAATATTTTTAAGATTTGATATCCGCATACGACATATTTTCGTTAAAAAAAGAAATAGCACATTGCGTATAAAAGTTTAGGGCCTACACTTTGAAAGCGTCTTGGAAAAAGTTCGTTTGAAGATCTCTGTAATAGGCAAATGGGTAGGAAATGTAATCATTGTGATGGAGAATTAGCAGCCACAACGCACAACGGATGATCATGTAAATTAAAGGACTAGTCCACCCCAACAAAAACTTGATTTGAATAAAAAGAGAAAAATTCAACAAGCATAACACTGAAAATTTCATCAAAATCGGATGTAAAATAAGAAAGTTATGGCATTTTAAAGTTTCGCTTATTTTCAACAAAATAGTTATATGAACGAGCCAGTTACATCCAAATGAGAGAGTTGATGACATCACTCACTCACTATTTCTTTCGTAATTTATTATATGAAATATGAATATTTTTATTTTCTCGTCATTGTCATGTGAAATGAAGTTTCATTCCTCCATGAACACATGGAATTCCATTATTTTAACATTTTGTGCTTCAGGCAAGGAGGTCCTAATCGTCAAATTCGTAAAAATTGAAATATTGTATAATTCAAACAATAAAAAACAAAAGAAATAGTGAGTGAGTGACGTCATCAACTCTCTCATTTGGATTTAACTGGTTCGTTCATATAACTAATTTGTTAAAAATAAGCGCAACTTTGAAATGTCATAACTTTCTTATTTAACATCCGATTTTGATTAAATTTTCAGCATTGTGCTTGTCTGATTTTTCTCTATTGATTCAAATCAACATTGTTCAGAGGTGGACTTGACCTTTAACTACGGGCTTATGTTTATTTCTATTTATATTACCATGGTCACATTTGCTCTACGGCGGTTGTACGGCGAGTGGAAAAACAGCCGTTTCAACATTCTTTGAACCAACAAGGTGGTTTGAAATAAAATTAATAAAGCGGCTGTTTTAGACTCGCCATACGGCCGCCGTAGAGCAAATTTGACCAAGGTATGACATTCCCAATGCATAAATTGATAAGTTAATCTTTTGATTTGAACGATACTCAAACTTCCAAGAAAGGAGCCGGGAGCTAATTGATGATAAAGTCTTCCTGAGCATTCACCAAGTCAGGTTCTAAGATAGTTTCAGTTTCAGTTTCAGTTTGGTTTATTTCATTTCAACTCAAATCAATTTTAACAGCAAAAGAAATCATTACAAAGATATAAATGAATATGCAAGTATATACAGTATGACAATGTAGCATATATAAGTAAATATATACAATAGACACGAAACAATATAATCATAATAATAATGATATTTACGATGAACTAGATAATCTGCAGACTATTCATGTTAAAGAGTTTTGCATATGATTTATTTTATTCATCTTTACTATTTAAATAAATGTTGAGGAAATGGAGGGATCCACTAAAAAGCAGGGCTTGTTGAGTGTGGATTCCTCAAAGAATAAGTTAAAAGACACGTTTGTAGGTATAAGTATAAATGCAAGAACGAGAAAAAAAAATCGTAAGAAAGCTATTGTGATGGATGGAGTACGAGTACGAATAGACTGAGTCAGGGGCGGATCTAGGATTTTCCAAAAGGCCGGGGATATATTTCGCGAGGGAAATTTGACAAGCAAACAAAAAGGTCTTCACTTGTGTATAGATGACATGTTCCCAATAAAAAAAATATATATGTTGTGACTTTTAAAGGGGAGCACACGTGTGTAAATACTTTACAATGAAAAATCCAATTTTTACAATAAAATTTTGATTATGACTCTCAAAGGGGGAATGGGCCAGGGGCCGGTCTGGCCGGATGTGCCCCCCCCCCGGATCCGCCCTGGGTTTAGTTAATAAATTAATATCATCGTTTTGTTTCGAAAGTTATCAATGTAAATAGTGTATTTTGTATCATTTCTACACAACTGAAATATAGAAAAGTACTATTATTCAGAATTAAAAGATGCGATGCTTATATTATCTTTCTATTTAAATTTGGTTTTTCATTTTGGCATTGTGTTTTATTGTTGTTATTGGTCATTGTAATTTGTATTATACGTAATGAAAAGGATATTTCTAAGCTGCAGAGAATTCAAAACTCTGCAGCCCGTCTAGTTTCCCTCACTAAAACATGACCATATAACCCCCACTCTTAAACAATTGCACTGGCTCCCCATTAAATTCCGTATACAATTCAAAATTCTACTCCTAACATTCAAATCTCCTCATGGACATGCTCCAAAATATCTCTCCGAATTGATCCAGGCATATACTCCCAGTAGGTCCCTTCGTTCTGCAAATAAAAATTTCTTAACAGTCAAAAAAGCAAAAACTAAAATTTTTGGTGATAGGTCCTTTTCAACCTCTGCCCCACGTCTTTGGAACACTCTTAATTCCAGCTTCCCTTCGTTGCATCTCAAATATCACTTCATTTCGATCAAATTTAAAAACGTACCCCATAAAAAAAGCATTTCCAACATCGCCCCATTTATAGTGTTCTTGATTTTTTTTTCCTCTCTCTTGGTTTAATGATTTCTAATTTGTATATTTTGTATGTTTTACATTGTAAAGCGCTTTGATATGATTTCATGAAAAGCGCTATATAAGTTTAAGTTATCATTATTATTATTATTAATGAAAATTAAACCTCTAAATTAGATGGGCGTTTAGCTATGAGCAGCTACTTCATGAGATGTATCAGGAATTTAAGGCAAGGAGGAGCAGGGGTTGAAACGATTTTAAGATTTTCTTTCTTCGTCTATGTAACAAAACGATTGATGCCAGCGTGAGCTGAAGATTTTTATAATTCGAAATGAAAACTGGACAGTCTAGGCGTGTTTTGTTGTTTATTTTTGTAAAGAAATAAGTATACGAGCGTACTTGTAGCACAAAGTGGAGTTTTATTTTTTTAAGATCTAAACCAAACATCGAGACACATTCTAAGCATCATCATCACGAACAGGCATGGGTATAGATCAAATTGATACGAGCGAGAATTGCGAGCCTAATTTTTTCAATAATAAAACCTGAAAGATTGACAATTTATAAAACGTGTTTAAAGTACACTTTAATCAAAACAAGATACGTACTGTATCTCAATTAAATAAACATTTTTGATGCGAGCACAAAGAGCAAGCTAAATTTATTAAAATAGCCCCCGCTTACGGCGACCTGGAAGGAAATGTTTTCAGGATATTGTACCGTTTATCATATGATTGTGACACAATTTTGAAATTAATAGGCCTATGTATCTCACTATGCAAGCAGTGATGCAAACGATTCCCTCAACTCCCCTTATTTCATTTTTATTTCTTCCTCCTCTTCCGTGGCGTAGCTACGGGGTGCCTGGGGGCACGTGCCCCCCCCCCCCGAGTTTTTTGTGCCCCGGCCCCTGAAAAAAAGCTGGCGGCCGAGCAAAAAAAGGAGAAAGAATTAAGGGGAAAGACAGAAGGAAAAAACGAAGAGAAAAATAAGAGGAGGAAGACGAGTAAATAAAATAATGTTGGGGAAGACTTGCAACAAAAAAGCTTTCTTGTTACTAAATAGAATTTTCGCTCGCGCTTCGCGCTTGAATTGCACGTTCGATGAGATTCGTAACTTGCCGATATGAAGCTTAAAATATCAAGTTTTAAAGTCAATATTCAAAACATATTTCAGCTCGGCCATCGAGCTTTCATTATTTTTTCCCATTCACAAATGAAATGCACTCTGTAAAATGTCCGTTATATGGTCAACAAATCACGCTGCGTGGTTGCATAACTTGATCTACCAAGCCTATTATATTGTCTTCGTGTATTCCATAGGTGCCTGAAAGTTCTCAAAATATCAAAATAAAAAGTTAGGGCTGCACGCTCGCATTTTGATTGGTGAGTACTCTATATCAGTATATAGAGGCAAACAAAAATCTCAGGCTTTTTCATTACATTTTATCTTAAAAATTCAGCTCGCGATTTGCGCTCGCATTAATTGTTTAAAATGCATTAACCATTGTAATGCGTATTCATAATTACAAGATGCTTAAAATTTCTAATTTTCAAGCCTTAAAAGCAACAAATTCCACGCTGTCATTACGCATATTAGATTAACAAATAAGAAAATAAAATTTTCATGAATTCCTAATAACTAAATTGGGTCTTTTCAGAATGGAATATCGACAAGCTTAGGAATAATAGGAAGATAGTCATCATTTTCATATGATAAGAAAATGTCCATTAGAATGTCTCTGTCCTTTGTTAAAAAAAGTAGGCAAAAAATATCAGCTCGCGCTCGCATCATTCATTAAGTGTGATCGACATCCACTTCACAATTTTCCTACACAGTACTTGCAATAGTACGGTGTTTAAATTGACCTTTTCAGATCGTAATATCAAATGTTTTCAGCCCGCTTGCATTATTGATCTTCATGATTAAAAAAATGTATTCAGAATGCCCAGATTCTAGGTTTAAATCTAAAACATGCGCACGCACGTTTATTGAGATAACCTGTATGTTCTTTATTTAAAGTATGCTTAAATTATCCAGTTTCACATCCGAATATCAATAATTGTCTGCTCGCGCTTGAAGCTCGCATTATTAATGATACCCAATTAACCATTTATTTCAATTTCTGGTAAAAAAAAATTAAATAAAAAATAAAAATAAACCATTTATTAATAATTTACAAAATATGATAGAGTGTCCCGCTTTTAGGTCTAAAATCTCAATTTTCTTCCGCATCAATTGCTTAATTACATACCTATCCCATTTATGATTACAAAAAGTGCTTATGTAGAATGTCAATTTTTTTTAGGTCGGAATGTCAAAAATTTCAAAAATTACAATATAAGTCCAAAGTCTTTTTTCAGACCAGGTTGTTTCAAAAATTATAATATAAGTCCAAACTAAGATACCATTATGATATTCCAGTAATAAAAATGAGAATCGAGCTTAGTCTTTTTTTTCAGACCCAGTTAATTAAAACTGGTGGAATCAATGTCTTCGTTGTTGTTTTAACTTATAGGGCAATTAAATATTGTGAAAATATGCACCAAGAGTAAATTGAGAATTAAGCGTAGTCTTTTCTCCAGACCCGGTTATTTAAAACAAAAAAACAAAACCCTACAGAATGCGTTCATATAGCACAAAAGTGCAAAGTCTTTTTTCCAGACCTGGTTAATTCAAAAATTATAATATAAGTCAAAAGTCTTGACCCGACACTTGACCATTATACTGGTATTTTGTTTGTAATATGTTTACAAAAATTAGTAGGCCTACGGTTATTAGTCAATTTTAATCGTAGTTGCTTCATGGACAATTTTGGTCAAATGACCTTTCATTTCTTTCATTATGATAGACATATGTAAGCTTGCCTACTTACATAGCAGGATGAAGAAATTGAATATAGACCAGGTGATCGACTAGAATAGCTAGCACATGCACCACACCAATCAAAGAAAGGAACAGAGATTGAGATGGAGGGGGTGGCGAGGACAATATGCGAGTCTATTCATTTAAGTTTCATAAAGAAACAGAGATGTTGCGAGATAGGCTGGATATAGGGGGTGGGATATATGCTAGAGGGGGGGGGGGGGCAAACTTGGCCATAGAGAAAGAAACAGAGATTTATAGATGGAGGGGATGGCCGGGGGTGCATGGCGAGGACATGTGAATCCGTTCATTCATGTTTCATAAATAAACAGAGAGTGCAAGAAAGAGTGAGGGAGGGGGAGTAAAGAAAGGAAGAGATTGAGATGGAGGGGGAGCTTGTATGCGCTAGAGGACCGGGGAGGGGGCAAAGAGAGAGAACTTTGCCATTCGTTGAGTAAGAAACACGGAGATTTGGATGGAGGGGGTGGCGTGGACATTCAATTCATTGATGATTCATAAAGAAACAGAGAGAGTGTTGTGCTAAGGGAGAGATCGAGGGATAGAGAGACATCGAAACTTGAGAAAGATTGGGATGGAGTCCATTCATTTATGTACAAATTGATGAAGCTAGCGCTAGAGAACTATCAGTCCATGCGCCTGCGCACTTCAGTTTTTTAGCTCAACTTATGAATAATTCATGTCCCATAGCATTCCATGTACGGAAAAAAATATACACCCCCGCAGGCCCCGGGCGCTTAGTGTTCTCGATCAGCTCCAGCCCCGCGCACCTGAACTTCGATCGAGAGCCTTTCTTTTTGAGTTTGAGGAGTTTGCAGCCTAAACATCTAAAGCCGAACGTTAGAGGGATTTTAAAATCACTGGAGCTGGAGTTCGAGTTTCCCAGTATTAAATTAACGGTATAGGCCTATTATGGTGAGCTTGAACTTTGAAGTTGTATTGTAATTGAAAGTTAATCGCGCACAGTCAATCATGCTTGGTGACTTGGATTGTAAGCTCCTATGCAAATCGAATGACGTTATCACAGAGTTATGCTAACTTAATGGAATACGTGTTTACAAAAATTGCATGCTCTGCTTATGGAAATGGCTTGCTCTGCCTCAGTCATATGCGTACCTTGTAATTTGTATGGTGAGACTTTACTGCCAGTAGAGGCGCACTGCCAATATGGGAGACTCTCCAATAAGGGAGACAATCTCCCATATTCATTGGAGACTTGCTTTGCAAAAGAACAAAAGAAACAACACCAACACAAAAGTATGATTTTTTCCACCAAAACTTTTGTCCCTCCGAGCTGCCGAGGTCAGAAGCCCATTTGTAGCTATGTGCGAATACGGCGCATCGCGAGCGCTGGTTTTGGTGGCACGGTTTTCGCGCGGGTTTTGCTACGAGTGGCATCGCCTCTGTCTGGGCGGCTCATTGAAAATGGGGTTTAATGCGCATGCGCACATAGTAGGTGCAATCTCGTGCCTTTTAACAGACAGCTGAAGATGTGCTCTTTCTGTACATATAAGTTTCAATGTGGATACTCGCCTTTAAAGTGTGAATATCGGAGCTTGAAAGTTCATCAAATTTTTGGACGCGTAAATGTTCGAAATTTTTTTATGGTAAGTAAAACAAGAATCCGATTAGGTATACAATTTGACTGGAAATATATTTGAATTATCAAAAAATCCAAACTTACGCGATTCTGATGTTGCGCAGTCCAGATATAAGAGATGCCAGCTACCCTTGTCACAGCCGGTCTCTCGGCAGTCGAGCTGCCCGATGCGCCTGCGGTTGGCAGGGCGATGCTACCCTTGTCACAGCCGGTCTCTCGGCAGTCGAGCTGCCCGATGTGCCTGCGGTTTGCAGGGTGATGGGAGCGGTCGATAGTGAGTCGTTCATGCTGGATTGAACTAGATCGTGAATTGCTTACCTGATGATTATTGTTGTGCCTTTTTTGGGAAATCTCTGTCATTATACCGTAGATAATTATTCTGATATTGATTTTAATACATACATTTGTCACAGAAAGATTTTATCATCCCAAGGTTATGTGACTCAAGAGTCTAGGTGGTTGATTATCGTTTCATTTGGAAACTGGATTTGCTTTTGACAGTGGAATATCAATGTTGACTTTTCTAAAATTAAATTCATGGGTGGAAATCCCAGGGGGACACGTCCCCCTACCCAAAATAATAGGGGGACATGTAACAATAATACATTTTTTTTTCTTTCTTTTTTTCTTTTTTCAGTTTTTTGGTCAAACTTTTTGGGGTGAAAATGACCTTACAACAGTTAGGGGATAAACTTTTTTTTTTAACTTGTCAGAGTTGCCAGCATCCATAGGCGGCGAAAGCTGGGGGAGGTGTACCCCCCCCGCCCTTAATTTGAGGTGGGGGACGATCCCCCCCACCTCAATTTTTTTTTTGATAACTTTTTTTCTTTTCTTTTTTTTTTTTGCTTGTTAAATTTAGTTTTCTGCATCCCCCTATAATTTTTGGTTGATAACCTTTGGTGTATTTTTTTGATTATCAAAATAATTTGGTGGCCCCCCTAAAACTGTTGGCTTTCGCCGCCGATGCCAGCGTCCCCCTACCTTTAGGGCCAATTTCTGCCCATGATTAAAATGCAAAAAATTTGTTGTTTAATTTTTCACTCTCAGAGGAAATATTTCACTTCCACATGGCTCTAAATTGTCTATTTTTTTTTCTATGTTATTCATTTTTTTTCTATTTTATTATAATTATTTTTTTTTCAAGAAGGGTGCAGGGGGGGAGGGTTGTGTTCATAAGTTGAAATGGGGATGGGATTTGTATAAGTTTTTGTGTCACTTTTGTTCTCTTGTTTTGAGTGTTGGAGCTTTGATGCCTGTTTTTGTTGCTGTTCAGAGCTTTATTTATGTGCAGTGATTTCACGCTAGAATATGAACTTATTTTTCATTAAAAAAGGAATGCTCGAACATGGCCTTTGTTGTAATCATACATATCCAAGAAATGCATATAGTAAAGCTTAATTTTTATGTTTCCTTCTTGATACTTGAATTACATGCAATGCTACATCTTTACACCCTCAGACTCTGCTGCTCATCCTTCCTAAAAAAAATTGTAATCGAATGCCCACGGTCTCCAAAATGAAAGCTACATTATCCATCTATAAACAAATTGTTGAAACAATAAAATACATAAAGAATTGGTGAAACAATCAAATACATCAGAAAAGCACACTTGTATTTTTATAGCATACAAAGTACATGTACAAAAGGAATGATATTTTTCATTTGTAAAAAAAAGACCCCATACATACATGTACACAATACTAAAGTTGAAAAAGAGCTAATTGTAATTTATATCAGAAAAACAAAGAAATACATTAGAAATTACAAAAACAATACTTTAAACAAATTCATTTAGGAAATTATCTACATGATGCTGTTTTGATGCCAACTAAATTATATAGGATGGGGGGTCGGGTGTCCGGACACTTTATCTTTTTGAAGCCTTCTTTTTTGTCTGTGGATTACACTAAAAATATGAATTCATTACTTGTAATCATTATCTATTTTGTTCTTTATAATATTTCCTAACATTTATTCTAATAATTGATGAAACTTCGCTTGTAAATTTTTCCAAATGACATTCTAAAATTGATCGTCCGGACACACAACCCGTCCGGATACACAACAATTGGGTATACAAATTATCTCTCATTATCACCTTCATTTGGCAAAAAAAAGAGGCGAGTAATTGTAATTTGCATAATTAATTAGAATTAATTAAAAGAAATTATTTTACACATAATAAGAAGAAAAAATACCAAGTGAAATGATTACACATCAATTGAGTTTTCTTTCACCTTTCCATTGATACCTAAATTACTTCAAAGGGCTCAAAAACAAAGAAGTTAGAGCCCGTTGAAGACTTGGGTTCAAAATGGTCACAAAATGGTCACAAAAATCGGTTATGCACTCCATTGACTTTACATTAAGACAATGACCACAAATTTGGATAAATATGCGCGACTTAAACTGGAATAACTTTATAATTTCTTGATGAAAATTTGAGTTCTTGGTATCATTTGAAAGGTCTTTTTAAGGGCTTTCAAATGATACCAAATTCATTGAGATTTGAGGATTTTCATTTTTTTTGTCACATACCTACCATTTGTTTTGTGTGTGGATGACAACAAAAATCCTTATAAAAACAAAAGTAGACGGTGAATTTTTAAAGTAGACGGGTAAAAGGGGTAATATTTCATGAGGAATCTGCTTATCACATTTTATTTGCCGCCAAGGTAATCCTTTTTAAGCAAATGTAGACAAAGAAAATTGGTCTCCAAAACTGGAGACTGTCTCTGAAATTAGATACCAAAATTCTTTATGAAAGTCTCTGATATTGGAGATAATCTCTCTCATGGGAGACAGTCTCCAATATTGGCCGTGCGCCTCTACTGACTGCGGCAGCCCGAACACATAAAACTAGCTATAGCCTATACCCAGTTGTTGTGTGTCCGGACGGTTGTGTGTCCCAACGATCAATTTTAGAAAGTCATTCGGAAAAATTTACAAGGGAAGTTTCATCAATTTTTAGTACAAATGTTAGGAAAAATTATAAAGAACAAAATAGAAAATGATTACCAGTATTGAATTCATATTTTTAGTGTAATCCAAAGACATAAAAGAAGGCTTCAAAAAGATAAAGTGTCCGGACACCCGACCCCCCATCCTACCACATACCACATATCGACCTCCTCTTTTTAAACCGACCACCTTGAGCTCGTTAAAATTATTGCGTATTACAAACGATACGCGCAGGAGAATAGGCGCAGTGTCCATTGAAACGGTAAGAATCGATTTTACGAGAAAAAAAAGTAAAGATTTAGTAGAATTAATCAAAATTGTATTGACCAGACCCACTCCTTATCCCCGACCATTTGCCATACAGCAAAAGGTACGGGATGGGACTATGTGAGGCGCAGTACTAGTAATAGAAAAAGTTTGGTATAAAAATGTAAAAAGTAAGAGAGTTTGACTTACCATTCTTTCCCCTCGAACCAAACGTTGATCTTCCTTCCGTTGTTGTTGTATTTTATTCCTGGAATTAACGATATGTTGTCATTTACTGCAAGACGCCTTCACATACCGTCGGAATCTGTCCCGAAATTGTTCATGATCCTCAGCAGCGCATAGACTTCTACGTAGAGGATGTAACACGCCCTCTTGTGCTCAATGAAAGAAAGCTAACGGGAGCGAACACACCACTGACATATAGCTAACATTGGCTAAAGAGCTGTATGAAAATGCTTCTCTCAACAGATACTTGTTTCCGGTGATGCTTCTATCTCGGGTCTCCAGATCCAGCCATAGTAGTCTCTTTCTCCCCTGACACACAATATTTTCAAATTATTTTATACACAAGAATAGTAGTTGGAGCGCTATCACCTTAGTTTATTCTATAATGAACTGTAGGCCTTAATTGTCGTATGGTGAAAGGAAATATGATGCCTTTTTTTTGGGGGGGGGTTATTGCTTCTTCTCTCGATCCCTCTGTATTTGTTGATTGCTATCATTGTAAGGGATGATTATTAATGTTTATTATTTTTCATATTGTTGTTAAATATTCATTTTCATCATCATATCACTTCTGTAAGCCCACAATTTGTACCGTCCTGGAATTAATATGGGTAAAGGCATGGACGGAAATCCCAGGGGGGACAGGGGGACGTGTCCCCCCTACTCAAAATAGTAGGGGGGGGACACAATAGGTGGTTTCAGACCGCCTCGAATTTCGCCAGTTCCAGGTATTCTCTGATCGGGAAATTTACCCCGATCAGAAAATACCAGGTATTTTGGTAATGTGAAAGCAAACTACGTGTAATCTCCCCGAAAGAAAATACCCGCTAAATAGTAGGTACTTGGCGAAATTACGAGAACTTTCGTGGGGATTTTTCCAAGGTCGCAGGTATTTTGGCGATGTGAAAGCAAATTACGGGAACTTTTATCCCAGCGTGTCGTTGGGCGCGGCGGCGTGGGTGGCTGCTGGGCTAGAGATTTTGAATCTCCCGCCTTGCCTGCTTATCAGACCACACTGCGCATGCTTGTAACTTCGGGAACTTATCCCGAAGGATGTGTTTCGGGGCAGTGTGAATGCAGGAATAATTAACGGGTATTTTTTAGCCTTAAAAAGTTCCCGTAATTTAACGGGGATTCTTGTGATCGAGGCGGTTTGAAACCGCCTAATATCAAATGTCCCCCCTACTAATTGTACATATAGGCGGATCAAGGGGATCTATATATTGGTGGAGCCAAATAAAGGAAAAAAAGGAAAGAAAAAAAATGAAAAAGAGAGGAAAAAAGAAGAGGAGGAAGACGAGTGAATAATAACAAAAAATAAAATGTGGGGAAGACTTGGAAAATAAAAAGAGTCGTTCATGTAACTTTATAAAATTTTCGTTCGCGCTCGCACTGTTAGGTGATTTACGTAACTTGTTCAATATTGAGCTTAAAATATCAACTTTGGAAGTCAATAAACAAAACATATTTCACCTCGGAAATCAATCTTTCATTATCTTTCTGCGCACTCGCAAATTTTAATTTATCATGTACTTATTATTTTCGTGCATTCCATAAAGTTTTCAAAATATCCCTTTTCAGGCCTGATTGTCAAAACGTATCAGCTAGCGCTGCACGCTCGCCTTTTGATTTGCGAGTTATATATGTGTCAATATTGATAACGTAACAAACTACTTAAAATCCTTTGTTCATGACTGTTTATCACAAATGTTCGGCTCGCAATTTGCACTCACATTAATTCCGCGCCCTCATCATACATTAATAAATAAGATATAAATTTAATAATTAAATTGTCCCCTTTTGTTCCATCTCGCGCTTAGCAAGAGGAATAGAAAGATATTTATGATGACATGTCTTAAGGATGTCCCGGTCCTATGTCAAAACTCAAAGTAATAATGATGAAAAATATCAGCTCTTAATGAAGTACAATCCATATCCACCTCACCATTTACCAACATAGTGCTTGAAATATAAAGCTAAATTTGACCCTTTTTAGATCGGAATATCAAATATTTTATGCTCGCGCTTCGCGCTCGTTTTGATTTCCATGATAAAAGATGTATCTACAATGCCTAGATAAGGATTGAATCTGAAAACACGCGCGTGCATCTGCTCGCGCTTTATGCTCGCAATATTAATGTAGATGGATCCCCTTATTACTCATCCTTTTCATGATTTACAAAACATGAATAGAGTGTCTAAATCTCGATTTTTTAGTTTTCATGATTACAAATATTGATTAAAATTTCCTTTTTTATGTACTAGAAATGTCAAAAGTTTTCAGCTCGCGCTCGCATTATTTGATTGTTGAAATATTTAACGTCTTCATGGCTAAGTGCAAGCAGTCCTTAACAGGTATAGGGCCTAACTTTTCAATCAGTTTACGTATATAAAAATTTTCTGCTCACGCTTTGTGCTCGCATTATTAATGTAATTAATGTAAGGAAGATCCCCAATTACTCATCCTTTTCATTATTTACATAACATGAATAGAGTGTCTCGTTTTTAGGTTTAAATCTCGAAATTTTTGGCTCGCGCTTCGCGCTCGCATCATCAATTGTTAAGTTATATACCTATTCTGTTTAAGGTACAAAAAGTGCATAAAATTTCCAATCTTTAGGTAATAGTGTAAAAATTTTCAGCTCGCGCATTATTTGATTGTTGAAACATGTATACATGTACGTCTTCATGGCTAACTGCAAGCAGTAGGTAGGCCTACCATTTCAGTTCAAAACGTGTATCAAAAATTTCTGCTCGCGCTTCGCGTTCATAGTATAGTTGCATACACATCTTTTTCAGGATGACAAGCATTGCCTAGAATCTCCCAATTTTAGGGAAACTACATAACATTTCCCCCCAAAAAAGTTTGCTCTCGCTTCGCGCTCACATTATATAAATTATGATTATGATATTATATATTTATGTTGATTTTTAAGAGTAAAGCTAAGAAGTTATTAGAACTACCCCTTCTTTTCAAAGAAACAAACAAAAATCGAGCAGCCGATCGTACAAAATATGTCTGAAAAAAAATCCGCCCCACCCCCTCATTGGCTAAGGCTTGATCCACCTTTAAATAGAACATGTATCTTAGGACGAGATGACCTTACTTTTGGCATGATAACCTTTTTTTGCTTGTCAAATTTATTTTTGTCGAAATGACATTAAATTTGGGGTGGTAACCTTGTCAAATTGTCCAGCCCCTTGTTCCCCCTACCTTTTGGAAGAGATTTCCTCCACTGGGTAAAGGGTAATTATTTGAACTACTTTCTCTTATTTTTGTTGTCGCTTATTCGTTTTATTTTGATATTTCAGGATTACTGTAAGCTTGTCTTCTGTGTCCGTCTTGATTTTTTGTATTGTATATATAGTTTGTTTATATTTAGTATTGAAACTAAGTTTAGGGGCTTGCCTTCTCTACAAGCTAGCTTTGGTTTTCTTCGCAAGTCCCGTCCGTTCATTTCTATATTCCTTTCATATATAAAATTTTTGCAACACATTGTATTTTTGTTTAATTTATAGACAGCATTTGTTATGAAATTTCATTGATATGTCTGTTTTATCGATTATATTGAAAATGTATTGCTACTTTGATTATATTTTGAAAAAAAAATTGTTGAACGGAAATAGATAAATAAATCTAAATCTAAGGGTGAAATATGAAAAGAATGAAAGTGATAAAACAGAACATTAGTTTTAATGAGTTTATTTCATTTATCTAGGATGGGGAGCACATCAGGCTCGTGCCCACCCCCTCGAAAGCCATAGAACAGATTTATTTTGCATCCATTTTGTGTGATAATTTTTCTACCTTTTTGTATTTCATTTGATCATTGTAATCCGTTTGGATTTGAAATCAATTAAATTAACTTAAAACTTCCCTCCCCCTTGAAAATTTGGAGCTGCCAGGCCTTCGTGGTAAATAATGAAAATCCTTTAGGTTTGGATTTTAAGTCAATGAAAACATATCCGAGGGAAATTAAACGATTTTGACTTCGTATCGATACAAAACGAAATTGCAAATTTGTCTTGATTGAGGCTATTAAGACTTCCCTACCAGAATGCATTACGAGCAAAGTTCCGTCGTAACCTCGACGGTCGGTGGTCCAAACGGGTTGATGGGTCTCTATGGTTTCGTGAGATCGTTTTTCTTTTGCGGTTTGTCACTGTCGAACACCATAGACATAATGGAGGCAGTTGGACGAGGTTCACGTAAGAGAAATCGGTGAGTTTTTATTCATTTTTTTATATTATACTGCTTATTTTGACAGCCTCCCCGTCAGAATAACAATTCAAAAGATAGGTTAATTAAATTATGTATTGATTTGGGATGGTGGGGGCTAGGAATGTGGAAAAAATGGGCAATGTATAATTGCACAATAGCACTGTATACTGCCGAGAACGAGGTTATATTATAACCTCGTTCGTAGGATGAGTGACCAGACCCAAAGTTGTCAAACAATGCTAAAAAAACAAGAAATCCGATAGGAAACAGCTTTAGAACAAATATCCGTTGTCAATCATCGAATCATGTGCCTGATTTCCAATGGAAGTAGTGAGACGATCATTTACTGTAGCATGTTGACATCATAGAACTGATTTAGAAGAGTCAAAATATTTCGCCACTGCGACAAGAATCGGCCGTAAACTTAGTGTATCACGGGTGGTCGGTTTCAAAAGATGGGTGCAAATGAACAAATGTAAAATCGTTGTATGCGTTGTTTGTTGATATATAAGCGGATTGAATCATAATCGCCATGCAAAACATGGGAATCTGATGAGTGATCTGCTCAATTTTCTGCACAAATGATATGAAAACTGGGTAAAATTGATGAATATTTTCGCAGATACGATGCTTAGAAGATTAGGTGGTCGTTAAGGGGTAGTTCCAACCATACGTGTGTGTACATACACAACTAGTCGGATGCAGCTTAACATAGTTAACTTAAATGCAGGGGCGGATCCAGGATTTTCCAAGGGGGGGGGCACATTTTTCCAAAGAAAAATTTGATAAGCATGAAAAAAGAAAAAGGTTTTTAATAACCAAAATTTGAGGATATTTTGTCCCTGAAAAAATAATTTGACAGACAAGCAAAAAAAAAAGTATGGCCAGTTCGGCCAAGTCTGCGCAGTCAGTCCCTTTTGTCTGCGCACACGCGTATCTGGGCGATTCTAGTAAAAGATGATATGCAACGAACACAAACCTTATACACGCAACACAGACAATCTATATTAAAAAATCTGACTCAAAATAGAAAATAATTTACCTTGGAAGTAGGCATAAAGTTATACACAACTTATTTGCCCCTCTGTATCCAAACCTTGGTACCTAAAACTTATTTGGCGTTGAGTGGCATGGGTAGAGCATGGACAAAGAAAATTTTCATCTGGATTGTACATGTTTAGGGACCTTTTCCAAACGTGATTTGAACATGTTGACAGTTTGACTGTTCACAACTTCATCTGGTAGATTGTTCCATTGTGTGACAACTCTCTGAGAGAATACACCTTGTCTCAGCTTTGAATGAACCCGATTCTTCTGAATTTTCAAATTGTGACCACGTGTTCTCTCTGATCTAGACAGTGTAAAAAATTGGTCTGCACAGAAGTCGTCAATACCAGTCAATAATTTGAAGATCTGCAACATGTCTGATCGGTGTCTCCTATAGGCAAGTGTAGGCAGTTTCAGGCGTGCAGGGTAGCTGAGGTCCCTTAATGAAGTCAGAAGTTTAGTTGCTCTTTGTTGCACCTTTTCAAGCTTCTCAATATCTTTTTTGTAGATAGGATGCCATACACATGAGGAATATTCAAAGACTGGCCTTATTAGTGTCTTGTAAAGAAGTAGGAATCCTTCTTGAGCAAAAGATGAAAAGGTACGTCTGATCATTCCAAGTTTCCTGTTTGCTGCAGCGACAACTCTTCCGACTTGCTGATTAAACTTGAGTTTATCATCGAAAGTAACTCCCAAGTCCTTCTCCGATACTGATGCAATGTCGGAAATCATACTATCTTTCTGCACTTTATAAATCCTTTCTGAACTTTTCCTAACTAGGTGCATCACTTTACATTTTGATGTATTATTTAAAGGGGAGTTGCCATGTATTGGACCAATTTGAAAGACTGTCCAAGTCTTGCTGCAACACCTCACCATCATTGTTATTGTTAACAGAAGAGTAGAGTTTGGTATCATCTGCAAACATTTTGACTGTCGATGAGTTACCAGATATAACCTCGGGAAGATCATTAAAGTAAATAATGAAGAGAACGGGGCCGAGCACACTCCCTTGAGGAATTCCGCTGGTAACAGGTACATGATGTGAAAATGATCCATTGACATTTACTCTCTGGCTCCTATTAGATATAAATGCTTTAATCCAAAGCAGAATCTTCCCTTGGATACCATAAGCATGCAATTTCTTCAGCAGTCTTTCATGCGGAACACTCCCGAAAGCCTTTTGGTAGTTGAGGTAAATGCAGTCCACATTACCACCATTATCCAGAATATTACTCCAATCTTCAATCACTTCAAGAAGTTGAGATGAACAAGATCTTCCTTTGCGAAAACCGTGCTGGTGCTCTGACCACAGACTATTATCATTCATATGCTGCACTATTTCTTCCCTCACCATGGTTTCCATTATTTTGCTCACCACACTCGTCAAACTAACTGGACGGTAATTTCCTGGAGCTGTCTTATCTCCCTTCTTGAATGAATTTGGGGTATTTCATGTGACGGCCTCAGTCAAAATGCAGCCTTTCTCATCAAAATACCTGAATCGTGTGCAAAGTGAATGGGTGCGCAGACATGGGGTACCATTTTTCTTTTCAAGAAAATACTATATTTTTTTCAAATTTTTATGAGATATTTGGTACACTTACACATAATGAATATAAGCAACATTATTAACTGAAAGATTTTGTGAAATAAAAAGAAATTCATGTTTAATCTTAACTCAAATCGTTAGGTGCGCAGATTTGGGGACCACCATCATACTCTTCACGTTCAATAGGGGCGGCACATTTCTTTTTTAACAAATTTAATTTTACTTCTTAATAGGGGGAGGGGGCCGGCTATTTCCATTGGCCTTATCGTGAAATAATTCGCCTGTCTCTCTTGTCGATGTGTGATGTGCGCTTATTTTACAGTACAAAGTCAGTGGGAGTTGAAAGTAGTCACCAGCGCTGACAAAATAGCAGTGAATGGACTGGTGACTTGCTTAAACCAGGAATGCCTTTCCATTTTGTCCTCATTTTGTAATCCTTGTTGCCTAGGTAATCCTTGGTTACATTAGATTTATCATAAATGAAAATTTTATTTGCGTACATGTACATTTCGGTGAATAGCTTCTCAAATTACTCCCTGGGGGAGGGTGCACTCAAATTACATTTGGATGAGGGTGTGCCTCATACTCATAGAACCCTGAAATGGGGGTCTAAGGAACTGACTACAAGGGTAAAATATGGGGTCTTGCCTTTTGACTTGGGAACTAAAAATATAGTCGGGCGGTGTGAAAAACAGACTTACATGTAGACTATAATATGGGATTGTGGTAAGGTTGCTGGACACCTTTATTTCAGTGCTTTAAAAAGGGCAATAAGAGGAAATGCATTCTAAAAAAATGCCTGAGCACTTGCTATTCCAAATATTATATGGTCAAATAGACTCGGTCCACTGAATCTATTGTTTTCTGGTTGAAACAGGTAGTGAAAGAATTGTGACTGGTACTGTAGTTATTAAATGTGTTGTACATGTATGTAACATTCTTGAGATGAATGACAAGGCACTTGATGGATTCATTCAAAGCTGCGCATACATGTACTCCACACCAGGGTGCAGTCACACAAAGGTTTAAGCTTTTCTAACATTTCTAAAGAATGGCCTATCAAGATCATCGTTGCATGCACATTTCGCTCAGGCTATCTAGGAACTAATCAGAAATGTTATTTCAAATTAGCAGTCATTCGCTAACTTTTGTGTAACTGGACCCAGACTGCTATTAATATAGTATTAATACACCAGTCGGTGGACTGTACTTTATCAGAAGAAGAAAGCTGTTGGGTGTTTTGTAATGCTGTCTGGAAGATCTATACAAATGACTTTTAATAGCACTTAAGAACAAATTCCAGTCATGCTTAAAGGGATGGTCCAGGCTGAAAATATTTATATCTAAATAAATAAAGTAAAATTCACAGAGAAAAAGGCTGAAAACTTCATCAAAATTGGATGACAAATAATAATGTTAAAAAAATTTATGTTTATCAATATTTTATGAAAACAGTTTTATGCACATCATCATGAATATTCATTAGGTGGGTCAATGTCACATCACTACTTTCTTTTTTCTCACAGAGTATGTTATTACATGAAATAAGTTGCGTCAATGAATAACTAATGCACTTCAGTTGTAAATCCAGTTGTTTTAGTTCTTGGTAAAAATTTTTTGTATAAACCTAATTTCATGTAATGTAATACAAAAGAGTAATTGGGGATATGACATCATCAGCCCACCTAATGAATATTCATAAAGACATGCCTAGAACTGTTCACCAGAACAATGCAAATATTAACAATAATTCAATAGCTTAGTAATTTGTTATCTGATTTTGATCAAATTTTCGGCATTTCGCTTTGTGAATTTTACTCTTTTTATTATCTCCGGCCTGGCCATCCCTTTAACTTTACGAATGGCTTTATGAAACACCCGCCTGACCCACAAACAGGGGAGTGACAATAATCAAGGCCCCCCTTAACACAAAGATTATCGATTGATTGCTAATTTGAAAGATCAATTCTGATTGGTTCCTAGTCAGTCTAATGAGTAAAATATGCATGCATTGATGATCTTGATAGGCCATTGCATTTAGCGTTTGATCGCTAACCTTTGTGTTACAGTGCCCTGATCGGTTTTGGAACTAATGAAATCAGTTCTCACAGTGAAGCTGTCAGGAGGGCAAGCCAATTTTGTATTTTAAAAAGGAAAAAAATACTTTAGAACCAATGTTTCTGTTTTATGGTAACTCTTGTAGGAACTAGGCAGGAAAGCGTTTTGCTGGTAAACGCCAAGCTAGTATATTATACAGATATTACCTACCTAGAGTTTGAATATAACATTTCCTCTCCCCGACGGAGTTATATTTTTCCCAAGGGATTATATTTTGCCCGAAGCGCGCAGTGCTGAGGGAAAATATAGCTTCGGAGGGGAGTTGCAATGTTATTTATTAAAACGATAGACCAGGCAATATCTGTTATATTATACAGTGCGTATCAAAAAAAAGTTTACACTTTGAAAAAGCCATGGGAATTAAAAAAATATGCAACATGTGGATAATTTTTTCATATATAATCTTGGGTTCGTGTCTCATCTATCCAATTAAAGTAAAAGTTTTGACAGAATGTTACTCTTGATTGAGCACTGTCCATTTTTGTAAAGCTCGCAGAAATCTGCGCAGAAATGCTCATTTTCACGCTATGTCAAGGGGAAAGGGCCAAATAAAGCTCACCCTGCGAGACATTTCCCTCGCATTTATAGTCAATTGAAATAAAACAGATACAATCAAACATTTTGCAACATTTTTGCCACTAGAATTGAAATTTCAAGACTTAGTGAACACAACATTTACCCTTTTGGTCCCAGCTGGATCTGAGGACAACTGAATCTAAACAAAAGTTTATATCAGACATCTCCAGCATTTTTTCACTATTAACTTTTATCATTTAAAGTGGGTTTATATTTCATTCTTCATTTAATACTCGTTTCTTCACACCTTTTCCAAGCTTGACAATGATAACAAAATGAAAATCAAGCCTAAGCCATTTCATGTAAATCACAGCTCAGTGTAACACAAATATCGCCACGATGGCCTCGGTGTGTGGGGGAGTGGGGTGGGACGCAATGCACTCTTCGAAGTGTTTTGGGCAAGGAAACAAGTTAAGAAAGGTAAGAGATATCTTGAAATCAATTTTACTAGGTAAATTCCATGTGTTCTTCATGATAAAGGTCTACTTTTATTCGCATAATTATTTCAAGTTCTGCGCAAATCATTTTTCATGAACATTTCAAAAGTAAGTGGTGCTCACTCAAGCGGAAATATTTTTTGACAGTTATATCGTCATTTACTTAAATGGATCTGTACCAATGATAAAATGTGGAAAAATCTTGAGGATGTTCCAAATGTATAATTTTACAGGATTTTTTCTAAGTGTAAACTTTTTTTTGATATGCACTGTATAGTCTATGTGGATTCGCCCCTGCCATCAGAGATTGCATTCATCATTTTCCTACCCGAAATTCTTGCTACAGCTCTGATCCATCTACGTCAAAATACATTTTTTGTTGAAAATACAAAAAGCGCGTTCTTCATGCAATCGATGCGTTAACACTAGCGCGTACATCAAATAAACTACCTGGGGAGCATTTCATGAAAGGACTTGTTAGACGTTTTATCGAATTGGGGGTATTTGTTGAATTACCATCATAACTTTGAAAGTATGTTGGTCTAGTTCATAAAACTTGGACATAAGAGTAATCAAGTATCACTGAACATCCTGTGCGCATTTTAGGTCACATGACCAAGGTCAAA
Source organism: Lytechinus variegatus (assembly GCF_018143015.1). Classification (NCBI taxonomy): domain Eukaryota; kingdom Metazoa; phylum Echinodermata; class Echinoidea; order Temnopleuroida; family Toxopneustidae; genus Lytechinus; species Lytechinus variegatus. Next base: position 15,666,969 of record NC_054753.1, read on the forward strand.
GGTCAATGAACTTTGGCCATAATGGGGGAATCTGTTGAATTAACATCATAACTTTGCAAGTTTATTGATCTGACTTTTGAAACTTGGACAGAAGACTAATCAAGTATCACTGAATATCTTGTGCAAGTTTCAGGTCACATGGTCAAGGTCAAAGCTCATGTGAGGTCAATGAACTTTGGCCACATTGGGGATATTTGTTGAATTACCATCCTATCTCTGTAAGTGTATTGGTCTAGTTCATAAAACGTGGAAATAAGAGTAACCAAGTATCACTGAACATCTTGTGCGAGTTATAGTAGTTTTCAAAGTCAGCACTGCTGCTATGTTGAATCGCGTGATGCAGGTGAGACAGCCAGAGGCATTCCACTTGTATTTCAGATTTGGTATTGGTGGAAGCATAAGTTTGAATCTGTTAGTAGTCAAGTATCCAACCATTTTTGTTAGAGAAAAGTGAATCGATGATAATTGTTCTTCCTTCTGTATTGTCTTTTTTTATTTCCATAGTATAAGAGGCACCCATAGAAACTAGCCAAACTTCACCATTGTTGGCAGGAGGGCAATCCTTGAAGTATGTCATCCAACTCAAGCTATTGGGAAACCGAGTCAGATCAAGCAGGTGACCTTATATCTTCTTTGATTTTAAATGGAAGAGTACGTAGATGAAGAAATGTTGAAAGGTTATGCAAAAGATGGCCAAATTGATTCACCAGACAAAGAGGGTAGAACCCCACTGATGATAGGTTTGTGGGTCAAAGGATCAAGAGTTCTTTGTTCAATGTCACAATGAGGTCCGATGGATAAATTTTAATTTCATTCTTTGTTGATGAATGGAAATTAGGCTAACAATCTGATTGGATTGTGAAAATTAATGAAATTTGTCCTTGTTGAATATCCAATGTATTCCAGATCTGGTACTGGTGGAAGCATAAAGTTTGAATCCGGTTAGTTGTCAAGTATCCCTCCATTTTTGTGAAAGAAAAGTGCATTGCTGATAATTGTTCTTCCTTCTGTATTTTCTTTTTTTTATTTCCATAGAGGCACCCAGAGAATCTCGCCAAACTCCCCCATCGTTGACAGGAGGGCAATCCTTAAAGTATGTCATCTAACTCAAGCTGTTGGGAAACCGAGTCAGATCAAGCAGGTGACTTTATATCTTCTTTGATTTTAAATGGAAGAGTACGTAGATGAAGAAATGTTGAAAGGTTATGCAAAAGATGGCCAAATTGATTCACCAGACAAAGAGGGTAGAACCCCACTGATGATAGCATGCTTGCATGGTCTTCAAGAAACTGTTCAGTCCTTATTAGCAAATGGGGCTGACCCTAACTCCAGGAATGCCACTGATGGTAATACCCTGCTCCATTATGCTTGTATGGTAGTTGGAGAAACAGAAGGGGATTCTTTGTGTGGAAAATATTATCGTCCATCAAACTGGATGGCAGCTAAGCTTGCAATTACCAAGCTGCTTGTTAATCTTGGAGCAGAAACTCTTCAGGAAAATGAGGATGGATGGATCCCTGCATATGTAGCTTCATTGTACCGCCTGACGGACGTTGTTGACTTCCTCATATCGATGGATGATGTATGTTGGGAGGTCAAGATAAGGGCAAATGAAATAATGGGAGTTTCTCATGTTGCTTTGGATGATCAATACAACTTTCAGAATGCATTCTATCCTTTTTCAAAAGCCATATCCTTCTGGAAACAGTCTGGTCTCCCCGAACCACAATCAGGAACCTTAAAACTTTCAGAATGTGTTTCCAAAACCTCCCTGAAAGAATGCCGAACACACCAGGAAATCACATCAATCAAAGAGTCAAGAGTGGCTTTGATGGTGCATGCCTTTCTGCTTGGGGAGAGGCTTTTTCCCGATCAGCTGAAGAAGATGTATCTCTACCCACTCATGGCCAGATTCGGGATTGAGTTGATGTTTGATAAGCAAATGTACGAGGAAGGCTTCCAAATATTGTCTTGTGCCCTTGTGTTGGAGCAGAGAGGTGAATTGAGGTTAGGAACATTAGCCTCACACCTGGCTGAAAAAAGTGGATCATTTCAAGGAGTATTTACTATCAGATCTGGAAAACGAGTGCCAGTACATGAATTCTGTCAGGGTGCAAGGCAGCTGTTGCATTCCTATGCATCCACTCTGCATGAGGTTCCAATAAACTCAGTACTACAGAATAAGAAAACAATCATTGAAAGCTTCGGTGGAATACTTTTCAACGAAACATTCTATTGCTCAAATATTGAAATCTTGAAGTCCATATTTCAGGCTGTAGAAAAGTCACTGAGGGTCATCCAGGGTAGAGTTCTGATGGAAGCTCCAGAGAAGTATCAAGAGATGCCTTCAGTAATCTTCAAAATGATGGAACTCTTGGGTGATGTCTGTGACAGAAAACCTGATTCAAATCTACTTAGAGTAAAGTTTGTAATGTCAAAGATCCTGTTTTATGATAATGTTTTATATAAGGACAGACATGGATCCAACATTCTCCACCTATTAGCATACTGTGGCGATGCAAGTAGGTACATCAAGTACCTTAGGGATCTTGCCAGGATCATTGTACGTCATGGATGTCCAATAAATGTTCTGAATGATGATGGTGAAACCCCTTGAAGCCTCTTGGAAAATGACATTTTTGTTGGCCGTGAATTTCTAATGTTATTGAGCCCACCAACAACAGTAATGCGCTTAGAGGAACTGGCCATCAGAACCATCTTACTGCACCATATCAATTACAGGGACACACTTCCTCCAAGTTTGTGTGGGATGATAGAAGACAGCACTGAGGAATGCGATTTAGAAAGAGTTGGTGACTACTGTGAGGATGACAGCGAGGATGAATATGAGGATGATAGCGAGGATTTTAGTGACAATATTGAGGACGAGGATCACAGTGAGTGGACAAGTGATTACAATGTACGGTAGGTACCTTGTCAAAAGCCAGAGCCACCAGAGTCTTTCCCTCGGAAATCCCGCAAGCAGCTTTCCATTTCAAATCATCACAGTCACCACAGACAAAATAAGGGGGAGCTGCTACTGCCTGGAGAATAGGATTCTTGCTAAAAGACTCCGCTCAAACTTTCGACAAGATACCTTAGAATGAGAGGGCAAGTGGAATGAAAGAAGATGGGGATTAGAGTTAACCCTATTTAGACCTGGGGGAGGGGATAGCCTCGGAGGACCCCCTCGACCTTTTCGCGCTATATATTTGCGGAATGCCATAAGCTCTCACTGCGATGTTCTGTGACTTCTTTCCTTCAATGTCCAGCATCTTTTGAGACGTACCTTGCAACGCCTGGGTTTGTCTCGAAATTACATATTTTGCAAGTGCATGTCAGACCCAAAATTGCAGAAAAACGTGAATTGGTGTAAAGAGTCAGTGGAAATTGTGTTTTCAACCAAAAATCATAAATGTATGGTTATTTTTACTTTTGCTGATTTAAAAGGAGTTATTTTTGCTGTTCATGATCGCACAAGAGTCCCGACGAAGTTCATTGAAAAAACAACGAAAAATAAATGTAAAAAAACAAGAAATACATATAAAGAAATTACAAATACCATACATAAGACATTGATCAGATATTGCATTTTTTTTCGCGGTACATTTCCTAAAAACAATTCGGAATTTCTAAACTAAAAATTAGGACATATGGAGCTTTATTTACGAAGTTAGCGCAAAAGTACGATTTTGTACACTAATTTTTGCATAAATTAGCGTAATTAATAGCAATTTTCATGAAATAACTAACCATAGTGTACTATTTTCAAGGCTATGTCCCAGGCAACGTGCGGTTGACGGCCATATGATCTCCCAAAATACCCCTGCCAAGATAGGGTGAGGATTTGAGTGAAAGGAGAACTGAGGTGAAGACATGTCAATGCCCTTGAATGTTTTTTTTTTATGTGTGTATTTTTTTAGGGGAATTTTGTTTATCTTATTCTATTGGTGAACAATTTTGGTTTGGGAAAAATACTCTGTCGTATTTTTTTATATCCCACATGAACATTGATTAAATCATGTATCATGATTGGTTCATATCTACATGAAGCTGTGATAATGAAAAAAAAAATGCCCATGAAGATAATTCTGTATGCCGTGATGGGATTGTGCACAATTCCATCTTTGACGTTACAGATAATGCAATCTCTCGGATGCACCAGATAGTGCTCAGGTGTCTCTACCGGGCAATTTCTGTGAAGGGACCGAGCAGGCAGTAATCAGATTACGCCGTGTGCGATGGCTTATCAAAAGTAAAGTGCAACCAGGCTCTGCAAGCGCAGCGCTTGATCAAGATATTGGTTCAGACTGAGGATGAAGCATTAGGAGTCGATTATCAAGATCTATCGTTCTATCCCATTAAAAATAGGATATAAAACAATATACCAGGCATTTCTTTCAAAATTATGAAGGAAATTATTCACCTTCGTTTGGAATATTTGCCATGTTACTTCCTGAAAGTCTGGTATATACATGTATCTGTATGCTATTTCAAGATACATGAATGACAGTAACATGATAGTAGGATAGTAGTTATTTTCCACAGATTTAATGAATTTTACTGTACTACCACAAATGAAACAAACGCACTTTACCTACATTACTGAATTAAGGAAGAATTCTTTTGAATACTATGCATTTGGCAATTGTAATTTGGTTCATTTTTCAATGATTGATTGCCACTTTCGAATAATAAAGTGGATTTCTTTTTTTTTTGTCATTAATTTCAGCCTATATTATGTAGGAAACACCAAAAGGATTTTACTGTGCCTCTGTTGGATAAAGTAGCATACATGAATTATGGCTTCTACTTCAAACTGTCTGAAAACTGCACCAGATCAAGCAGGTGACCTATCTTCTTTGGTTTTGAAAGGAAAAGTGGATGAGGATGTTTTAAAGGATTATGCCAAAGATGGCCAAATTGATTCGCCAGACAAAGAGGGTAAAACCCCACTGATGATAGCATGCTTACATGGTCTTACAGATACTGTAAAGTCCTTATTAGCTAATGGGGCTGACCCAAACTCCAAAAATTTTAAAGATGGCAATACCCCATTGCATTATGCATGCATGGTGGTTGAACCTTTAGAAGAAGATTCTCTGTTTGGACGTTATTACAGTCCATCAAAGTGGATGACAGCCAAGCTTGCAATCACAGTGCTGCTTGTAAGTCATGAAGCAGAAACTGTTCAGGACAACTATGATGGATGGAGCCCAGTCTGTGTAGCTTCATTGTACCTCCTGACAGATGTTGTAGACTTCCTCTTATCACAGGACACTACATCTTTGGAGACCAAGATCAAAGCCATGGAAATACTTGGAGTTTCACAAGCTATGTCAGACAATCGTTACAAATTCCAAGATTCAATTCATTCTTTCTCAAAAGCCATGCAATTTCGGCAAAATTCCGGTCTTTCTGAACCACAAAGAGAAACCTCAGAACTTGCAGAATGTTTTTCCAACATCTCGTTCAAAGAATGCAACACACTACAGGAAATTGAATCAAACCAGGCATCAGTCATGGCTATGAAGGGCCATGCATTTATTATTGGGAACAGACTTTTCCCCAATAGTCTTAAGCATAAATATCTCTACACATCCCTCACTGCATTTGCAAGTAGTCTGATGTTTGACAGAACGACATGTGATGAAGGTTTCCAAATATTGTCTTGTGCCCTTAAATTTGAGAATAGAGGTGAACTGAAGCTAGGATCTGTTGCATCGCAATTTGCAAATAAGAGTGAAGCGTTCTCATTTGATGAAGAACCGGATTCTCCATTCCATCTGTGTGCAAGGAAACTCCTGTGTTCATACAAATACATCCTCACCAGTGTACCAACAGACTCTTTACTAGATGATACAAAAACTCTAATTGAAAGCTTTGGTAAAATACTGTTTCATTATGCATTTAATTTCTCCAACATGGAAGTTCTGAAATCTATATTGCAAGCAATAGAGAAGTCAATGAGAGTCATCCAAGCTAGAATTCTGACCAAGAACCCTAAAAAGTATCTAGATACGCCTTCAGTGACATTAACAATCATGCAACTCCTCGGGGAATCCTATGTTGACAACATGTATTGCGGAATGAGCTCAAGATGCCTTCTTAGAGTAAAGTTTGTAATATTCAAGATTCTGTCCTTTGATAATGCTTCTTATAAGGACACAAATGGGTGCAATTTGCTCCACCTAGTCACTTATTGTGCCCAAACTGCTAGAGACATAGATTACCTTGTTGACCTTGCCAGGCTCTTTGTACGTCATGGATGTCCGATAGATGTGGTGAATAATGATGGTGAAACCGCTCGTTATATTTTGGAAGAGTTAGCAATGGGCATTGGTGAGGCTGATGCACATTTTCTGACGTTAGTGAGCCCACCAACAATGGTCTTGCGTCTAGAGGAACTAGCCATGAGAACCATTTTAAGACATCACATCAACTATAGGGACAAACTTCCTCCAAGTTTATGTGAGATGTTAGAAGATGGAGTCGAGGAAAGTGAAATAGAAAGAGCTAGTACTGATTCGGATATGGGAAGTGAGGATGGTAACTGATTGAGCAGGTCATACCACTTCTTTCTATGTAAAGTTTGTAAAGTTTAGGTACATTATTCTCACAACTCGTATTATGCACTAGAATTCCACATTTTTAGCCATCATTAGTCTGGACTATTTTTGTGGATAATTGGTTGAAGAAGGGCGATGGGTCCCAAACTCCAAGCATCACAAACAGATGGTTTATTTTTTAATTCAGAGCAGTGATTGCAAAAATTGCAAAAATAATTGATAATTGAAGAGTTCATGATGAAAGGGCACCTTTTGAAAAACTTTTTTTGACGTAAAGAGAAAGATGATTTTTGAAAATTAATGTGCTTTCTCTTTTTATTTTTCCTTTGTTGCTTCCTCCCTTAGTGATGTATGAAAAGTTGAGGAAATGTACACTAGTTCACCATCTTTGTTAAAAAAAAAAATAGCCAGATACTATGGCATCAAATTCGATCTTTGTGCAAACTGCTTCAGAACAAGGAACTGTCTTGTCTACTCTGGTATTGGAAGGAACAGTGTATGAAGAAGTGTTGAAGGATGCTGCCAGAAATGATCAAATTGATTCACCAGACAAAGAGGGTAAAACCCCACTGATGATAGCATGCTTACATGGTCTTACAGAAACTGTACAATCTTTATTGGCAATTGGGGCAGACCCCAACTCCAGCAATGGCAAAGACCGCAATACTCCGATGCATTACGCATGCATGGTAGAAGAGCCTCAAAAAGAGATTTATTTCTAAATCATACGAACAGAAGTTATTGTATGCTCAACCTTGTTTTGATCCAGTGATGCATATACATGTACGACTTTCCATTTATTAAGTGCATCATAATTTGTGCATATTTTCAATCAGGAAAAGATAAGAGAGCTGTATTGTAAATCTTGTTTGCTTGCAAGACATTTATTTCAACAAACATTTCCTTGACATCAAATTGCCTTGCTCAGCCTTTCCCTTCCGTTCGGAACCTATTATTGTATGTTTAGTATTTAATTTGTATATTGATGGCGTTAATATGTGTTTTTGCCTCAGAGGGACCACCATTGCATGGTTACATTGATTATGGTAGCTCTTTTCCTGTCTGCTGGCTTCTTTATGGAAAGAATGCTGCTAAAATTGCATCTGTGTAATCTTAGTTATATTTATTTTTGTATTCAAATTGATATAAGCCTGTTATAAACGTAAACAGTCATGATGCGTATTTTATGGTGGTATGTACAAGCAATGACCATTGTCACATTACTCTTTTTATAATTTGATCACAACAAAAATTACTTTTATTCATGTCAATGTTAGTTGCGAGAAGTGTGTTGGTGTGTGTGCGTATGTGTTTTTTGTATCATTTTTTTTTGTATACTATTTGCTTCTATAGACAATGATTTGCTGTGACTATTGGCTATAGCTTGCTGTAGACAGACAAATAAATTGTACAGACGATACATAAAATTGTGTTTTATATACAACTCAAGTTACTTTAGGAAACCAAACACCAAGAAGAAAAGCAATCTTATTAGAAAGAGTAAAATGAGAGGAACAATTTTTTTTAAAGTCTCATCAGAATCGATTATGAAATAAGCAAGTTATGGACATTTAAAAATTCTTATTGTATTTTCTATGGGGATCCTCACATTGGCAAACATGCTTCAAAATGACTGATTTATGGACAACTCTCTATTTGTTTTGTACACACGTTTTCTGATTTTCCTCATTATCTTTCAAACTGCATCTTGCCTCCTTCTGATCACAACATATGTCATGGGAAAATATAATTCACACCATATATATGTCAAGGTCAGGAGGAGATAATATGAAATATGTCAAATAAAGGGGACAATCTGAAAATTCGAATACAAAACAAATGGAGAGTTGTTGACAAAATCAACCATTTTGAAGCACGTTTGCCAATTTGAGAATCCACATAGAAATTACAACAAGACATTTTAAATGTCCGTAACTTCCTCATTTCATAATCGATTGATGAAATTTTTGTTTAGATTGTTCCTCCCATTTTACTCCTACCAATAAGATTGCATCCCTCCTTGGGTTTTGGTTTCCTTTAAAGCCATACGATGTAGAAACTTGCTTTCCAAGATGGACTCATAAACTGTTGAAAGCAATAATATTAATGCACAGCATTGGAAATAAAGAACGATCTGTTTCAATAAACACATGTGAACTTGTAATTGTTATTAGGATGCCTGGATAATCAATATGTATGAGGTATTAAAAGGGACTTTTCAAAATGCATGCACAGAGCTGCCAAGTAGTCGGCTACATATTTTCAGTAATTATTACAAAAACTGAAAAGAAACAGAATGCTTAATGCAAATTGCTGATTTCTAGAAATTTTTTTAATACTTATTTCCTCACAAAAATACTCATTTTCAGTTTAAAATTCTGAATTACTCTTGCTCAGGTTGGGTGCTCTGCATGTATGAAAGATGAGAAATAGGGCGGAAGGTTACTCACAAAAATACACATTTTCAGTTTTAAAATACTGGATTACTCTTGCTCAGGTTGGCAGCTCCATGCACATGTATGAAAGAAGAGAAAGAGGGTGGGAGATCGAAATGAAAAAGAATTTGCACTTGCTCGGTCTTGAGAAATTCATAAGAACCCCAAGAAAAAGTTGATTCAAATAAAACGAAAAAAAGTCCAACAAGCATAACACTGAAAATTTCATCAAAATCGAATGTGAAATGGGAAAAGTTCTGACATTTTACATCCGATGTTGATTAAATTTTCAGCATAATGATCGTTTCATTTTTCTCTTTTAATTCAAATCAACATTTTCTGGGGTGGACTTGACCTTTAACCGAATCTTCCACTTTCGGCATCATGATATTGGGAACCCACTCACTATTCACTTCGTAAAGCAGCACTGTATTCAGTTATCCCTATTTCGCCCTGGGGGCCACTTACATTGACGAGTGGATACCATGCAGGATAAAAAAACACGTAAAAAGGATGTCGTTTCACGTTAGTGCTTGTTACGTACGTAACGTGATAAGGGTGTCAATAACACAAAAATACATGTACATCACACAGCTAACACGACAATAATCATCACTGGGTCATTGAATGCGCTTACTTTTTAATGATTATATAGGATCTCGCCTCTTATGAAAATGAGACGGTATTGTAGTGGGTGAACTTTTACGGCAAAGGGAAGCTGGAATTTGATTGGTATGAACTAATCGCTCCCAAATGACAAAGCATCAACGGGAAGCAATGGTGATTAATGCCCATACACTTGTTGGTAAAGTTTTGATATTGACTAACTTGAAGAGCATGTACAGTAGACCTGAAAAGGCCCCAAGCATCATTGACTGTATGTTCACTGTATATGTACAGTAGACCTGAAACAGCCTCATAGTCCAGGATAGAAGAGGCATAACCTTGTTTTTTATAGATACAATATTTTTAATGGTTTCTTGTCAATTCGAGGGTGCGGATTACGAATCTGAATGATGTCACTCGTGTAACCTTGAGCATTTTCCGCAGATTGGCAAAATACAAAATGGCCTTTTCAGGTCTACTATACATGCTCTTCAAGTAAAAATTGTCCGCACATTGTGAAATACTCTCTGAAAAAATTTGTGACAAATATTTATTTTCCTGATATTCAAAATGGCCGCCATAGGCCCTTGTATACTCTATTATGTACAATATGAATAGGGAAAACTAAATTTCCAAAATAATCAGGCAATAATACAGCGAGCCTAAATTGGTCCAAGTGTTAGACTTTTGGCTAATCAGCAGACTTCCTCTTAATGTTTTCATTATCTTTGCCATAATTTTCAAATTATGCTGTCAAATTTGATTTACAAATGTATTTATTTACCTGAATTGTATTGTTTTTCATTTAAACTTCTTTTACCTTTGACTTTTCCTTCATAAGTAAGAAAAGAAGAGACTTTTTGCCAACCCAAGTAAGAAGATTTGCATTATTAATTGGGAGAATTTGTAATTATTCAAATCCTTTTATTATGTAAAACAAATTATGTAATGGTACCTTTAATAATTATTAGGTGAAACAAATTATGCTATGGAACCTATAAAAGACATGAATCCTATTTTCAAGAGGTTATTGAATCCTTCACCAAGTTTAATTATGTGCTTGACAGGACAAACAGGAAAGGATTCATGTCTTTCAATGGCAATGGTGTATTGAGTCAATTTTGAAGGAGCAAGATATGGCAGATCGGATAAAATGTATTCAAAAGTTGTGAAGCGAGCAAGCAAAAAATTCCACTTTTTTATCAAAATATCCAATCTTGTGATTTTGACATAATATTCAGAAAATGATATCATATTTCACTTTCTATGTTTTCTGTTATTTTCCTTTCCACTTTTTTTCCTTGCTCATAACTTTTTGTTTGGGGGGAGCACCCCGAGTCCCCACCCTCAGTATGCTACTGTTCATAGGCACCATAACTTTTGAAGCACACAATGAAAGGATTTGAAAAAAAAAACACGCTCTCCCATACTTTGGTTCGAAAAATGTTCTTGCCTAAAGAAGGAATATTCAAAGCTAAAGGAACAACAGAACTATTCAAGCAAATAAGTAGATTTGGAAATGAATTTTGACCGCATAATTTGAAAATTATGGCAAAGATAGTGAAAAAGTTAAGAGGAAGTCTGCTGATTAGCAAGAAGTCCGACCATCATATTTATCATTTTATGCCATTTTGGCGCAAGCCTCCTTTTTTACCCCAGACAAAAAACATTCCGTGTTCGCTCAAGCATGAACGAAACTAAATTATTTTAATGGTATTTGAAGGATAAGAATCCAAAGCATGTATTGACACCAAAATATAGAGATTATGATATGAGAAAAAAAAATTAAAGACTTCAAATCTGTCCCGATTTTTTTTTTTATACGCACTGTATAGGCCTGCCTATAATGGATGTTACCATTATATATTTACCCATCCCATTGGAAATAGCCTTTCGGCTTTCATGGGCTATCCTGTCAAGGTATTCTTCAATTACATTGTAATCTCTTGTGATATTCTGACGAATAAAATCAATCCAAGGGCGGAAATCTCTCCCCAAAGGTAGGGGGAGCAAAAAAAAAGGTTTTCACCCATAATAATGTCATTTTGACCAAAATAAATTTGACAAGCAAAATGATGTATTTATTTCCATCATACAAGACCTAAAATAGTGCAGGGGTTTGATATTGTGCCCCCCCCCCCTATATAGTATAGGGGGACGCATCTCCCCTAGGGTTTCCGCCCATGGACTCATCTATCATTTTTGCAAAATAACGGGGCTGATGAGAAAGAACAGAAGAAAAGAGATAAGAACTGAGGATGAGAGAGGAGAGGAGATAAAAGATATAGAGGTTAAAAAAATCGTGAGTGGGAGATCGAGCGAGGGGAAAGCTCGGCCTTGTTAAAATTAAAGTTTGACTTCACTCTTTTATGATAAACCCTCGCTCACATCAAGCTTATCACAAGGTCACTTTAGTCATGTCTGTTATGAAATTGAATGATTTTATTTAAAAAAGTGACTTTATATATATATATATATATATATATATATATATGACTTTAATTTTCCGGAAAAAAATCTAAATTTGCACACAAATTTTCTGGGAGCAACTGCCCGTTTCCCCTTTTATTCTCGGGCACGGCCAATGATTTTTCGTTATATCTCAATCTGTTTCATTATAAAGAACTGGGGCCTGCACTTCAATACAACAGATAACGTTTAAATTGAAATATGAGTCATATTAGATACTGTATATTTCAATTGATTTTAAGCTGTAACATATAACTTACAAACATTAAAAACAGCTGCTACATTTTTAAAGATCTTTCGGATATTTTTTAACAGCAACCGGCTTGAAACTCCAAACAGGTTTTGCTTTAATAAACAGACAATCCAGGGGCGGTAGGCCTAGTTTCATCTTTTTTCGTCCACTAACAAAAAAGATCATGTGTAGGAATTTGTTTTGTGCGAATTCAAAAGAGCGAGATAATGATATCATTTATTTAGTTTGTTTACCCAGGGTAACCCCATCAGTGGACTAAGCACTGTTTTCCTTGTGGGGCCCTGCATACAAGTAACAAATACATATAACAAGTATGATGTCTATAATTAACGACTTTTAAAGGTCAGGTCTACCCCAGAAAAATGTTGGTTTGAATCAATAGAGAAAAATCAGACTGGCATAATGCTGAAAATTTCATCAAAATCGGATGTAAAATAAGAAAGTGATGACATTTTAAAGTTTCGCTTATTTTTCACAAAGTAGTTATATACACAATTTAGTCACAGTGGAGTTGCCATGGCCGAGGGCCGAGTGGTCTATGCGCCTGACTATACAACTAAAGTCCGGGGTTCGATTCCCGGCCTTGGTACCTATGCCCGTGAGCAAGGCATGTAATCTACAATCCTCTTTTATCCTACTTTCAAATAAATGGAAATGCTGTATGCATTATTAATTGGTAACTAGTTGTGCACTTTTTTTATCACTATTTCTTTTGTTCTTATTGTTTGAATTATACAATAGGCATTTTTTACAGATTTGAAAAGAAAGACTGAATGAACAATAAAATGTTGAACAATGGTAATTCCACTTGTTCAGGGAAATTAGAACATTTCATATTTCACATAATAAAATACAAAAAAATAGTGAGTGATGTGTGCAGTTCCCTCAATTTCATACCTCCCGGGATGTGCTTATAACTATATTATGAAATGTAGAAATGTCATAACTTTCTTATTTTTCATCCGATCGTGATGAAATTTTCAGTGTTATGCCAGTTGGATTTTTCTCTTTTTATTCAAATTTTTTTTGTTTGGGTGGGTGGATTTGTCTTTTAATAACGTTGAAGTCCTGGTTATGAGTAATATAATCTTGTAATTGATATTTAAAACTTTGAATTGCTTTGAAATATCTTGAACGTGATTGTACTTTGAAATATAAAGTACATTCAAATTAAACTGATTATGATATTTGGGATTAGTGGGTTGTCAAGAAGTATATATCCGGGAAGTAGCCTGTACTTCCCCGCAGGCATGGCGGGTAGTATTATATTCCGCATATTAAAGAAACCAAATGAAAAGCTGCGTCATCACTCGGCAAGCACGTGCTAATAAGGGGGAATCCCCGAAATTTTCAACCGTTGTCTGTTTTCCAGACTGCACATGAAATTCACTCTGACAAAAACTCTTACGATGTTTGAATTAAGTTCCACAAATGCCAAAATCGAATATTTACTGCTGTTAAAAATAAGAAAAAGAGGGAAAATTTTCACCCAATATATCAAGTTTTTATCGAAAAAATGGTCCAGTCAGGTCAAGTATGTCTGAGCAATTTAGACTATCAACACGATCAATTTTGCTTTCGAACAGGATTTAACTGAGGACTTGCAGATTCACACCGTCAACACTAGTTTCTTATTCATTGTTTTCGTTCCTGTAAAATTTTTCGTTCCTGTAAAATTTTCAGGCTTCCGGTTTGAGTTGTGACAATTTGCTTGCTCTTCCCAAGAGTTTCTGTTTTAGTATTTTTTCCAATTAAACTAGGCCTAACGTTAGTTAACTTGTATCTACCGTAATCAGACTGGCGCGCTGGCGCCTGATGTGAGCTGTACTGTGAGAGGAATCCGGAAGTGGCCTCGGCTCAATTTGCATGTGTTTCATTTTATCTGAGCTGTGTACTGTGAGTGCAGGACCGTGTACACGATCGAACTCGCACTGTCGCAGTAATTTAGTAAACCCCAAATAGTGAGCAAAAATGTCTGTCGTTGATATTCTTTCTGGTGTTGGTTCGTTGGGTGAACTCGGGCTGAAGATCTATGAAGCTGCACAGCAGGTTAAAAGCTTCAAATCTCAGAGCAAAACACTATCGGAAAGAGTTGAAATTATCCTCGTTCCCGTGAAAGCGCTCCAGAAAGAAGCAGACTCCAAGAACGTTATTCTTCCGGAGTTGGACCCGACGCGCCCCGATGGTGTTGGCTACGATTACCATGAAGGCCCGATGATGTATATCCGGTATGATATTTTGTTAAGAATGTAGTTGGAAGGCTTTTTATTATTATTATTTGTGTGTGTGTGCAAACTTAGGAAATCTGAATAAAACATGGCATGCCCAAAACATTTGTTTAATAACATGTCCACTATTTTTCTGGATGATTTTCATCATGGATACTAGAATTCATTGTCAATCATTCTCAATCCATGATGATTCATTGTCAATTCTTCAATGGCATTGAAATGACACCTCCCCCCAATCCAGCTGATCCACTTCCTCCCATCTTTCTGTATAAAGGGGGTCCATGTATGTGCACCTGAATATTTATAATGAATTTCCTTTTATTTCACAAAAAAATTCAGTTAGATAATAATGATATTCCTTGACTTATACTGCTCATGAGTAAGTCAAGTGTGCCAAGAAAACTTGGAAGAAATATATGATTTTCTTGGAAAAGGCCCTTGGTCAGTCATTTTCAGATTGAACAAAAGAATGGTGACCCATGTCTGCTGTGTGCACTCCGGGGGGGGGGGGGGGCAGTCAAATATATTGCTGTGCAAACGCATGACCCAAAAACATGTTTAAAAGGAGTGTTTTTTCAGTTCTGGACGCAGTCCATGCGTGGACTTGTTAAGGGTACCAAAAGCACCAATTTCCAAGAAAAGGTGGTCTTGAAAGACTGGTCTGTGGTCAATTGCGGGGTCAAACATATTTTGGGTATTTTTTTTCCCAAAACATGTTTTTTTAAACACTAGCCAAATGTGTTTAGGGTATTTTTTCCCCAGGGTTATATTTTGGCGACAACTTGTTTAGGGGCCAAAATGTGTAAATGAAGCCCGCGAAAAACTTGTTGAGGGGGTGTTTGGAAATTACTTGGTCACGCGTATATATACAGCAATATATGTGACTGGGTGCACACCCATTCACTTTACACACAATTCAGAGATTTTTTATAGAAAGGCTTCATTTTGAGGTGTCATGAAATGCCCAAAATTCATTATTTTCCATCGTTTTGAGTCCAATTTTGAAAACTGTTTTTACTGTCATTTCACACCAGATCATGAAAAGAAAACAAAAATAAATCATCAGGAACCGTTCACAAAATGAAATTCATTACATAACATTTTGGGCACCTGCCGGTACATGTACATGTATGATGTCACAAATCCAAAATGTCTGTTAAATTCTATGTTATAACTTTCTGAATCTGTAATAGATTTTCCTCAAACAATCACCAATATTTGTTATTATTTTTCTATTTTTACAACAATCTTTTCTTCAGAGTGAACTACCCCTTTAAAACTCTTGGCAAAAAAAGTTCTTGGACACTTAGAAAAGTTCAGATATTTCATGTCAACATGACAAGATAATATTCCTCTTCAAGTATGACATGACATTTTCATATGAACAGTCATGCATGGGTGGTTAAATGCTTCAAACAATAGCAATGTCAGTAAAAGAAAATTGCAAGAAATGGACCATTCAAATGCTAATGATCATGGCCATCCTTTAGGCAAACATTCAACAATTTCAACAGACTGTTATCATTTGAATTGAATGCTTAGGGATGCATCATGAGATGCATAACGAGATTGATCATTTTTGAAACTCACTTTCAAGATGAAGATTTCCAACCAAGAGCGTGCAAGAGCAATAGGAATGTTGCAGCCTGGGTAGTCATTTAGACAAATGGCTTGATATTTCCAAGTTTCACCAACAACAATTTTAAATTTTAACCAGTGGTATTTGGCTACTGATGAAGTTAGAGACCGCCCTAGGAGTGGTCGACCTAGGGCCACCACCCCTTCAGAAAATAGGAGGATAAGGTTAATTTTCTTTTGCTTATGCCAAGATATTGAAATTTTACATTTTTTTATCGACTAACTGACTTAAAATTCCAGTGGAAAATTCATGCATCCCAGGTGGATAACTTTCTCTTCTCTTTAGATTGGTGTTTGACTTTACGTTTGCTTTTATCACTTACATGTAGTGGATATTTATGCCACACAAACTTTCACATCTGAAAGAATGACTGATCGTTTTCTTGTAATTTTCTTTTACTGACATTGTTATTGTTTAAAGCCTGTAACCAGCCATGCCTGACTGTTCACATAAAAATGTCACGTCATATTGGAAGAGGAATATTGTCTGGTCATGTTGACATACAATAATTTGCCTTAAATCAAATATCTGTATGGAATATTTTAATTTTTATTTTTTTTGCCGAGTGTATTTAAAAAAAAGCATTTATTATTTTAAATTTATCAAAATCTCTTTTATTGCATTCCAGGCCTCTCAAAGAGTTGCAGGACTGTATGACGAACATTGAAATCTTTCTCTTGAAGCTTGGGGGTAAAAAGTGGCTGGACAAGTTTGTGCACAAGCAGAAAATCCAGGATAATTTTGATGGTTATAATGACCAGCTGACAACCTTACAACAGAGTCTCGGTTTCTCACTTCAGGTAAGTCTATTCATCAGTTCGGAGTTCCATTCTGTGCATGATCAAAAGGACATTCGGACTAAAAGTTATTATTTATCCAGCATTTCAAAATTTATTGCAGTACAATACAAATTACAGGACATACGTGACATAGTACAAAGGACCTGGATTTATAATAAAATGAAAGTGACATGGTGGATTAAAATCTAAATGAGTTAAGCACCAACTTTGATGTCTTGACTCTTGATTATTTATATATATTGTTTTGAAATTTGTTTTTCATTAGATCCACAAAAAAACAACAGTGCGTCCACTAGCGACTGGTATTTATACGTTTAATACACAGCCGCGTGCCGATGTTCGAAGGTTTACTTACTCAATGCTGTTGGGGCGCCCTTCCCCATGAGCGAAATCGAGCGTTTTAAAAAATAGCCGAAGTGTCCGGTCTTCCCCTTGTACTGTCTTTGATGAAAATTATGGTACATTTCCATTGAAACCAGTGATTTTACTCAAATCACTGGTTTCAACGGAAATGTAACGTAATTTTCATTTAGGGACATTTTAGGGGATAATCCCCTTGTGTTTTAACCCTAACTAGGCCGGGGGAGCTGGGGGAGGGGGTTGAATTGGAGGCCCCCTCAATGTATAATGTAATATTTTCACAACACAAAAAGCTCTTGTGGCAATGTTTTGTGACTTATATCCTGCATCTTTCAAGACCAAAGTTTTACCTTTACGTACTCCTTTTTTAAGATATGCATACATGTATGTATACATATCAGACTGAAAATTGCTCAAAAACAAGATTTTGTGAAACAATTTTAATATGAAATGTAGTTTCAGCCTAATCAGTCAAATATGATGAATATACATGTATGAATATTTGTTTGCTTTATACTGATTAAATTGCTTTATTTTATGCTGTGATTGTATAAGAATCACTGGCATTTTTATTTAACAATGAAAAACACAAGGTTGAAAAATAAAAAATGTGTTTCAAATTTTTGCTAAAAACATATGTAGAAATCAGATTGTGTAATTTTTATTTAAGAACATTTCTAAGAATGCCACAAAGAGATTATTTGGACTTTTATTTTGGGAGTTAGAGCAAAAAGTGTAATTGTGCATACTAATTAGTTGCCAATAAATTAACATTATTGATTAATAGCCATTTCATGAAATAAAGAACTTTGCCATTTTTGTAGATTAGATCCAAGGCAATGCACTTTCCAATTTTTTATGCAATCACGCGTTTGACGGCGACATCTTCGGCCATATGATATCCCGAAATGCCCTGGCCCAGTATATTGTTAAATTTTTTGGAAATCGATTCTTCAACTGATTCATTGTCAAAATTTTGAATCTGTGAATTCAATGTATTTCTTAATTGCATTTTCCAAATTTCCACCAGTTCAGCTCTTTCCCTATCCCTCATGGTATACTTCCATTTCATCCAGAAGCAGGTTCCTCTGATAATCATTTGCCACATATTTACCATGACAAAGGTTTTCATAGATAATAAATAATAAATAATAATAATCAAAGCAATTTGTTAGGAGGTGCTAGGTAAAAATGGCATAGGTAATAATGGCAGAGGTAAAAATGGCAGAGGTAAAAATGGCAGAGGTAATAATGGCAGAGGTAATAAAGGCAGAGGTAAAAATGGCAGAGGTAAAAATGGCAGAGGTAAAAATTGCAGAGGAAAAATGGCAGAGGTAAAAATGGCAGAGGTAAAAATGATGAAGATAGGCTACATTAATAATTATCATCCTTGACCAGACTCTTGTCGATGAAATGGGTTATAAAAACTTATTAAATAAATTATGTTGTTTTTCATCATTTAAGATCTATACTCTGTCATTTACATGACTAAACTCAAGCTTTTTCTTGCCAAATTTCAATTAGTGACTGCATGATGAAAGGATCTTAAGTTCCTGAGCAGAACAGCGCTTCACATGCAAACCCAACAATTTTTTGTAAATGTAAACACCGATTTGTGCAGCCATTAACCTTTTGAAACGAACAAGTTCGGGTCTAATTCGAACTGCTTTCATAATTTAACCTGGATAACAAAAAAAAAACAAGTGGAATGCCTCTGGCCGTCTCACCTGCATCACGCGGTTCAATATAGCAGCAGTGCTGACTTTGAATACTACTCTAACTCGCACAAGATGTTCAGTGATACATGGTTACTCTTATGTCCTCTTTTTATGAACTAGACCAATAAACTTACAGAGATATGATGGTTATTCAACAAAAAACCCCAACATGGCCAAAGTTCATTGACCTTACATGACCTTTGACCTTGATCATGTGACCTGAAACTGGAACAGGATGTTCAGTGATACTTGATTACTCTTATGTACAAGTTTCATGAATCAGATCCATAAACTTTCAAAGTTATGATGGTAATTCAACAGATACACCCAATTCGGCTAAAGTTCATTGACCTTTGACCTTGGACATGTGACCTGAAACATGCACAGGATGTTCAGTGATACTTGGTTACTCTAATGTCCAAGTTTAACGAACTAGACCAATAAACTTTCAAAGTTATGATGGTAATTCAACAGATACCCCCGATTCGGCCAAAGTTCATTGACCCTAAATGACCTTTGACCTTAATCATGAGACCTGAAACTTGCACAAAATGTTCAGTGATGCTTGATTACTATTATGTCCAAGTTTCATGAATCAGATCCATAAACTTTCAAAGTTATGATGGGAATTCAACAGATATCCCCAATTCGGCCAAAGTTCATTGACCCTAAATGACCTTTGACCTTGATCATGTGACCTGAAACTTGCACAAAATGTTCAGTGATGCTTGATTACTATTATGTCCAAGTTTCATGAATCAGATCCATAAACTTTCAAAGTTATGATGGGAATTCAACAGATATCCCCAATTCGTCCAAAGTTCATTGACCCTAAATGACCTTTGACCTTGGTCATGTGACGTGAAACTCATGCAGGATGTTCATTGATACTTGATTAACCTTATGTCCAAGTTTCATGAACTAGGTTCATATATTTTCTAAGTTATGATGACATTTCAAAAACTTAACCTCAGGTTAAGATTTCGATGTTGATTCCTCCAACATGGTCTAAGTTCATTGACCCTAAATGACCTTTGACCTTGGTCATGTGACATGAAACTCTAATAGGATGTTCAGTAATACTTGATTAACCTTATGGCCAAGTTTTATTAACTAGGTCCATATACTTTCTAAGTTATGATGTCATTTCAAAAACTTAACCTCAGGTTAAGATTTGATGTTGACGCCGCCGCCGCTGTCGCCGTCGGAAAAGCGGCGCCTATAGTCTCACTTTGCTTCGCAGGTGAGACAAAAACTGAACATTCTGTAATAAAATTAAATTTTTTTCATTTCCACATCATGATGGATCATGATGGATCATGATGAATAGATATGATGTCTTAATGACACTGGCAGTTCCATGGGGCACAGCCAACCTGTGCCCCCCCCCCTTGAGAGGTGCAATTAAAATCAAATATGTGGTTCTAATTCAAGTGTGCCCCCTTTTTAAAACAAGACCCTTTTCTGCTTGCTAATTATTTTGTGGACGAGTTAGTAAGTGGAAATCTTTTTTGCGTGTCATTTTTTCAGGAAAATGTGCCCCCCCCCTTTGGAAAATCCTGGATCTGCTCCTGATTTATGTGATACGTTAAATGTAAATGATATAACTATTGTTCAGTCTTTAGAGCAATACCTCAGTGCAGCTAGTCCAAGTGGATGTCAGGTTCCCAAAGGGTTTGATGTCATTAATGGGAAGCTGCCCATGACATTTTATGCACGACAAATTAGTTCATAATTGTTTTTAAAAAAATATTTCAGGAGCGTAAGTGAAATGATTTGTCTCTTGATATATACTGAAGATAAAAAAAGAAGACATTTTTATTTTTTTCTAGAAAATTACATTTCATTAATATTTTCTATACACCAGATATGGGAAAACTGCTCGCAAATGACGTCATCATTAAAATATAAAAGTAATGTCTTTTTTGTTCTTTGATTGATTTCCTGAAACCCTCACCAATATCATTTTCTTTCTGCTATTCTACAATGACTTTTAACTGAGATTGAACTTCCCCTTTAATGAAGTAAAAACAATTGCGATCAAAAGTGTGCTTCAAATTTGAATATTAATACAGCAATTTGACATGAGAAGGCCATCCATGAGAGTCCAGAAAAAATAAGCTATTCCAACCAAAAGATTATCAATTTGGTGCAGACGATCTATCTATTATTTTAGAAATGACACCCTTTCCATTATTTTTTATTTTCTTAGAACCTTTCTTAGTTAATCTATGTAGGGCTTACATGTCAGGGCTTTTTTATTATTTTTTTGCATGGGGGTTTAGGACCCTTTTTACCAACACCATTATGACCTCTGCCATTTTTATCTCTGCCATTATTATCTCTGCTATTTTACCTCTGCCATTATTACCTTTGCCATTTATACCTCTGCCATTTTTACCTCTGCCATTATTACCTCTGCCACCATATGTATCTCATTAAAGATATACAAGTCACACAAGTGATGGGGGGGGAGCAAAACAAAATTTTAAAAATCTTCATTGATATAATGAGTTATAGAGAGGTAAGATTTTTTTAGCTTAATCTTAAATGTTTCAACACACTTGCTATCCCGGATCTCTCGGAGGGAATTCAGTAGCGAGGTCCCCGCATGGATGAATGCCCTCCCCCCCAACTTTGTTTTACATTTTGGAACCGTAAGGAGACCGAAGTCATTTGATCGTAGAAGCCTAGATGGAGCATGGGTGTTCATATCAATAATTACAATTTATTATCATTTATATTGAATTTAATAATATATTTGTCTTATCTTTTTTAGGCTGCATTCCCCAAAATCATCAGCGCAGACATGCGGAAACAACTCAGTGATGCCTTCGACAAGGATAGCATGTGGAAGCAGAAGATGGAAGACTTGGAGGAAGACTTGAAGAGCATTAAAGCAGACTTGGAGGATCAGAGCCAAGACATCAATGACATCAAAGAGAATCTCAAACTCATTTGTAAGTCAAATTATTTCAACACCCCAAACTTTTGATCTGGTCCCAAGAACGTTTTGTAAGAATATCTAGCGTACTGTGATTGATAGCTATAAAATGGTGTTAGCTTCATGTATTAAACTGATATTGTTCTGAAAATGATCATCATCATCCATTAAAGTACAGTCCGTCAAGTTGGTGTATCATCGAACTCACACTAGTTGTAGAATTGTGCAGGAGTATGTACAGTGCTGTGGAAGATCTATTCTACGTGCGGTTGAAAAGAATCAGCGCAGTCTTAGTGCAAATGGATTTTCTGCACCTCAGCCTTGAAGCTGACTACTGATGTGCAGTTTGCGTCAACTACACAACTCATTTTCTGCCTTTGTTCATTGTTTTTCGTTTAGGCCTATTTGTTGGTTTCTGTATTTTGATTCAAACATAATACTAGAAAGTTGATTTATTGCTATTTCCATAATTTGCATTTGGCATTTTATCAATGTTAATTTAATTCATGTTTTATCTCTTCCCATTGTTTAATTTTAGTGTCTCTGTTGATTTTTTTGCTTGTAAATTGAACATTTTCAGCCTGCGAGCTGCCTGTTTGATATTTGTTTCAATAAACCAACCATACCAAAACTGTAATGGCAGGGAGAATATCCCTCAGTCTAATGGCATCACGGGATCAGGAATAAAAGTTTACTGATAAGTAACAGTGTGAGACGTGTAACCTTGATCATCTGATGACCACGAAGCGAGGTGGAAGTAGCAGCCTGGTTGAAGTACTGTACTGTTGGTATATCAACAATTGCGTTTTTTTTATCAAATGATAAATGATAATGATGTCAAGTAGAAAAGTCAGTGCTTACATTTTTCATGACAATTAAACATAATGCTAGGTACATTTTTATATGTTTTATTGGGTCAACACAGCAAGTATAAACAAAAATAAAAAAATCAAACATAATTAAACTATTTACAAGTAGGGGAGACCGGGTTAGTTGCATGGGGTAAGTTGAAACATTGTACTTTTCTTTAATGCCTGTAAAATAAATTTATGCAATACTGCCCTCATTTTATTGCAATAATGATTCAACACTGTTGTGTTATTAATAGCAATAAATTGAGGGGCAGTATTGCATAAATTTATTTTACAGGCTTTAAAGAAAATTACAATGTTTCAACTTACCCCATGTTCCAACTAACACCGGTCTCCCCTAATTATTAAAAAAAATATGTATAAATAAAAAAAAGGATAGGTGGAAAATTTTATGCAGTGTCACAGACGTGATATTTTACACAACTTTGATGGCGAGTATAGTTTGTATGCTTATACACAGTAAACAGGATACATGCAATGATACATGTACAAATGACAAAAATTATAATCCAAACTTCCATTTCTATATCCAAGGTACTTGAACTTATTGTCATGCTCATTGTAAGAAACGATGAAATGTGCAAAGTACTATGCGTAAATGGTATTAAATCTCTTACACTGTTTTAATGGTAATTAAATCAGAAAGTTTCTGAAAATGATGATTAGTGTTAGTAATCGCTGGCTCTGTGTATGACAACAAAATATGCAAAGTACACGAAATTTTGGTATTTTTAAAAATATGTTAGTACCAAATCCTGTACAAAGATGCTCTCTGACACTTCACCGAAGGCATAAGATAACAACCTCACACTCGGAGATAATAAACGTCGGAGGTAAAATGTTATAAGTTCTTCTTTATTTAAAACCTTTCCTTGACCTCTCAGATGAAGCTGTAAAGACAGAGTTTGAGCGTCTGCGCAAAGACATACAGTTCATTGAACAACTCACATGTTGCGAGAAGTATGCCAGCGGTAAGTTTGACCTAAACTCATAGCAAATTAATGTTCAGGTGCATGCTTTATGAAGCTGTTTACAAGCTATGGATAATAATGATAACGTCATATTTTACCCAGGGTAGCCACTTCAGTTACGAAAACTGTTTTCCCAGCAAGAGACTTTTACAATTGACTGGATGATTGTCTTCAGTGCTAAATCAGATTCCAAATATTTTTTATTGCTATCAGCTAAATATGGTTGTTGTTGATTGAAGTGTTGTACAGCAAGAATTTGAATTGAGGAAATACACAAGAGTAATGACCCAAATCACCCCTCAATTTCCCCAAACTCATGCATTGGGCAACCAATTTTTTTTATAGTCACCTCAAGATCTGCCACAAAAGATATTCAGGAATATCTCAAAAATCAACATTCTGCATATGGCAGAATGATGATATTGGCAGTTACGCCATGATTGCCGGTTGCTCACACAAAATAGCCCTTG
This sequence comes from Lytechinus variegatus, assembly GCF_018143015.1. Taxonomy (NCBI): domain Eukaryota; kingdom Metazoa; phylum Echinodermata; class Echinoidea; order Temnopleuroida; family Toxopneustidae; genus Lytechinus; species Lytechinus variegatus. The sequence continues at coordinate 15,691,306 of NC_054753.1, forward strand.
AAATGAAAGAACTAGTCCCAAAAATTCAGCAATCACCCCATTGTGGAAAAAAATAGACCATAAACAAATTGTTTCCTACACTGATGCATCATTTTGTCATGTTTCAAATTTCAATTATATTATTCATTGTAGAGAGAACACAGAGGAAGATTCTGAGTGGAATTCCTGTTACTTAGAGGTTTTCTTTATTATGCCTTACTTCTTTATTAACATATACATGTAGAAATGGCATGTGTTTGGCATTAAATCTACATTCTAACCTGCTTTGTTTTTGGTCAATTTTCCCGTAATTCTTTTTTTTCAGAATTGAGTATGAACTACACTGAATTTACGGACCTAGAGACTTTGGAAGAAGGAACCTACGGACCTATCATCAAGACAAAACACAAGTTCGAAGACAAGATGCTGGTCATCAAAGCATTTGAAGACAAGTAAGCACATCATATTGTATTGATTGAACTCATGGGGATATCTCTCACCAATGGAGATTTTGTTGCAGTGTCTTCATTATATGTGGCATACGATCTCTGAGACGTCTCAAAGAAGAAAATAAATGCGTTCTCATTGAGGTGCAGCAATGAGCTTGTTCACAGTTGTAAACTGCGCACGAGCAGAAAAGGTCATTTGAGATAAACCATGAAGGTGGCTTGCAAATTCACTAACATAGGCATTTGTGATTTGATGATTATTCATGTATTCTTTTCAAAATATTCATTTTATCACATCCAAGCTGAAGAGTAATAAATAGAGCCTTCATAATCACTGGTATTTGACAGTAGCCTAGACAATACTCAAATGTGCTAAAGGCAGACAATGAAACAGATTTCCAAACTTTATCCCTGATGTACTATTCTAGTCACCTTGTCTATACAATGCCTTTTGTTCTTAGACTTTGAATACTCTACCGGTAAAGCTTACGCAACGTCTACATTTGAAAATGAGTGCTTATCCTAATGAAAAATCCCAAAGGTCATTTGAGAAAAGTTGATCATGTGCTAACCATGAAGTGGCTTATTGGAGTCATCACCGTGACAGGTGTCAATCATTCACATGGTAGTTGCGGACACGTCTCTGTGACATCTCTGGAATGCCTTGCATCAGTTGCATCGCTGAGAGCTGTCTCCTCAGACACAGAGACATCTCCAGTAATTGCAACGACATCTCAGAAATAGCGTAATCTCTTCAAGCGATGTCGCTGAGGCCTTTCCAATGCTTTATTGAGACTGACGCAGACTCCAAACAGTCTGTAAAAGTAAAAAAATGTTCAAATTTCTTGCGACTCCCCAGTCCCCAGTGACGCCATAATTTTTTGCAAGATGTTCCTGCCAAAATCTGAAGTCATAATCTAGGTTCCTGTAAGAAAATATTGGGGACAGTTCTCTTTCAAAGGCTACAATCCCTTTAATAGACATAAAATTGAATTGAATAAAAAAAGTGAAACATTGAACTAAGTGTGAATCAGACATAAAATATTAAAGAGGGCAGAAATTGAAAGTTCAAGATTTATTTCCATAGAGAGCGATATGCATATTACAATCTAGTATTCAGGAAAAAGCAAGTATGGTTATTGTGATTAAACACTTGAATTGTACGAAAAGCATACATTTGTATGTATACCTTTGAATTTCAAAGGACAAAAGTAAGGATAGAATAGAGTGTAGTTATAATGTAAGATAAATTGTGATTTTCTTCCTTTTTCCCAACCAAGTGATAAGTGGTCCTTTCCTGTGTCTTCATTTGACAGTCTACGAAGTCATTTTACTAAATTGATTATTTTTATTATTCTATTTTCCAGGGAATTATCTACCAAGAAAGAGCTTAAAGAACAGTTGAACCTATGGAAGAACCTACGCTTTTCATCGTATATAGTTCAACTCTATGGATACACTATGGATTATGAAAGTAAGGGGAACAGCCCGTATTGAAAGTGGAATCTTTGATATGTAACACGCCTTATATTTTTTCCTACATTTATGATTGATTTTAGCAAATTTTTGTAAGGTTTACAAACAAAATAATACAACAAACTATAAGATCTAGTTGTGAAGCTCTTTTCTAAGTGTTTACATGTTTCAAACTGCAATTTTGGAAAGCAAGTAAAGTTGCAGTTCTCATTTAAATTGTAGTGTCATAAATTCTTGTTTGTGGTAATATGTGAGAAAGTATAGATATACATTGTGTGTTTTATTTTGTAGCTTGTTTTGCTTTACTTTTTTGTGCTGTGACAAGGTTGGTTCTGTTTATATTATCTTCTTTTTTTTAATCTCTGTTGATATGACCTTTGAAAGGCCTATGAACTTTGTCAAATTCCTCACATTTGTATTTCACTGTATTTTTTGCCATTTGTTAAGTATTATATTTTCCCCATGTATGTGTCTTTTCATGCAAATGTGTAACAAAATTGATTGAATTGAATATTATATATATGGTCATTTTCAAACAAAAGTGGACATGGGGGTGAAAATTAAAACATGCTAGAAATCATTAGGCTTTAATGTTTTTTGAAACTAGACATCTTAAAGTATATTTTTCCATTTCAGTTACATAAAATTATTAATTTTGTCTTGAGATACAGCGAATTTTATGCAAAGGAAATTAAATGTTAAAAAATGTTGATTTTTGCATTAAAATTCACATATTGCCTATCACAATATAAAATTTGTATTAGAAGCGCATTTGTTGTCAAGATACAAGCTGTGTATTGTATCTAACTCCTAAATAGCAAAAAAAAAATACTGTGAAGTGTTTCTCTGAAAGAAATAGGATTTCAAAGTTTTCAAAACTGGTTGTCGTGTCACTCACGTTTTAAATACAAAAAGTTTTCTAGAGCTGTGCATTCTGAAAATTAATTTATCCCAGTACAGGAGCAAATACAGTTTTCCTGTACCTCATTGTATATAAAGTAACTTGGTCTAATGTGTTAAGGTAAAGCTAAAATTAACTGTTAAAGTTGTGTCGTGTCACTCACAATGTCGTGTCACTCACGAAATGTCGTGTCACTCACGGTATTATATTGTGTATAAAAAAGGACATCCAGTAATTTTTTAAGCGTTTTACCAGGGATACAGTTAAAATGTTATTCCTGACATCATTTAGGCCTATTTTAGGCTAATAATTTCCTCAATTTTCCTAATTTCACTCCTTTTTATGGAAATATTGCATTTGACATTGAGTTCATCTATTTTCTCTCCTCTCCATGGTTCCTTTGGTTTAAAAAATCCTGACAATTTTCCATTGGTGTGAAGACTCGGATCCTAATTCATATATTGGTGAATGTACTGTGATTAAGAATATAACAACATAATCAACACAAAATTATGAATGTATCAAGAGAAAAACCACTATACTTTAGCAATGGACATATTTACAATGCATAAAGGGTTGGTGATGGTTCAAGTCATACAGGTATGACTTGAACATTCTCTGTCTCCATTTACAGAAATGAGCAGAAAGTTCACTTTCTTTTTAGCAATGTTATTTCTTTGTTATACTCATTAAGAAAGCTAGAAAAGTCAGGAATCTTATTTTGAAATTTGCAGAAATTTTAGTGGTAAAGTAATGTATGAGATATAAGAGATCTCCATGAACACCAAACATTTTTTCAAATTCAGAAAAGAAAATATTTTTCTTTTCCTTCTAATTGATTAAATCAACCTTTTCATTTGCCATAAAGCTTGTATTCCAGGACATGAAATAAACAAATTTGCAAGAAAACATAAACATTTCAGGTGAGAATGTCTGAGATTTGATAGAAAATTTTGGATATTGCTCGAAGCAGTTACATGCCAAGTTCAAAATCATTATTTATTCGGCCACCATTCATACCACTAACTACATGTAGGGTCTGAACAGCAAGCTAACGTAAGCGGGCCGATGTGTGTTCAGAGCAGATTTGCATTTACACATATTCATTACAACAAAATGATGCATGTTCATGTAGGTCCCAACAAGTCCCAACTGAGACTGCATTTCGATTTGAGCAACTTTGGATGGGTTGCCATGTACGGGTAGATCAATTTTTTTTTTGGGGGGGTACCCTGATAAGAACAGAGCTGGACCTCAAGGAGAAAAAGCTATTGAGGTATAAAGGGAGCCTGGTTGGGATGCTGAATTGGATTTTAGGGTGACATCCAAGGGCTTAGAAAAGGAAAGGCTAATGACTTGTATAAGTAGGTAATAGTAGCAGACTGCAAGAATCAGGTACTGACTGCGTCTTTCACCTTGTGGCTTTCCCTGGATTCCCATGGCTTGGTATATGATCAAATAATTAACAATGAAAAGCCGCTTGCAAGATTCCTGCTAAAAGCACAACTCTGAATTTTGGTATAGTGCCTACTACCTTGGGAGGGTCCACATACAAGCAGTGTTCAGGAGAAAACCTATGCTTGATGAGTTGAACTTGATCCCCAAGTTTCTCAAGGATTTGCTGATAGTCCATCTGAAGTGTGCAGCAACGTAATTGTGGTTTGGTACCAAAAAAAAGACATTGAAACTGCCATGTCCTATTTGGACAATACCTAAAATATTAAAGGAGGATAATATTGTAATCCAATATTTCAAGAAAAAGGAGTCATACATGACATCATTGGCTACCAGACCATGCCAGATGATGTGACTATTGAGAATACCTTTCTTACGTACAAGGAAAAAATATTCCATCCGTTGTGGATGCTGAATTGTAAACCTGTAAACTTTCATATACAGATAGGGAGAAAGAGCTAAAAGTTTTGAATGAACTCAGGCCACAAAAAGAATGTTTGAGTTGATGTCAATGCCAAGACCACATAACACCTCCTTCAAGTGCCTCCTCCTCCTCCAAAGAGGAGTGGTAGAAGCCCTAGTGTGACAATAATGTGGTATGGTATAGAGAATGTGAGTTGATGGGCAAATATGACCATAAACCAAGAATAAAACATCAGGATGACATATCAACTTTAAAGAAAGCAGTTATTATGTAATTAAGCTTGTTTTTTGGTTAATGGTATTTTACTCTTGTACATCATGCCAAAAATTCTTTCATTGTTGAGATAAATGTTCTATTTTTGCACTTGTCGTGTCACTCACGTTTTGGATGTCGTGTCACTCACGGTACATAGGAGGGTACCATTTTCCATAGAGAAGGTTTGATTGATTCTAACTATATGTGTTAGATAGGTACACTATTTATGTCCATTTACTGGTACTCACAGTACTCCATGACAACTACTTGGGCACGAATCCAACCATATGTGTTAGTGGTCAGAAACCCATGTCCAAAATTTGTCGTGTCACTCACGCACCATTTTTTAATCATATCTACTAAACGAATTGTTGAATTCAAATCAAACTCGGAGTGGCCCATGCCAGTCCTATATTGTATATAATATAGTAGTCATGATTGATTCATAACCTTTAAGTTTGAAGATATGAGCCCTTAAACCTCTCCGATTGTCGTGTCACTCACGTTTGAAAATGACCATATGCATATTATATATATATATTATATTATATGGAATATTATTCATATGCACTTGTAGAAGCAAAAATGATGGAACAATCGAGATGAACGGTACCTTCTCACATGTTTACACATGCAGAAATGAAATGTAAAATGTTGCCAATCTCTTCCAATCATGCAGGTCGTATGTGCTTTGTGGTGGAGTACATGTCCCATGGCACCCTCCGAAGTGTTCTCCAAGACAAGGAAAATCATATGTTGCCATGGGAACAGAGAATCGTACTTGCCAGAGATTGTGCTCAAGGACTCCATGCAATCCACTTTGGTCAGGGAACGAAGATCATGCTTCATAGAGCAGTGACGTCTACTAGATTTCTAGTGGACGGTCGCTACAGAGCAAAGGTGTGTAAAAGAATTTTTTTTTCCTAATTAATATGATAATAATAATTATAGAGGTGTTGTGGGTCAGTAGACAGGTCTCTGGACTCTGCACCACAAGGTCCATGGTTCAAATCCCACCAGAGCACTCGCATCCTTAGGCAAGGGGTTTATCTACATTTGCTACTCTTCACCCAGGTGTACTAGTAAATGGGTATCTGGTAGGAAGGAAAGAATTTCTTGAATGCTAGAGCTTCCAATCAGGGTAGCAGTGCTAAAGCCGGAGTAATAATAGTATGCAGCGCTGAGAAAAACTTACATTAACGCTATGTAAATGTTGCATATTACTATCATTACTGAAGTCTCTAAGTGCCTACTTGAACGCAGCATAATTACCCTGGCTTTCATGCACGCTGCGTTTCAAGGAATAAATTCCTACCAGGTACCCATTCACCTCACCTGGGTTGAGTGCTGCACATCTTGGATCAATTCCTTGCTGAAGGAAATTATGCAATGACTAGGGACCTTGTAAAATCCTGTCAAACATACCTGCTATTTTTTGCTGATGTCGATGCGATGTCATTGTGCATCTTATCAAAGACTTATTTTGGTTGTACAATGAGTGTGATTTTTTGTTTGTGAAGGGACTGGTTGGTCAGGATAAAAGAAATATAAGTATTGGAAACTAACTCTGTTGTAAGGACGTTTCATGTCTTTTCTTTTGATTTTTTTTGGGTTTTTTTTGCAGATCTCTGATAATGGCTTTGTGAAGTCAGCATCAAAGATCAGTAAGAGTAAGTCAACGATGACATCCGGAGGCCGTGGTTCGGTCGAGCAAGATGAAATGAACTACCTGTGTCCCGAGGAAACGAGCACCAGTTTCAAACGCAGCATAAAGAGTGAGATTTACAAGTGAGTGGTCTTGAGGAATATGGAAATAAAACATTTAAACCCCCGTCACACTAGAGGCGGAATGAGCCAGAATGCCGTCAGAATGAAAATTCTTGGTACATTCCTGGATATTCAAAGCGCATTCTAAAAATTCTGACTGCTTTCTGAGTGCATTCCAGACATTCGGGTCCATTCTTCGGGCCTGAATGTTTTGCTCATGTTCAAAACTTGCGAAGTGCATTCGAAGTGGAGAAATATCGAATGACATTCGAAGTGCATTCTGACTGCATTCTCTGACTGCATTCTAAATATTCTTACGACATTCTAAGAGCATTCGAGGCATTCCGATCGCATTCATGGGAGAATCGAATCGCATAATAGCACGGCTAGCTGTTGCTGCAACGTCAGTCAGCACTGAGGAGCATTGAAGTCATAGAACAACATTTTTACAAATTAAGATCAATTTGAAATTCCCTCACGAATGTGGCTCGAATTTTGAAAAATTTCCATTCTGGCTGGTTCTGCTCGATTCCTGCTGATTCTGAATAAGTGTGACGGGGGTATTAGCAATCGGGGGGGGGGGGTTGTTTCACAAAGCATAACACTGAAAATTTCATCAAAATCGGATGTTAAATAGGAAAGTAAGGACATCTTTAAGTTTTGCTTAATATCACGAAACAGTTATATGGACATCCTGGTCGGTATGCAAATGAGGAGACCGATGACATCACCCACTTACTTTTTCTTTTGTATATCATTGTATGAAATGTGAAATATTGTAATTGTCATGTGAAACAAAGTTTTGTTCCTCCCTGAACATGGGGAATTAGCATTGTTTTTTTATACTATATGGTCTAGACAAGATGGTCCTTATTGTCAAATCTGTAAAAATTGAAATATGGTATAATTCAAACAATTAAAAAAATCCCAAAATGGGAGTGAGGGACATCATCGACTCTGAATACATTTCATTGAGTTGTGCATAAAACTGTTTTGTGAAAAATGAGCGAAACTTTGAAATCTCACAACTTTATTAATGTACATCAAATTTTGATAGATATTTTAGCATTGGCATTATGCCTGTTTGATTTTTCTATATTGATTCAAATCAACATTTTTCTGGAATGGACTTCACCTTTAAAGTTGACAGATCTGCAATATCACTAACTGAATAATTCTGCACGTCATGCCATCCCATGCAGGGGTCAATTTCCTTCCCAGAAGTCAAGGAGAGGTGATAAGAATGATAAAATAAAGTATCACCAGAAATAGTTTATTATTTGTTTTTTCCTTTCCAACACTACAATTTATTACTGAGGCTGGATTCCCCTTTAACTGGACTCTTGTTCTTGCAATCTATGCTGAACAACAATTGCGCTGAAGATCGCCAACACAGAAAAGCACATGTGGGACAGTGTATTATTATTGCTTGGAAAAAACCAGACTTTTCAGTGAAATGCGATGCTTATTTTTCAGGAATCACACAATTTCCTCCAGAATCCTATGGCCCATTTTTGTTATTCATATATATACACAAGCACTTGGATGATTATTTTATCGGATTCTGTATGAACTCATTTTAGATTGTTACCACAACTGGCATTTTCACTTTTTTTTTTTTTTCTTAAAGGTTTGGAGTGATCTTGTATGAGATTGCATCGAGGATGCGACCCTTTGAGGCCACAGAACTCAAAGGTAAGTGATCATACATTGACTCTTAAATTTTTTATTTGATGTCCATAATGATAATTTTTTTTTCAGTTGACTAAAAAAAAATTTTCCTGCAGGGGGCTGTTCCATAAAGCTGTTCATAATTTAAGAGCGACTTAAAGAACAACTGGTGGGCCTTTCTTATGCGCTAATCCATCGCCAATGAACATTTTGGTGTAAACCATTTGCCGCAAGAAATGATCACCAGTCGTTCTACAAGTCGCTCTTAACTTACAAACAGCTTTATGAAACACACACCTGGATTGTAATAATTTATAAATATATGAAACTAATTCTCTAATTTGCTGTTCCTACTTATGGGTGCAGAGGGGGTCTTGACACCGCTTCAGAAGCACAACAAGATCAAGGATGGAATAATAGAAGATCCTCCGACTGACACGCCGGAACCTTTCAAAGATCTTATCCTTCTCTGTCGGCACAGTTCTCCCAATAAAAGACCAGCCACCGATGGTAAGCTAGGATTATATTCTAAAGCTTTGTTTAGCCCTGTTTGCATTGGTTTACAATCATCGTTTGGTGCTGGTAGAGTGATTGCATCCCGTTATCGTAAGATGTCCTTAGAGTGGCATGTGTTGATCGTACAATGGCATACAATGATGTTGTGATGGTCTTATTTCATCAATGAGTTTAAAGAGGGCAGGTAGTGAAGCCTTTCTTATTTGTTCCAGCAGAAATTTGTATTAAAATTATTGATTCGCACAACTAAATGCACAATCCCTGGGAGTTTTCTTTGTTTTTAAAGTTTTCTGTTTTTAAAAAGAGGTTACTTCGGAAGCAGCTTATCCAGTTTTTGTAGTACTGACTTTATGCCTAGACGGCATTGCGCCGCCATCATAGAGATTAGTGCCATTGCCTTGCATGCATTGGTGATCTGCAGTTGGCGCATCTCTAACAACTCCATTTACACATATTCCTATATCCTCTGAGGGAGGGCGCTATGAGATTATATTGTGAAATGTAAAGGTCTGTCATGAAAAGCTTACTCTTATTCAGAATGTGTCGTCTTATCATTCACAGCTGTTGTTGCCCGCCTGTGTAAGATGTGCTAGACCAGAGCTTGCCTGCATCCGCTGTAAAATGGTTCTCTACTTTTCAGGGAAAAGACCTTCAGTGACCTTAGAAGTTACTGTTCTCAGTTTTAACACCAGCTTTTATCATTGAGGAGGAGAAACAGGAGGGGGAGGAGCAGCAGGAATAGGATGATTGGGAGGAAATAAGTTATGATGGTCGTTTATTTTGAAAGTGGTATGTAATACATTGTGATATTACGAATGTTATGTTAGTGGTGATGATGATTTATATCACAATGATGATAACGATGATGATTTATATGATGATGATTGGTAGTGATGATAATGAAGATAATGATGTGATGCTTATGATGGTGAGGATGATGAGGATAATGATGGCAATGATGGCAATGATGCTGCTGCTGCTGATGATGATGACGATGAGGAAGATAATGATGGTGGGATGATGAGGATAATGATGACGATGATGATGATGCTGATGATGATGATGATGATGACGACGATGATGATGATGATGATGACGACGACGATGATGATGACGACGACAATGATGATGATGATGTTTATGATGGTGATGATGATTGTGATAATCAAGTAATATGTAATCATGAAAACAATCATTAAGAAGAATAAAAGCATTTTGATGATGGGTGTTCAATGAACTTATCATGAAGACCATGGAAATTAAAAGCAGTGCCAATTATTTTGATTATTCTTGTGAATTGGTGGTTGCGCTGAGCTACAAATTTTGACACGTACATGTAGTGAGTACTTTTTGCAAATATCAAACTCCTTTTGTAACTTGTGTTTTGTAAAGATTGATATATAGGCAGCTCAGCATAATTCTTTCTTCCACTTTTTTTTGTGATAGGGCACTAAGTTGTAAAAGCTACTTTGCAATAATTAACCTTGAAATCTTATGATTAAAAATCAACTTGAATAGTACTTGTCACTACCACCTTGCTTGTGATTGAGAATCAGTGACCTGTTTGATAAAACCTGTTACAATAACAAATTTGCATAAACAGTTACAAGCTACTAAGATCCTTCAATTTGATTGGCTGATAGTAAAATTGTTACAGAAATTGTGCATTTGTTATTACAATATGTCTTTATGGAAATGGGCCCTGATTGTAAAAATCCTCCATCTTTAAAGTAATGCGGTATTTTAAGAAGGCTGTGTCTTCCACCTGTGCTATAATTCCATTCCATGTAAAATGGACATTGTTGCTATTTGTGATACATATTTGATATTCATTTGAATCGTGCTTTAATTATTTAATATTTATGGTAAAAAGCTTTTGCTTTTTAATGATCTTCCAATGTCTTCCTTTGTAATTACATGTATTTATATCTTTAAAAACATCATTATAATAAAATGCTATTTAATGAGGAGTACTCTGCCTTGATATATTTTTTAAACAAAGTATATTGCCTTTTTTTCTCTTGAATGTAATGACAGTGATATGTTTTCCATGATGTTATCCTCTTTTATGACAAGTATTTTTATCAGGATAGGAAATAATCTTTGTTTTTCTCGGGGTGGGTTTTTCCACTTTGGGTTGTTGCAGAATATGGGGGACTAATTCTTTCATTTCAAGGGCTGCTTCTTCTATGCAACATGCAATTATGATGTGAAAACATTTGAATATTATATATTCTTTAATAATTTTTGTGGCAGATGATCTTAGGGCGACTTTAGGAAAGGTGGTCACCTCAAAGCACACAATTTGGGGAAATTTACATGTAAGGGCGACTCGGGTTGTCATGAGGGACAAAATCACCCTAGCCCACATGCATTTCCGTGGCTGACATTTATCTTTATTTAAACATTATTAATAAAATGTACTGTGATGAGAAATATTTCAAATATTATGCCCAAGATATCAATATTGTTTCATTAGAAGTTCTACTGTTTCTCAATATAATGACAGCAACCTTTTTTTATATTGTGAGTTATTTTTATCATTTGTTTACCAGATAATAAAGCTGGGGGATGTTAGAATGTAAGATGTTAAAATTTTCATGGACAGATTATATGCCAAAGAAGCTATTTTATGAAATGTTACCAGCATTATAAAATCCACAACATTTAGGGTTCTATTATTGGGTAGACTACCTTGAAACATTTAGAGTAGATATAAAGCTGACATTTATAGTGTATTTAAGACAAGTATAAATTTGAGTCAGTCTCATTTCTTTAATGAAACTTAATTTCTGCCAACCCAATAAATCAATTATTATAAGGTACTTAAAATGCTTTCACAGGATAGAACAACATGTAGAATTTTTGGTGGGGTCACCAGGAGTCGAGATCGACTCGGTAGCACTTAACATCACTTTAAACACACTTGATATTCGTGATCTCTTTGTACTTCATAAATTAATAAAGTGCGTAGTATGCATGCAAATACTCGTGCGATCCTAGTTGGTACTTGTCCAAGACTTAACTAATACCATGTGAGTGTAATGCTGTACTTATGGAATTATTAAGGCATGTGAAATTTTACACATTATGCATCACAAGTCTATTTTGTATACTTAAAGAGAAATGCCAGTAGTTGTAGTAAACACTGATTTCATGAGAAAGTCTGTAAAACCAGGCTTAATTGTCAGTATATCATCGAGGATCTAGATCTGGTACAGTCACATAAACTGAACTTTGTGAAATCTTGAAATCTACGCTGAAAAATATTCACACTGAAGATCACCAACACAGATAAGCGCACGTGGGACAGTGTATTATTATTGCGTTGAATGTCGTGCCCGACGCTTGACCCGAATCCTGTGCTTATTTGCTAATTTCTCAGCAATTACACAATTTCTTCCAGAATCCTTTGGCACATATTCTTTATTTATACAAACAGACACTTTGGTGGTCATTTCATTGGATTCTGTACGAACTCATTTTGATATCGTTACCAAAACTAGCATTTACCTTTAATAGTTTTTTATTGCAAATGTGAAAAATCATCAGTTGGCAGATCCATTGTATCCTTGTATTGATTATACCAAATACCTGTTATATATATCTGTGCTATCATACATGTACTATTAACGTCAAAATTTTGCCTTTTCATGTCTACAGTGCAGTTTTCACAAAGATTCTGGAACCTCTTTGATATTGAAGAAAATCTATTTATTACCATGATTTTCGCATCATGATGGTTTGTTTTTCGTTTGCTTTATGACTTTGTTTTTATGGTGTGAATTACTTTTTGCAATAAAACATATATATTTTTAGGGATATTTAGGTCACATGATTGTCTGCAAATTGGCAATAAGAATGTTTTCCTCGTTCCATTTACCAAGTCCAAGTCGCTTCACCTCTAGTAGATTCATTGATAATGTAAGTTACAGGGGTGTATATTGTAATGTGATATCAATAGTGTTTTTCCTATAATAATAGGCATTTATATAGCGCCATCTATCTAGGAATTTATTATTATTGTTTATTATTATTATTACCTATTCCAGTACTTCATACAGGGTAGAATATATTAAAGTTTTTTTTGTCTTCTTTGGTCAAAATAAAATTTGACTAAAAAAAGTTATTTGAGGAGACAGATTGTGCACATTCGCCTTTTATTTGGCCCTGTAACATAATAAATTTGATTATTCAAAAAGATATGTATAAACTACTGTAGTCTATGACGAACCATGTAAACTAAATTACAATCAATTGTAATATTGTTTGTATCGTTGTGTACGTGTTACAGTGTCCTGTACCAAGCAATATATTCAGGCATTATTTGTGAGTATATAATGATATATATCAGCCAATACTCTGTACTGACATAAAACTTTGATCAGACAAGGGGTCTACGCATTTTCATTAATCATGAATTCCAGGTAACAAGTGTGTGATGGCTGGTGGAAATATACCAAAGTTTAAATGATACCGAGATCTATTAGTTCCTCAAAAAGAGTAATTTTAAAAACTCTTGAACAATATCGGTCAATTCCGAATATTTTACCTATCATCATTAGGCCTGTACTAATTATGATTTAAATTGAATATGTGATTATAATCCGTAGCATTGCATTGATTCTGTGAGCACGTTTTACATTGCAAATACAGTGTATGCTTATTTTTGTAGTTGTACATGCAACTACTTTCATATTTATGATCAAGGGAGATTCAAATTTGTTCTGTAAAAGAACTGTCATTTGTGTGAATTGTGAATTAAATGATGCTTGATGCGCACTGTTTTCAAAGTTCAATTTTAAAATCAATTCCATTATGCAAATTTGTAAAACAAATCTAAAAAATACAATGTATATTTATATAGAAAAATAAGGATATTATAAAAATAATAATTCTTGAAAAATGTGCATTAATAGCATGCATACCAAATGAGTTTTCTAATAAAATGGTGATCATGATTTCCAAATATATATATTTTAATGTTTGTATTTTATTTTTTTATTTTTGTGTCTCAGTATCTCCCAGTTTCTTATCCTTGTTTCTATCACTGAACTCTGGATCTAAACCACAAGCCCAACTTCCAAATGGGTTGATTTTTCTCTGACTCTGCCATTTTGGTCCACAGTTCATTTTGTCCAACTGCCTCTGGCCCTCTGTGTCTAGTTGCCAGAATATATGATAACCATTTGGTTATTATACTACTTCATCTGATCATCAGGGGCCCGTCTTACAAAGAGTTACGATGATCCAATCAATTGCAACTATGGAAAGCCAGCAAAGTCAACATATAAAATGCATGTCAAAAGAATATCGTTCATGTCAAAAAGAATGTATATCCATTAATTCATTGATTTCGTGACCGTTCGGTGTGTTCTTTGTTAACATTTTACTTTTTCCTGCAGCAAAAATTATGACACTGATGGATTTCCATAGAGATACGATTAATTGGATCAGATGGGCCCCAGGTCTGATAATCCATGGCCTTTGGAAGCAGGGGTGTCGGGAATGCTGAAGCACCCCCAAGGATTTTTCTGGAAATTTTGACTTTTGTTGGTATTCTATAATGTATATCATTAGACTTTGTTAACAAATATTAACTGGGTGATACTCGCCTTTCCTTTATTGGTAGAGGTTGAGAAAAATCAGTTATTTGTTTTGTTTGTTTTTTCTTGTCAGAATATCGTTCACAGGCCCTGCTAATATTGGTCTAATTACCGGAAAGTCTAGTAACAATTTGTTCTAATTATATCTTTAGGTCTAAAAATCACTTGGTCTAAATCCATTAACATAAATCCTGGGGTGGTGGATACATTCATCCATAGCAGCAGGCAGGCGCGCCGGAACACTTTCAGTTTTGGGGGGGCAAAATCCCGAAGGGGGCACAATATTTTTGACAGCGTGAGATACCGAAGCGATCGAGCGGGAGAGGCTATGGGACCCCCCCCCCCCCCCACGGTAAGGATTTTGTGTAAAAACGGAGTATAAAAGTTGCGTTTCTAAGTGCATTCAAAAATAAAATTTCTTGAGAATTAAACAGTCTTGGAGTTCTTTTTGCTCCTTCTGCTTCCTCCCTTCTGACCCAGCCTGGTGTTTCTTCATGACCAGGGTCGCAGTTCCAGCAAATTACGAGCCTTATTGCAAACGAAATTGTTTCAAACCAATGTAATATAGGCCTTTTAAAGACTTTAAGATGACAAAGATGACCGTACGCAGCCGGGGGCCGCCGATCGAGAGGGCAAAATTCACAAAATTCACCAAAAGTGTGCACGAAATCCTTCAATTTTATTCTAGAAAATGCAAAAGCTCCCCCATCACAAATCCCCTCGCTCTTACGTTTCTTCGAAAATTTAGGTCTTGCAGTGAGCCCCACCCACTCCTGGGTTGTTTTTTTATTTTTGCAAACGTCCATGAATAACAAAAGCTGGGATGAACCAGAGAACATAGCTGCCATCTCAATCTGATTAGTATCAGGTAATGGGAAGAAGCTTTGGAATCTAAAATACATATGAGCTGAAATAGTATCAGACAAAACGCCTTCCAATCATGCCAATGAAAAGGAATAGAGGAAAATACGGGGCTGTGAAAATATCTTAAGATTTTTTTTATAGTAGAGCAGTACTGTAACGCTTATTTTTTTCTTTTACATTCTTTACATTTTTATTCATATCTCGGATAATATGAGTCCGGTCAGGAAGACACTTTCACAGATGATTTTATTTTTTTCATGTCTAAACATTATCTCTAAGTTGATTTCGAGTGGGATTCACCATTTTTACAAATTATAAATTATAATCCTCTGCACATGATTATTCTGAGTGTAATTTTCTGATAACATGTCTATATTGAGTTGAAATGACCTTGGTATTTTCTTTAGGGCACTGAATTGTTATTATTATTTGTTTGGCGTCACCTGTGCCTGGGAGGCGAAAAGCGAACTGAATCACTATGATCCACAGGTCTCTCCTCCCGATATAATTGATTGGGGGGGGGGGGGAGGGGGGGCAGGTGGACCTCGACACCGGGGTTTCCCCTACTCTTATACGAATACTGTAGTGCAGTGGGTTCTTAACGTGCAAAGGTGGTGACTCTCCTCTACAAGGGGCCTCCATTTAACGTCCTATCCGAGGGACGGAGTGTTTTCCATTGTAACATAGCCTGCATCTATGAAACATGGGAGACTGACGTTTACACACAACGCACTGACTTCAGTCATCCGCCCAGGGTGGACTCGAACCTACGATCTTTGGTTCGACTTCGACGGGCAGACGCGTTACCGACTGAGCCAACATCGCTCTCTTGTTATCACTGTATCAACTCAATTTATATTTAGTTGAAAATGAAATAATTGAAACAAGTTTCTCGAGATGTTATGGTTTCTGGGCTTGACAGCTATGACATAGATTCCATATCTTGCTCGAGTAACTAGTGTTCACGCGCGTTAGTGATATCGGGTCCGGTCTTAGCATTTCTGGGCGACCGCGCGTTTGTTAGACGACACAGCCAGCATCATAGAATTATAAACCTAATCATTGGTGGACCACTATCAATTTGCCATTCGCTTTTAGTCTGAAATGTATTCATTAAAAGGTTAAACGTTCTCACACTGTAATAAGATGGAAAAGGGGGCTTATCAAAGCTATGTTTCACAGAGGAACTGTTCGTAAAAAGACGCAAGGCTTACTATGATAATGTATTTGCCCCGTCAGGGGCAAAATTTTTTCATTTTTGACAATGGAAATGACAATTTTCAGGCAGAAAAGTGCCTTCATTTACTTTTGTCCTTAAATAATTTATCATTTTTCATCTTTCAGGGGGGCACGTTGGGGGGGGGAGCAAAATCTCGTTTTGCCCCCCCCAAAATTTTATTTGGGGGGGCAAGTGCCCCCCCTGCCCCCCCGCTTCCGGCGCCCTTGGCAGCAGGGTGGGGCAGGTGGTGGTTTCCCCCAGATATTTAGACAATTATTTTTTTCTGAAAGTTTTTACAAAATTCAACAAAATTGTGCACCAAAATCATCCATTTTACTTGAGAAAATGAAAAAAATGCTCCCACGACAAGTTTCTTGCCCCCCCCCCAATAATGTTACCATGTAGCAAAACATTCACCCCTCTATTCAGAGAGGTAATTACCTGTTAAAATAAATCAATCCTCACTATTGTTGTGTGATAAATCTTGCTGCAAGATTGTTTATATTGGTCAAATTTTGAATTCTAAAATGCAAATTGGACCAAATTTTGCCCCTAAAAATTATGTATGGCCATATTGCAAAGTATTTCCACTTCGCCTCAAGAATATGAGTCGGTGTTGATGAATTGCCTGATTCCATTTACTTTTATATGATTAGTTGAAAACAGTGGTGGATTCAGGTCCGTGCCGACCATTTTTTTTAGTGGAATTATGTCGTGCCAACGCAACAATCATTGCTAAGCTTTGGGTCAGCGTCAAACTGGACTTCACTGTTTCACATTTCCAAAACTTATACCAGAATGTCTGATGGCCACCTAATTAGTCTAATAGCAAAGTATTTGACCTAATTTCCTGAACAGACTAGTCTAATTGCGAGGTCTTAACAAGCTGTAAATAACTTTATTAGAAGAACATAAAAAATATATAACTTTTCAAATAGGCCTATAATATAGAACTTTTGTTTTAAAATTACACATCATTTGGACCTATATGAATCTGAGAATCATAAAAGCATGATATTTAATTTGATCTGATTTATGTAATGTGAGAGAATAATTATGACAATGATAATGATACTGACGATTGTGATTATATAGCGCAAGGTTATGGTTTTGAATTACAGATGTTTAAAAATTAAAATTTCTAATTCATGTATGCATTATTCATTTTTAGAACAAAGGCTTATATAGGCTCATGATGCTATTTCTGTTTTTGTCTCGCCTGCATAGTAGAGCGAGACTAGGCGCCGCTTTTCCGACGGCGGCATCAAATCTTAACCTAAGGCTAAGTTTTTAAAATGACATCATAACTTAGAAAGTATATAGACCTAGTTCATGAAACTTGGACATAAGGTTAATCAAGTATTAGTAAACATCCTGCTTGAGTTTCAGGTCACATGACCAAGGTCAAAGGTCATTTAGGGTCAATGAACTTTGGTCAAGTTGGGGGTATTTGTTGAATTACTATCATAACTTTGAAAATTTATGGATCTAGTTCATGAAACTTGGACATAAGAGTAATCAAGTATTAGTGAACATCCTGCCTGAGTTTCAGGTCACATGACCAAGGTCAAAGGTCATTTAGGGTCAATGAACTTTGGCTAAGTTGGGGGTATTTGTTGAATTACCTTCATAACTTTGAAAATTTATGGATCTAGTTCATAAAACTTGGACATAAGAGTAATCAAGTATCACTGAACATCCTGTACAAGTTTCAGGTCACATGACCATGGTCAAAGGTCATTTAAGGTCAATGAACTTTGGCTGTGTTAGGGGTATTTGTTGAATTATATCCTAACTCTGAAAGTCTATGGATCTATTTCATAAGACTTGGAATATAAGAGTAATCAAATATCACTGAACATCCCCTGTGAGTTTCAGGTCACAAAACCAAGGTCAAAGGTCAGTTAAGGTCATTAAACTTAGGCCATATGTTGGGGTAATTGTTGAATTGCCATCATAACTTTGTAAGTTTATGGATAGAGTGAATGAAATGTGGACATGGGTGTAGTTGACAAGTCTTAAGTCACCGTTCAAATGTCATCTATGGTCAATGAACGTGGTATTATGTCATTATATGAATGGTGTTTTTGTGAATGATTATTTTATAGTTCAAAGTTAGCACTGCTGCTATTAAAATGCGTAATGCAGGCGAGACTGCCAGAGGCGTTCCACTTGTTTCCACTTGTCTTCCTTATTCCTGAAATGAAACTACGCTTCCCCAATCAGGGGAAGAGGGGAGGCTGGGATCGAGGGCTGGGCTTCACCCCCCCCCCCAAAAAAAAAAAAATAATAAATAAAAAAAATTCCAAATTAATGATTAAACTTTGTTCAAAAACATAAAAATGATCATATGATTGTGATTTTTTGCATGGTCAGGCCCCCCCCCCCCCCCCACTTTAAAAACCATCCTGCTGCCCCTGCCAATATAATGGCGAGTGAAACATAGTCTGCAGGCACAGACCCTCATTGGAACTTTGATCAACAAGTGTGCCTCCACGCAAAGACTAGCACATAGAAAACTTGCTGTTCCATAATGCTATAGACTGGAGTTTCAATCAGGAGTAGAAGTGCAATTCAGCGTGTAATTAAACAAACACCAGTTGATCTCCTGCCCAGCAGGTGACTGGCCCAAATGACCAGCTAGAGGGAGGAGAGTTCAGAGAGGGAATGTCATGGTAACAAACTCACAATGATTGATGTATAGCAAAATTTGTGCCCAACTTCCAAAGATGAAGCAGACCCAGAGCGAGAGAGCCTTCAGTACACAAGGCATGAGTAGGCTGCACATTCAGACCCATATTTCGAGTGAAGGGTTTGCCCAGCAGACTAAGTGAAACACGAGACTGTCCCAAGAGGGGGGGGGGGTGCTCTAGATCAATTGGGGATTCTCCAGCTAGCGAGCTAGCTAGCTAGGCACATGTTACACGCGCATTATATTATGCGCATATATATGTGCAATGCGTGAATCTAGATGGAGTGGGTATTCCCCGCATGCCGGAGACGATCTAGTCTGCTATGCAGACTCTGAATGGCTCGTGAGGTGGGATCTGCTACTGGTTTGCGAAGCAAACCAGCTTGAAAGGGCGAGCGTAGCGAGCCATTTCAGAGTCTGCTTCTTCTTTGGAAATCTTGTTCCCACGGTCAAAATAAGTCCCACCCACCCAAAATTTCAGAGAGCTTTCATTGGATAACTTCATCTGTCTATCAACCAAATTTTAGGACCCCTGAAGAGTATAGATAATCCCCTACTTTAACCACAGAGCCATGAGCAGCGGCCCGGAGCAGGGTTATTATATAATACCCTGGCTCAGGCCATCAGACAGTGTTTACATATGACATTCCACTGAGCAGCTGTATGTATGGCTCCATGGCCCAAACCAATACATTTCATATTATTATTGTGTACGCATGGTAGTGGATAGCTCTATGGTATTATGGTATTATCAACACTTTTCATCATATCAAACTCATTCAATCTTTATTTCACAAATAGGATAAAAATACAAGGAAACATCAAATAATGCGATTAGATAATAAAAATAAATTGCGTGGCTTCCCATGAAGGTAATATAACCTGTGAGGCTGGATCACCAGAACATAGTAAAAACACAACATTAATACAAAACAAAATCTCATATCATTATAATAATTAGTGCAGGAAAAAGGCGAAAAAAACAACAACACATTACAAAGAATACGAGTTGAGGGGTCTATACAGTACAAGTATGCATTGATATCAACTGTGAGAATTAATAATCATTTCCTAGAAAATTTGTATACTGTTTTCTAAAGGGAGATAAAAATTGTGAATTAGTTATTATTTGGGGAATCTCATTCCATTGTTTGGGACCTACATAACCCAGCTTCGTGACTAGACCTGATAGACCATAAATGAAATTTATTGGAAGAACGGGCATTATGGTTATGAACTTGATTACTGTATTGAAAAAAAATCTGAAAACTACATGGGTAGCAACCTCTGCTTGTACTTATACATAAATATTGTGAGTTCTTGCTTATTAATATCATAAGGACAGTTTCTTAAAGTTCAAGACCACCCCAGGAAAATGGGAAAATGCTGACTTGTACTGAAAAATCAAACTAGCATAAAGTGCTGAAAATTTCATCAAAATCGAATGTAAAATAAGAAAGTTATGACATTTCAAAGTTTCGCTTATTTTTAACAAAATAGTTATATGAACGAGCCAGTTACATCCAAATGAGAGAGTCAATGATGTCACTCATTCGCTATTTCTTTTGTTTTTTATTGTTTGAATTATAGAATATTTCAATATTTACGAATTTGACGATTATGACCTCCTTGCCTGAAGCACAAAATGTTAAAATAATGGAATTCCACGTGTTCAGGGAGGAATGAAACTTCATTTCACATGACAATGACAAGAAAATAAAAATATTTCGTATTTCATATAATAAAATACAAAATAAATAGTGAGTGGATGACGTCATAGTCTCCTCATTTGCATACCAGCCAGGATGTGCACATAATTTAAATTAAGCGAAACTTTGAAATGTCATGACTCTCTTATTTTACATCCGATTTTGATGAAATTTTCAGTGTTATGCTTGTTGGATTTTTCTCTTTTTATTCAAATCAACCTTTTTGTTGGGGTGGACTTGTGCATTAAAGGTCAAGTCCACCTCAGAAAAATGTTGATTTGGATCAATGGAGAAAAATCAGACAAGCACAATGCTGAAAATTTCATCAAAATCGGATGTAAAATAAGAAAGTTATCACATTTCAAAGTTTCGTTTATTTTTAACAAAATAGTTATATGAACGAGCCAGTTACATCCAAATGAGAGAGTCAATGATGTCACTCATTCGCTATTTCTTTTGTTTTTTATTGTTTGAATTATAGAATATTTCACTTTTTACGAAATTGACGATTATGACATCCTTGCTGAAGCACAAAATGTTAAAATAATGGAATTCCACGTGTTCAGGGAGGAATGAAACTTCATTTCACATGACAATGACAAGAAAATAAATATATTTCGTATTTCATATTATAAAATACAAAAGAAATAGTGAGTGAGTGATGTCATCGGTTCCTCATTTGCATACCGACCGAGATGTGCATGTAACTGTTTTGTAAAATGAAGCGAAACTTTAAAATGCCATATTACTTTCTTATCTTACATCCAATTTTGATGAAATTTTCAGTGTTATGGTTGTTGAAATTTTCTCATTTTGTTCAAATCAAGTTATTCTTGAGGTGGACTTGTCCTTTGAATAAATGCGCGGATAGTGCTAGGTAATGGAAATTGGTAATTATTCTAAGTTTCTTTTGAATTTTGAATATTGAGTCCAAATTCATATGAGGTTACATTGGTATTGCAATATTTTAAATAAGAGCAAATCATGGAATGGTATAAAGTTATCAGATTTTTATGAAGCAAACTACGCTTAAGTTTGTAAATTAAACCAGTATTCCTTAAAACATGTATCATAATGGTACTTAAACTCGAAATATTATCCAACTCAAAAACACCATTCTCATAGAGTTCAGAACTTGAATAATAGATAGTTTACAAAATGAAAATCTTAAATTTCAAGATTGTAAGTTTGTAAACTATCATACTTTAAATCAAACAGGATAGCTATGTTTTATTATTTTGTTCCTGTTTGGAATTAACTTCTAACCATAGTTTGTTGATTGGACCTTGGACCTTGTATGTATATTCACTTCTCCATGCTACTGTATTCAACCTGTTTTACTGTTATGTTTACAGCTCGGTTTGATATTAATTAGCCTTAATCAGCATAATTTAAGTTGTCATGCCCAGAAACATTCGTTCACCTTTGTATTGAAAGTGCTTTTATGCCAGCCATAATACCAGTGGTAAAGACGTACAGTTATGTATGTGACAAATCTGGTACTTTCAAACTCATAAGCATGCTGAATGACAATGTTGGCATTTTTTTTATATAAACTTAAATCGGATTTATTTGATTTAAATCAGATTTTTAAAATTTTAATATGATTTTTTTCTAACAGATTTTGTTTAAACAAAGCGCAAACACCCAAAATTTAACCCTTTACACTGACATCAATTTTAAGATCATACATTTCACCACTAAGAATATTCTTAACTATTTCATAATCAAATCCAGTCAAAATATAATTTACAGAAAATATTAAAGCCATGAATAGGCTGACATTTTCTGCTGTGTCTAAAGTGAATGTAGAGAGCTTCTACTGATTGGTTCAAAGGAACTGTCTTTGTACAGCTAATGCTGCAAAGTTGGTGTTCATTTTAAAACTCTGAACATTTAATGAGAATCAGTTTATTTGGAAGAATTCCATGACTCAGAGATTCAAATTCTCCAAAGAGAAACATTTTTTAAATCTTATTTTCAAGCCAATGATTGAAGATCATAATGTTAAAGAAAACTGCACTTATCTTTTGTTTGTTTCAACCCCAAGTTGTTCTTTGAGCCACAGTTGGAACAACTGTTTCAAAGCATTGGCTTGCAAAACTTTGACCGACTGCATTCAACCTTAAAGAAATGGACTGGGCTGAAAATATTCACATCTAAATATATAGAGTAAAATGATGAAAGTTTCACCAAAATTTGATGACAAATAATGAAGTTATTGTTTTTTTAAATTTATCAGTATTTTGTGAAAAACAGTTATATTTACATCGTCATGAATATTCATTTGGTGTCACATCCCATCTTTCCTTTTTCTTATATTACGAAATCATAATTATTTCAATTTTTCATACATGTGTAAATAATGTGTCTCCATTATGATGAAATAAGTTGCGGCAATAAATAACTAATGTACTTAATTAGTTCTCAAATCAATTTTTTTAGATCTTGGTTAATTCTTTTTTTAATAAACCTAATATCATATAATTATAATAAAAAGAACAAGTGGAGATATGCCACCATCAGCCCAACTAATGGATATTCATGAAGACATGCCTAGAAATGTTTCACCGGAAAGATGGAAAAGAAATCTTTAAAATTCAATAACTTTGTTATTTGTTATGCGATTTTGATCACATTTTCAGCATTTTGAATTTTACTCCTTTTTCAGTGAGATATAAATTTCTCCAGCCTGGACAATTCCTTTAAGTTCTTCTTTGAGCCATAGTTGGAACTATTGGACTATTTCAAAGCATTTGCTTGCAAATTTTTGACAAACCTGCAAGTTGATTTAAATGATTTCTTTCATAAACTTGAATACCAGTATTTGGCAGTTGTTAGAAGTTTCGCAAAAATAAGAAACGGGTTCCCTTATACTACTGTGTCGGCCTATTTATTTGAATAAGACATATAAAAGAATAAAATGATAAACTATGGGTGTAATGGGTCACCAGGGACATTGCAGAATTTTACTTTTATTGTACTCCATTCAAATCATTCACTTAAAAATGTACAAACATAAATCCTTTTGACAAAGGGCACTAAAATGTATAGTTGCTATGATTTAGTCATGTTAGTGCCCTTTGCCAAGAACATTCATACATTTTTAAAATAAAAATGTACATTTTACTGAATCTTTTTCAGTGAACTGGCTGAATGAAGCACAATCTCACTCAGAATGTCTGAACAGGCTTTTTCTAGTAGGATCCAAGGTTATAACCCATCCTGGCAAAATTTATGTTGAGATTCAGCCTAATAAGTTCAGAGTTCCTGAAGAAAGAAGAAAGTAGTTTTAAAGTTTTGCTTAATTTAAAAAAAACAGTTGTGGTTATATGCAAATCCTTGTCGGTATGCAAATGAGGGGACCGATGACATCACTCACTTACTATTTATTTTGTATTTTATTATGTGAAATATGAAATATTTTTATGAACAAAAAAAAATCATCCCCCCCCCCCTGAACATGTGGGATTACATTGTTTTAACATTTTGTAGTTCAAACAAGAGGGTCCTATTTTCTAAATTCGTAAAAATTGAAATATTGTATAATTCAAAAAGTAAAAATACAAAAGAAATAGTGAGTGAGTGACACCATCGACTCTCAGATTTTCACATCACTGAGGGCCTTTTCATAAAGCTGTTCACAAGTTCTTACGCGATAAATCATCGCCAATATACTATTTACCACAAGAAAGGATCACCAATCGTTCTTAAAGTCGCTCTTACGAACAGCTTTATTAAACACCCACCGGTTTGTGAAAAATAAGCAAAACTTTAAGATGTTATATTACTATTCTATTTTACAGCCAATTTTGATGTAGTTTCCAGCGTTATTCTTGTTTGATTTTTCTCTATTTTTATTCAATTAAATTTTTTTTCTGGGGTGGATATGACCTTTAAATCAATAATGATTTGAAAAAAAATAATCATCATAGTGATTTAAATCAGCCAATCCTGCTGAATGAACTGAATATGAAAACAATTAGCTTTGTCAACACATGCAATGTCGATGCCAAAGATGTGAAAGTTGCATATAGTTATGCCCGGGAGCTACATGTACATGCCTTGATGCTTTATTTACTAGTGCAAACTGCTTACATGGATAATTATTTTGTTTCCAAATATTAATTTGTTGGATTTGAATTGTGGAAAGTAGGTCAGATCTTTGTTGTCTGTTAAATATGTGCTTACCAGTTATATTGGCTGTATTGTATGCTATTTATATCATTTCATAGGCGGATCCAGGGTGGGCCCGAAGTGTCCGCCCCCCCCCCCTTATATTGGCAGAACTAAAAGAAGGAAAAAGGCGGAAATAAAAAAGAAAAAGAAGGGAGAAGAGAGAAGAAAAAAGAGAAGAAAGACAAGAGAATAAGATAAGGTCAGGGGAACTCCGGGAAAATAACAAAAATATGTAAAATTTTCGCTCCCGCTTCGCGCTGACATTGCCTGTTCGATGAGATACATATCTTATTTCAGTTCGGACATCGAGCTTTCATTATTTTGTTTTACAAATGATTTTTTTTCATAAGTGCTTTGTAAAATGTCCGTTTTATGGTGTGAATATCAACATTTTCAGCTTTCGCTGTGCGTTCGCATGATGTAATTTGTCAAGTACTGTACATATTGTCTTTGTGTATTACATTAAAGTTTCAAAATATCCCTTCTGAGGTGTCTGATTGTGAAAAAGTAGGCATATGAGCTAGCGCTCTGCGCTAGCATTTTTGATTGGTAGGTCCAGTATACCTGTATATTAATTCTATTACACACTACTTAAAATCCCCTTTTTATGGGATTTCATAAAACATGTAAAAACTTAGAGTCGGCTTGCGATTTGCGTTTGCATGAATTGTTGAATGGTGCATCCTATTCATAATACAATGTGCTTTAATATGTCCAGTTTTCAGGCCGCAATATCAACAAGTTTCACGCTCTGTATTAGATACGGAATAAAATAATAACACTTTTATGAATTCCAAATATCTAAATTGTCTGTTTTTCAGAATAGAATATCGACAAGTTTCTATGATTTTGATGTGATGAACAGTGTATATTTCAGGGGACGTGGAATGGTTTTCAAAGTGGGGGCTGATGACGAAAAAAAAAATCACAATCATATATACATGTATGGTCGTTTTTACGATTATGTACACGGCTTTGGAACTGGGTCCCCCCCCCCTTGCTTCCGCGGCCTCTGTATTTCATGTGCAATGGCGATGTCTGAATCTCATCTCAAGAAATATGTATACAATTTTCTTTATTTGATATTAGCCATAAAACAAAACATCAACACATTCACAATAGGCTTAATGAAGACAGAAAACATTTAAGTCGAAAGAATAGAATTACATGTATGAAGAAAATGTGAAGCTAAATGTTAATGGCAGGGCAAACAAGACTTAATTTATTAAGATGTGAGAAGGAAGGAAAAGAAGAGAAAGAGACAAGAGGACAGGGAAAGAAATAAAAGAATACAGAAGGAAGGAAGGAAGGGCAAGAAATTAAGAGAGAACAAGTCATCGCTTACATAGTTTCTTATCTTTGAAAACGGTTCTGTACATTAATCAATCGGTTCCATTATAATGTAGAAATGATAAAGATACATAATTTAAAAACAGGATATTTAAGGAAGGGAAGAATGAGAGAGCAAGTGAAAGAAAAACGAAAAATAAAAATAAGAAAGAAGGAAAGGAAAGAATGAAAGAGTAAAAGAGAGAGAGAGAAAGAGAAAAAAATGGAAAGAGAAAGGAAGGAAAGAGTTAATGAATGAATGAATTAATGAATGAATGAAAGAAAGAAAAAGAAAGTAAGGGGGTCACAGGAAAAGAAGAAGAGAAAAAAGAAAGAAAACAGAAGAGAAGAAAGAAAGAGGAAAAGAAAAAATCAAGAAGAATCAAAGGGAAAAAAGGAAAACGAAAAAGAAGAAAGAAAGGAAAAGAAAGAAAGGGCAATGTTTATTTTTATGTTACTTATTAGGCCCAATTACATGACGGGGGTGATCTTCTACATATTCATATTCTGTATACACGTTCCTCTGTTATAGAAGATATTTCCAAGGAGATATCACCTCTAACTCCTTGATATTTCAAAGTATAACACATATGTATCTACCCATGTATGTATAGCCATGGACCTATATACCTGTAGCAAGCCCAGAATGTGAAAGAGAATGGCCTTATTTGTATACATTCCACAAGATAAGAAATGGTCATAACAGCTGGATCCTAATCCCTCTCTTGCCCCTACTTCCACAAATCTGCTGTCAATCATGGTATCTACTGGCAACGGAGGGTTTCAGCAAGCTCCGCCTCACATCCACGTTTCGTGGATGTGGCTCAAAGAAGTTGTAGACCCACTTCTGCAGCCTCAGTAGACCTAGTCTGCTATGCAGACTCGTTGAATCAGCTAAGGTACACACACTGCAGATGTGGGTCTACATTTGTAGACTAGAGACGATCGGCGATCAAGCATTGAGAATTTGAGATTACATTCTGGCTGAAAATGTCGGTATTATCCCAGATTATTTCGATTGTAAAGTTTGCAAAGCAGGTTCATGATGCTGTTGAAGAAGTCCAAAGATTTAAGGAAAGGAGTAGGACTCTTAACAAATATGTTGAACTTATAGTTCAGCCGTTAGAAATCCTGCGAGAGAAATGTTCGCCGGAGGAGCTTGAAAGGCATCGCCCAAGTCAACCGGGTGGGTCCGGAGACGCTGCCGATGGTAGCGAACGCCCCTGGAAACCGTAAGCAAGCTTTTTTACTTTGGCAATTATCTTCACGAAGTTTCATACTGTTAATATAGCCCAGAAGGTAGCCATAGATAGGCTGCCACAGTTAACAAATACATAGGTATCTGATGTTCGAGGTTTGGGTACCAACCCGGGGGGGGGGGGGGCACTCGACCAAAAAAGTGGTGGGGGTGTGCCGCGGGCGAGACAAAAAACGGGGGCCTTGGAGCGGGCTTATTGTAAAAAGGAGGGTCCTCGGAACGGGCTTCGGAACGACAAATGTTTGTGAAAACGGGGGTCCTTGGAACGGATCGCCAGCGTGTGAGCGCGTATGCATCCCTACGGAACGGTCATGCGTGCATGATGCAGCTAGCGCGGCCTCCCCCGGGGAGCTCTGCGGCCGCTTTTCACCCAAATTGCAGCTCATTCAACGCGATCGGAGCGCGGGGTAACGAAAAATATGCGAAGCTTTGGAGCGGATTTCTCTCTTCTTTTTTCTCGATAAGAATAAAATGCTATGCCTTGGAGCGGCTTTCTTTGTTCTTTTTCTCAACAAGGCAAAAATGCTATGCCTTGGAACGGAAATTTGAGTGTAAAAATGGGGGTCCCCTCCGCGGCACATACCCACTATGCATTATATACTGAGTGCCCCCCCCCCCCCCGGGGGTACCAACAACACTCAAAATCAAACTTAAAAAAGTAAAGGAAAAAAAAAAATGACAATTGACATCATGCACCGGCCACCTCACTTTTTGGGACTGCATCATACACTCATGCGAGGTTAATTCCAATACTACTCAAGGTTCCAACTCGGCACTCAGTATATAATGCGTGGTGGATATCGCTCATTCAATGAACAAGGTTATGAGTTATGATATAACCTTGTTCTCAGTTACATCTCTCTATGTGTGGCAAAATAAGGTTGACAATGTTTGGATTATTTTTTCTTTTTCTTTGGGAAAAATGATTGATTTTTTTACATTGTCAGTTTCCATTTGATTACAGCTTTATATTACTTTCCTCCAATAGAGGGTGTTCAGAATTTTGGTCACAAAAGTGATATTTTAATGATTTTTTTTAAAGTGTGTGCTTAATACAGCATTGGCGTACCATAGTCCTACCTGTAGATTCTCCACAGGCAGGATGGTAGCAGTGAACAAGTGGTGGGTATGTGGGGGACCCAATTTTTTTAAAGAGGCATAGCATTTTTATCTTGTTGAGAAAAAGAACAAAGAAAGCCGCTCCATAGCATAGCATTTTCTTCTTTTCGAGAAAAAAATTTGTTCCATAGCTGTGCATATTTTTTTTCGTTACGCCGTTCTGGCTGCATTGATCCGCTACAATGAGAATATGCCTGTTCCATATAGGGATGCATGCACTCACACACTCACACAACATGCGAGGTTAGTAATACTGAAAGGGGTAGAATACCTGAACAAGAACCAGACTTCAGACAGGATAGTTTTAGAGTCACACAATAACATTAAAAGGCTTTATTCTACAGATAACTCATAACCAAGACCATAGCTTTAGCAGCTTTTCCAAAAGTCCCACTCCCCTCCCTTACATGTATCAAGCAGTCCTCAGTAATATATATGAAAGCTTCTAGTGCAAACAATACTGTGTATGTCTGTAAACCCTTACACTCTCCCCCACTAAAATAACCCTATGGGTTTTTATTAACCACAATGAATCATCAAACAATCCAAAAACAATCCATAAAAATCTTCCTTGTCCAGTAACATCCAATCCTGCTGACAACGCCAAATGAAAGGGGTAGAATACCTGAACAAGAATCAGACTTCAGACAGGATAGTTTTAGAGTCACACAATAACATTAAAAGGCTTTATTCTACACTACAGATAACTCATAACCAAGACCATAGCTTTAGCAGCTTTTCCAAAAGTCCCACTCCCCTCCCTTACATGTATCAAGCAGTCTTCAGAAAGCTTCTAGTGCAAACAATACTGTGTATGTCTGTAAACCCTTACAATACTAACCTCGCACAACGCATGTGGTTTCATAGTGGACTTTGACGTTTTCATTCATCACACGAATATGAGGGAATGAAAAACGCCAAACGTTTCAGTATTTCTCCACTATCGTATTATTATTTTAATAATTTAAGTTTGTTTTAAAAATGAATTGGAAATTGTTTATAAAAGTGTTTTTATCGCTTACCTCCAAGTCTCAACCAGGATACTCCGTTCGATCCGTCCTTAATACTGCGGTGGAAAGTACGCAAACAACAAGCGAAAAGCAATTTTTCGTATCGAACATTCTCAATTCAAGTCGTCAGCGCATAATAGGAAATTGTACCAAAAATCAACAGGTTGCATCTCATGTATATACTTATTGGTAAAGTACGCCATCTTTTGACAAGATGATGATGAAAGTGGATTGAACGAGCAAGAAAATAATGCTGATCGCCTAGAATGCAGCTAGCTTGCAAGACCGTAAACAAAGGTACGGTAGGCACTTAAGAACCAAGTTTGAAAGGACACTTGTAAAATTACGTCACTGTCGCGATGAATATTCATTAGATCGTGGTCGTGCGTGTTCAATACAAACTCTCTGCATGCATGCACTCAGTGTGTATTGAACACGCACGACCACGATCTAATGAATATTCATCGGCGAGAGTGACATAATTTTACGAGTATCCTTTCAAACTTGGTTCTTAAGTGCCTACCGGCTTGGTGAATAATATCGCGCGCCCTCTTTAGGCAAAAATTGATATCCACGCTGAGCAGAAGTTATCTACGTGAAGATCACGAAAAATGCTCTTATTTTATTAAAAAAAACAGCAAAGAGAATTCAACGAACGATCCATATGGTTCGGTAAGTGTTATAGAACAAGTAGAATTCTTAGCTATGATGTAAAGTCATAGTTATTTTCGTAAAAAGGGTGTGAAAGATTCGCGTGCACCAGGTGCATATGTATCCTTCACACACGAGACGATTTGAAACCATGATTGGCACTCACATGCAGGCAACCCTTCCAATTCAAGGACCCCCATTTTCACAAACATTTGTAGTTCCGAGGACCATCCTTTTTACAACAAGCCCACTCCAAAGCCCCTGTTTTTTGTCTCGCCCACGGCACATACCTACCACTTTTTTTGTCGAGTACAATTTAGATCTAATTCAGTTTATTCTTACTTTACTGAACTATATGAATCCACAATTTTGCTCTTCTTTCTCTTTCTATAAAAATGATGATAGACATGATATAGAGAGGGCGCTAACTAGCTTCAGTCCATATCAAAATAACAGCGAAACCATGCATTGCCAAGCAAAGCGATTTTTGATTGAGAATTTGAACAATGATGTCGAATTCAAAGGTGAAATACAGCCATTCCTGATTGTGAAAGTTGGAAAAGCGGTGAGTATGTTGACTTCGCAATGTGGTTGAGAGAATTGCTATGACATATGCGAATAATTACTGGTGTGGAAATTCTCTCGAAATCGGCAGTTGGGAAACTGCATTAGCGCCGAATTGTCTCAGGTTCTCTGGGAAAAACATAACATTAGCTCTTACATATAATTTTAATGATTCATTCTTTTTATGTGCAGTAATAGTGCAGTGTTATTCATGTCCTCTTTTATTACCGGTCTTTTTCATTCCACAGAATGCTCCTCGAGTTCCAAAACTGTATTGAGCGTATCCTGAAATTCCTGAAGAAACTCTCAAATCAGTGGTGGATTACGAAAATCTTTAAGAAGGATGGGATTCGTTATACATTTGATGGCTTTAACAATAGTCTAATGACCTTGGGGCAAGGCCTTATTTTATCACTTCAGGTCAGTTTTCTTTTTTTTCTACCAGCATATAGCAGGAGCCGTATTTTTGGATGGGGGCAGTTGTGATGGTTGGTGGCAGAGTCAACATAGCCATAAGGTTTACTTTTTTAAATTCATGTTATAACTTTGAAATTGTGGACTTAATTGATGGAAATTAGGAATGAAGGGTTTCCCTAGTCGCTGATTATTTGAAATTTCAGGTTGCAAGCACGATTAAGGTCAAATGTCATATAGGGTCATTGAAATTTGAATTTATTTAACAAAAATTCAAGATTTTGAAAATACAAAATTCCTTATTCCATGTGATTTTACATAATGGTTATCAAATTTGCGAATGGATTCATGTAATTTCAGATTTTGAGTCAAGGTTAATTCTAATTTCAGATCAAATTCAATGAAGCTTATGTGAGATGGTTATTGGAGTTTAAAAGTCATTGAGGTCAATGAATTGAAGCTTGCTTTTATCAAAATATTTTTCTCTCTCTAATTTTGAACATCATTTACATGTATCTTGTATTGTTTGGGGGTGGTCATATTTCATGAAGCTTGTACATTTATATAGTTTCAGCAAGTTTGTGAGTAAAATTTCAGCCCATTTGATCAAGGTCAAACTCAAAGGTAAGGTCAGGTTTGCATCTTTCTTGAATCTCAATACTTTCAAACATCAAAAATCACACTTTTCTAGGGACACATTATTTTATTGATGTAACAATTAGGAAATTAACCAAAAGAGGATGCGCTGAGGCTAGTCCACAGGACATAGGCCTAAACAATGTTGTCCTCTGATGGCCTTTGAGTTTATTGAATTGTATTCATTCAAATGGTGTAAAACCAGAGCAGCGGTTTATCAATTGCAATATCAAAAAGTCAACAATGCTGCTATATTTAATTGTATTTAATAGGCAGAATAAAAGAAATTATATGTACAAATCTGTCCAACATCTTTTAAATAATTATTATTTAATGTTGATTTTGCTTGGTTGGGCGGGGGCGTGCTTTTTTTCTCATATCAAGATTCTGCCCCTTCTAAGTAATTTGCTCATGACTTTCCCTCCCCTTTGTACAACTCCCTCCTGCTATTTTGTTGTTCCTGCAATTATAAATGTTATTATTTGATTTACCAGATTTTCACGATTATAATTTTATTCATAAATCTATTTTTTTTTTCCAGACAGAATTCAGGACATTGTTCACTGATGAGTTAGTAAAGCAGTGGGAAACCACCTTCAATCTGCTCAACTTATTGCAAAATGATGTGAACGATATAAAAGCAGATCAGAAAACTCAAGGTACGGTACATTATGTAAAGTAATTTTGGTGAAATCAGTGTTGAGTCAGAACAGGCGGGCAAACAGGCTCTTGGTCCTTTCTGTTGAGCCCAAGTTTGACTTTATTAGGACCAGTACCCCAAAGAAAATATGAAAATTGTATAAACCTGGTTTAGATATCTCACTGTTCATATTAAATATTTAACATTGTATGAAAATTGGTCAACAATAATCCACACAAGTACTTGATTGGATGAAGAAGAAATATAGTGAGAGTTTCTAAGAAATAATGGGAAAAAAGGGTTTGCTTTCAAGAGTTCACTCTTTAAAGCATAATAATTATAACGCAGGTCTTGTATAGTGCATATCACATTATTTCATAACGTCCCTACGCGCTTCCAAAGGACTACTTGGATATTATTACTCTGACTTTAGCCCCGCAGCCTTTTACAGCACGGTGGCATTTCAAGGAATAAATTCCTGCCAGGTACCCATTCACCTCACCTGGGTTGAGTACAGCACAATGTGGATGAATTTCTAGCTGAAGGAAATAACGCCATGGCTGGAATTCGAACCCACTACCCTCTGTTTCAAAGTCAGAATCTAATCCACTTGACCCCAACGCTCCACATATGCACACTGCATCCTAGGTGAAATTTCCAAGCAGCCTGGCAAAATGGTGTCAAAAAACCCTTGTCTTTTATTTATTTTTATTCAATTTTGCAAGTGTAAAGAGGAAGAATTTGTCTTGTAGTAATTGATTATTTGATTTTTAATTTTTGAAGACCAAATTCTTATTTTCAATATTTACAGAGAACTTTCTATGGCTACTTATGGTTGGCTTTTCGGTGGCTGGTCATGAATGATATTCTCTGAATTTTCTCTCAAACAGGTGTGGATATAGCAGACACAAAGGAAATGGTCAAGGAAATAAAAATGCTCCAGCAAGTAAAAAAACCCACAGAAAATGGTAAATTCAAGAAAAATCTATTAAGATTTGTAAAAAAATAAGTTAGTATTTAAGTGTTCAATTCTTGGTATGACTATGTGTGAGCAGTTTTATCATTTCTTCAACCAAAAAAAATCACCATGACAGGTTGATTTGCTGAGTTACAAAACTATTTCGAGAGAGAGAGATAGGGTACCATATTCAAAATGGCTATATTGTTGGTGGAGATCTAATCAGTTCTGACATAGTTTTCATAAACTGAGTATTGTGAAATAATGAAATACTGGCTGAAAAATGGAGAATGCTGTTATAGCATGTATTGCTCTGAAAGAGACCCATCTAGCGGTAGAATGCCGTGCCTGTTACAACTGAAATTTTGGAGCGATTATCTTATTACAAGATCTTTTTTTTTGCTACAGGACTACTTCTCGTACTATAAAAAGTAACATTTTGATTAATTTTTCAGGGTTCCCAGCCAGCCCATCAGGGAAAATTATTTTACTTTTTTATCGTGCCCACAAGAGGTGAAGGCGAGACTTACAATTAGGGATCCAAATGTTGTCCGTCCGTCACAAACCTAATGACACATAACTCCACAACCGTAAGTTGCTTTTCGACCAAACTTGGATGGTAGATGGACTTGGGGGACCTGCATGTTATGCTGCAGTCGGAGGTCACATGGTAAGGTCAAAGGTCATTTTCAGGTCAACGTTAAAGTTTACATGCAAGACTCTCATAAGACACCTAACTCCGCAACCGTAAGTCACTTTTCAACCAAACTTGGATGGTAGATGGACTTGGGGGACCTGCATGTTATGCTGCAGTTGGAGGTCACATGGTAAGATCAAAGGTCATTTTCAGGTCAACGTTAAAGTTTACATGCAAGACTCTCTTACGAGACCTAACTCCGCAACCGTAAGTCGCTTTTCGACCAAACTTGGATGTTAGATGGACTTGGGGGACCTGCATGTTATGCTGCAGTCAGAGGTCGCATGATAAGGTCAAAGATCATTTCAGGGCAACGTTAAAGTTTACATACAAGACTCTCGTAAGACACCTAACTCCGCAACCATAAGTCACTTTTCAACCAAACTTGGATGGTAGATGGACTTGGGGGACCTGCATGTTATTGTTGTGTTGGGATCGTTTATCTCTTAGTTGGGAGCATCAATAACCACGCAGGAACGTTCGATGTACATTTCAATCAAGAAACTTTATTAATCATCAATCTTCAGCAATATTACATGTAGAGTTGAAAAGCATATCACAACGTACGACGATGTAGATCTTAACTCTGTGATGATCTTAACTTATCTCCTCTCAACCCTTGGGTGTACACTCAATATATATTAAAGCTTCTACACAAATTATAATCCAAGGGTTTGGATATAGGACTAAAGGGGGTTTAATTATTGGGAAGGGGAAGGCAGTTCTTTGTTCTCTGATTGGAGTTTGTTTGACTATGAACAATTAGGGTTTTAATGGCTTGGATTAAATTAATGAATAAGGGTTCTGAGAAGGGGGTTGAAAAGGATGGTTCTGAGAAGGGGGCATATACATTATGAAGTCTAAACTGTGTATATGTAGTGATTCATACAATCACTACATTACATCCCCTTTCTTTGGAAAATTGAGGCTCCCCTCCTTGTGGGAAAAAAAATTATCAAAGAAAGCAAATTCAGAGGAATAGATACCATGGGTTCAATGAACTATATACATTATAAAGTCAATACAAAGAAATAGAAACGAAAATATATACAACATAGAGTAAATACAGAAAAATAGAAAAGAAAACGATAAGTGAAACATTGACCATTGTTCCGTGTTCTCTTACGCTCATTCTCTCTCCCAAACAAATACTTCAAACTATTTACAGTAAATTCATAGTAAATAATTAGCATAAATCTTTCCATTATTGTGGTAACGATAAACTTAGACATAATGCCAACCTTACTCAAAAATTCAAAACATAAATTTCATTTTTCAGAAACCAGTGCAGATTCAAGTACTTAAAGTGATTGGTTAACATTGGTTGACTTTTAAAAAATCTGAGCTAGAAGTTCACACTTGTCTTTTGTGTCATAGATATGTTACAAAAATGAAGCCCAGAAAAAATTGCATTCGAACATAATAATTTAGTGCTTCAAAAATTGAAATATAATGTGACCGGAAACACCATCTTAATTTCATCCCATACACTTATGTATACTATTTAGGCGTCTTATAGACGCCTATTTACAAAATCAGAGTTTGCCTTGTAGTTTTAGCTTTTCATTCTCAATAATGGTTGTTTTCAGGGTTTATTAGTTCTAATCCATGCACTTGTACACATGTTTCTTCTTGGTTTGAGAATTTTTTAAATCAGCTGCTCACAAAGTTAAACAATACCTTTAAACTAAACAAAATTAATCACAAATTGTGCAGACTTATGCACTTAAAAGACAAAGTAAAATGCAGAGAAAAAGAAAAACTAGAATGACAATCAATAACAATAATGTAGTATGTTTCAAATATTCTTATTACTAGCCAAGGAAATTCAGCAATGGATAACAAATGTTTTTATAATGTAAGTGAAACAAATCTGGTACAGTTGTAGGTTTAAGTTATGTAGATACCAATGTCCTGTATATGTAATAATTTACAATCAATATATAAGCCAAGTTTGCTAGTGTGTCTCTCTTTACACCGCTATCGACCATTAATTAATAAATTCCCATCATACTCTGATGATAGACAAAACCAAAGATACAAATGTGATATTCCAACATGATTATATATAAGAAAAACAGGTGCGCTCTAGGTATTGAAAGTGTGTCTATGTCCAAATAGGCCATATTATACTTCATACGAAGCATCAACATAGAAACCTGAGTCACTAACAACCTAACCTGTCAAATATCTCTTTTTACAATCATATTTAATGAAAAAAAAGTTTAACAAGTAATTCAAACTTGTTTAGTATCACTAACAAGAGTATGTTTAAACCTTGTTATGTCATTAAAATGATGATCTATGATATATAACTTTGTTCATGAACAAAATGCATTCTAACACGTGTTCAATTCAACACATCAACAAACATACCGTCATCAAGATTTTAACTACAAACTGCTTGTAGATATATACAGGTCTTATTCAAACCATTATGACTGGGAACAATATCTAGGAAGTAAACTCTTCCAAGAATAAGAAAGGTACAATATATCTATAAAATTACAATAGGGTATACACTATTATAAAGAGATTAAAGCTTACGCATACAAAGACTTGTAAAATCTTGCTGGGGACCCTGTTATTGGTATTTGTCTATTAGTCAATATGTCATTAATTAAATCATCTGTGCCCCTATACAAATCGACATTCCACCAAAATCTTACTTGTTTGGTGGTGTTATTAAGGCTTTGGTCGAATGAGGTTAGTAATTGTAAATGTCCATTCTTAAAACGTCCTCTATGTAGAGTCATGTTCTTATCAATGGGGGCATTCACAAGCATTTCAAACTGTTTTTCCAGGTCGGTCTTTGTCAAAGGTCTGGGGGCAGCTATACCATTGTTGTCCGCTATTGCATGCAAGTAATCTGAATCATGGATTGGGTCTGATAATTGGGTACACATAATTTGCTCAGCATTGAACTCTGGAAGTTTCTCATCATTCTCATTGATGAAGTTCACTGATGGTTTTTCAGTGTTTTGTTTCCTTTGTTCTTGAGCAGTTGTGTTCTTCCCTAAAGCTTCCTTGATACTTGTAAGATTCCAGAAAATAGTGATGTCACCAAAGTAGTTTCTATACACTCCGCAACAATATTATATAAATCGATCAATTTGTGAGCGGTGGGCGTCCTCATCATAGGGAAATGTGCTTCTATTTTCACTTCAAATTCCGAAGTATATTTATGTCATAGGATTACGCACCAAATCTTCTATATGAGTTTCACTCCTAATTTGCTCTGATAATGTCTTAATGGTCATTTTCAAGTACATTCAAACTTGACAAGTTTAATGCTATACACAAAGCGGTAAAATACTAAAAGAAAATAATAAAAGCCAAAATAAAATTGTATTTCTTGACACATTAGGACTATGTGTAGTCCAGTATCACTCATCACTGGAAAATGCTTTGCTTTACATGTTAATGTTAACCAAATACAACATCATCATGATTTTGATTGAAAAATAAAAATTCTTGCTTCATAATGTCATTAACCTTGATTACATCACATCCAATGTTGTTTGAGAAATAATGAAATATCATATGTTACATAAACTTAGTTAATCCTTATCTAGCTCAGTATTTGAAAGTGTCAATGTCAATGACTTCGTCTTAAGTTTTAAAGGTGGTTTATTTTTCATCGTGGTCAATTTTAAATGAGACTGGTTAGAGTCAGTGTTTGTCAAATATTGCTATTTCCAATGTCAAATCAAAGGATAAAGATGATGTTATCATAACAAATTAATGTAACTGTGTACAATGAAAATACATTTATGCGCATGTAATGGACATTAAATCAAATATAGCCTCTCGCACTCTCTCATATGCCAGTGGAACAATAAAGAAAATGGTTTCACTTACCGATCAGAGATGAAGAATATAACTCAAAAGAATGATTAAAATGTAGTCTTAGCACAATTAAAGTAATGTCCAGTGTTTGATATATTCGGGGAAGAGTCAAAGTTATTCATTCTATAATTCAAGATTTATGTTGTTGTAGTGGTGATCTGCGTCTTTGGCGTTGACGATGGCGTCTTGTCATGTTTCCAGTTAGATTCATTGTCATCTGTGTTGTCATCGATGTCCTTGTCCATACTGTTCCTCCGTCTGTATCTTCCGTCTGTTCATCCGTCTTTGTCTTCCGTCTGTGTGTTTCTGTAGTGCGGTAATTGTAGTCATCGATTTTTGTCATCCGATGTAGCTCAGGATCTAACAGGGGTTCATGCCGGTGCTAACACATGTAGGATAGATGGTATCTTAACTGTCTTTTCATGAGAGCAATTCTCAGTCTTTTCTCGAAGCACATAGCCATGTTAATGAAGTATTTTTCAATTAGAAAACCGGGTTCTCCGCCATGTTGTGTTGGGATCGTTTATCTCTTAGTTGGGAGCATCAATAACCACGCAGGAACGTTCGATGTACATTTCAATCAAGAAACTTTATTAATCATCAATCTTCAGCAATATTACATGTAGAGTTGAAAAGCATATCACAACGTACGACGATGTAGATCTTAACTCTGTGATGATCTTAACTTATCTCCTCTCAACCCTTGGGTGTACACTCAATATATATTAAAGCTTCTACACAAATTATAATCCAAGGGTTTGGATATAGGACTAAAGGGGGTTTAATTATTGGGAAGGGGAAGGCAGTTCTTTGTTCTCTGATTGGAGTTTGTTTGACTATGAACAATTAGGGTTTTAATGGCTTGGATTAAATTAATGAATAAGGGTACTGAGAAGGGGGTTGAAAAGGATGGTTCTGAGAAGGGGGCATATACATTATGAAGTCTAGTCTGTGTATATGTAGTGATTCATACAATCACTACATTACATTATACTGCAGTCGGAGGTCACATGGTAAGATCAAAGGTCATTTTCAGGTCAACGTTAAAGTTTACATGCAAGACTCTCTTACGAGACCTAACTCCGCAACCGTAAGTCGCTTTTCAACCAAACTTGGATGTTAGATGGACTTGGGGGACCTGCATGTTATGCTGCAGTCAGAGGTCGCATGATAAGGTCAAAGATCATTTCAGGTCAATGTTAAAGTTTACATGCAAGACTCTCTTATGACACCCACATGCAACTCCGCAACTGTAAGTCACTTTTCAACCAAACTTAGATGGTGGATGTAGGCCACCTGCATGTTTTGCTGCAGCCATGGTAACGTCAAAGGTCATTTTCACGTCAACATTAAAGTTTACGTGCAAGGCTCTTAAGACAAGTGTTATTCCATGCCAGTCATTTTACAATGAAGTTTCCATAATATTCTGTTGCTTGCCCTCGCAAATCAGGATATGGTTATTTTCATAAGTGGGCGAGACACAAAATTGCTTTTCCCATGTTTCAGGGAAAAATCATAGAATTTGATCTTAAAATTTGAGGTAATTGGGAAAATGTCTCAAATAAGGGGAAAATCAGGGAATTTTGATTGTCCAAACATTCATATGCATGGTAGTCAGTCAGACTCTTATATTTTGTTGCATATCAAAACAACATCCATTTAATGACTGGTAATACCTTGGTCACATTTCTCTACGGCGGCCGTACAGCGTTTTTACCTCTGCCAATTTTACCGCTGCCATTTTTGTTTCACCTGTGAAGCGAGACATTGGTATCACTATTTCTGGCGTCATCGGCGGCAGCGTCGTCGTCGTCAACAATTGTGTTGTACACCCAATAACTTTCTATAGCTTTGAGGTGGGATCACCAAATTCATACCAGAGGTCCATCTCCTGAAGGCACAGGTCAAGTTCGAATATGAGTCGAATTTGAATAAGGTCAAAGGTCAATGAACTTTCCATGACTGGCACAATTGTGTTGTACACCCAATAACTTTCTATAGCTTCGAGGTGGGATCACCAAATTCATACCAGAGGTCCATCTCCTGAAGGCACAGGTCACGTTTGAAAATGAGTGAAATTTGAATAAGGTCAAAGGTAAATGAACTTTCCATGACTGGCACTGTGCTGTGTTGTACACCCAATAACTTTCTATAGCTTCGAGGTGAGATCGCCAAATTCAGTGCAGGTCAAGTTCAAATGTGAGTTGAATTTGATTAAGGTCAAAGGTCAATGAACTTTCCATGACTGGCACTGTGCTGTGTTGTACACACAATAACTTTCTATAGCTTCGAGGTGGGATCGCCAAACTCGTAACAGAGGTCCATCTCTTGAAGGTGCAGGTCAAGTTAAAAAATGAGTTGAATTTGATTAAGGTCAAAGGTCAATGAACTTTCACACTACTTTGTTCCTCTAATGACATGAACTTAATAATTTTATACTTTTTAACACTAACATTTTATTTCAGAACTCAGTACTCTCTATACCTGAACCAGATTTTGTATTTTACTTGTTTATTCTTTAAAAACTGTTGTTATTTATTTAATGAGCTATAGTTCTTGCCACCATTTATAATATTCACACAAATTTGCCAATGGTACAATAGAAAAGCTGTCAAAGTTTCTTAAATGTTACCCTTCAGATTTGCCGTATGTGCATGTTCTGGTAATACTGTAGACTGTACAAAACAAATTTAGAAAAGTGATGCCCCTACCATCTTCCAACATAATGCTAAAGATTGGCATTTCATTACAGTGTGAATATTATGAATTGTGATCCGTGTCCACGCCGTGGTGCCAGGCAACATGTTGCACTCATTCAGATCACAAGAAAAAAACAAGAATAGAAGGCAATAAAAATACATGATTGTGCATTTTTCTGTCTGTATTTTGATTTAATTTACAGTGAATGCAACATGGCTGAAGGATCACTACAGTACCAGTCAGATATCTTTAATACCTGTTACCCGTTTCAATCAGAGAACAATAGATTATCTATTGTTCTCTGGTTGAAACAGGTAACAGGTATTAAAGATATCTGACTGGTACTGTATGTTCGGATGCTTTTTGCATCTGTTTGTTCCACTAATGGCATGACCTTATCTGTTTGTTCCACTAATGACATGACCTATAGTTTTGACATGCAGTCTCTTCATGACTGCAATATGCAGGCGAGACAACGCTTGGCGTTTGCCTTGTTAGCTCTGCCATTTTTACACCGAACCATATCAAACCCACTTAAAATAATTCAGGATTTTGTATTTAATATTCAGCATCCATTTATCTGAATACTGGTTTGCAAATGGAAATAAGACGCCATTGGAATCTGGAAATCCGTAAATTTCTTATGATTCAGCCCATACAAAATTGTTGACAGCTTGTAATTTTCAAATTGCATGATGTTAATTTGATTAAGTTGGATTTGTTGATGTCGACATGTATTTATTTCCCTCTGTTCTTTCACTTTAGAGGGGCACATCAAATACTCGGACTTAAGTGATGTTAAAAATCTTCATGAGGGAAAGTATGGGCCTATCTACATGGCTAAACACAAGTGTGAAGACAAGATGCTGGTTTTCAAGACTTTTGAAGACAAGTATGAGCTGTCCTTCCTTATTTCAGTATAGGTTTCTTAATCTTATTCAACCAGGAGTAAATAGAAACAAATCAAACGACACATACTTATCTGCTAATTCAAAGAACTCGCTCAATGTCCAAAAACTTAACACCTATCTTTCACTGCATAGATATCTTCTAAAAATATCTGAGTCAAAATAGTGCTCAAGGTAATTTTGAATTTTAGGCATTTCGTGTAACATTCACTAAAATGCAGGCATTCTCATCAAAATCCCTGTAAAGTGAGTAAATTGAATGGGAGCGCAGACATGGAGTACCATATTTTTTTAATCTGCAAACGACCTGCTGCATTTTTTTTGCAGGGGAATCATATATTTTGTGAGATTTTTGGCAACTTTTGGGGACACAACAAACAAGTTGGCTCAGTCGGTAAAGCGTCTGCCCAGCGAACCAAAGATCGTGGGTTCGAGTCCTCCCGGACGGATGACTGAAGCCAGTGCGTTGTGTGTAAACGTCTCTCCCCTGTTTCATAGATGGCTATGATACAGTGGAAAACACTTCGTCCCTTGGATAGGACGTTAAATGGAGGCCTGTGTAGAGGGCAATCACCACCTTTGCACATTAAGAACCCACTGCACTATTCGAATAAGCGTAGGGGGAAACCAGATTCTGGTGTAGTGGTCCACCTGCATTCCCCAACCAGTTATCGGGAGGAGAGACCTGCGGGTCACAGTTCTGTGTGCGCGCCCTTGTAAGCGACCCAGATTGGCTGGGCGGTCCTCCAATGCGCCTTTGAATGTCTTTGACAGATGGCACTATACAAATGCTGTGCATCATCATTATTATCAAATCAACAGAAAATTTTACAGAAATTTCACAAAATTCATTCAGGTTAATATTTACATGTAGGTGCGCAGGCATACATTGTACATCTCCCTTCATAATAATGTAATATTTATTGATATTAAATACAGTGGGGTTGCTGCAAGGAAAGAACTGAAGGATCAGTGTAGGATGTGGAAAATGCTGAATTTTTCTCGCTTCATTGTTCATCTCTATGGATACACAATTGATGACAATGGTAAGTTTTACCTATAATCAAGATTTTACTCATCATTGATACGTTGTTCAGCTCATACCAATTACATAATTTGCCACAATGAATATCTCAAAATTTTTAATCTCCATAATCCTAAAGTTAAGAATTTATTCATTGTTTCTACAGCTCTGTGCATGTATCTACATGGTTGAGGATGATACATGTAGTAAGTTATCTTTGACAGTTACACTCATTCATAACTTTTATTCCTTGCTTTATTGTTTTTCTCAAAAGTGTTTTATTTATATTGGAACCAAATTTATGACTTCAGCTACTTATTCAATACCCAATGGATTTGAAATTTGACAAATGCATGTGGGTGTTAACAGTGGCACACGAATGTTGGGGTCATACAAAGAGTTGTGGTGGAACTACATGTAATATAGTTTTTGTCGACAATGGCAGCAACGTCAACATTAATCTTAACCGAAGGTTAAGTTTTTTTAAATGACATCATACATTAGAAAGTTTATGGAACTAGTTCATGAAACTAGGACATAATGGTAATCCAGTATTAATGAAAGGTCATATAGGGTCGATGAACTTAGTGGAGATATGACATCATCAGCCCACCTAATGAATATTCCTAAAGAAATGCCTAGAACTGTTTAACTGGAATAATTCAAATACTTAAAGTTTAATAAGTTCGTTATTTGTTTTTCCGATTTTGTTCAAGTTTTCAGCATTTTGCTTTGTGAATTTTAATCTGTTTATGGAGATACATGTATAATATCTCCTGCCTGGACTATCACTTTAATTGTTGAATTATTACAATTGTTCACAGGACTCCATATCCTATACTATACAGGCATATATTTGGAAACAGCAATTCATTTTATTTTGCTTTTGAGAATTAATTCAACTATTTCTGAAATAGTGTACATGTATAATCAACATAGCTTAACAAAAAAAAATCGCTTGTACGGAGACTGAAGTTCGCATGATATTCATGAAGCATGAGCGGAAATCTGTCCCAAAAGGTAGGGGGGACCAAGGGGCCTGTTGCATGAAATGGTCTTTCGTAGAACCATTCTGCGTAAGAACGAGATATCGCTCAACTCTTTCACAAAGCCGATTTGGGCGATACGAAGAATGATCCTTGGAAAGACACCTCCAGACATGTCCTACATAGGCATGATCTTCTTTGCACACCGCCCGCCACCGTCGGCATTGAGAGAAAATGCGTTTACGGGAAGCCACACTGACATATCACCTTTAAACATTTTTTAGGGGGTTGATGATGCATTTTATCTGGGATGGCGCCAACTTATTTTTTAAATGGGGGCTAGTTGTCATCAATTTCACGTCGACAAGACGACCAAAAAACGGATGTCAGTTTAACTTCTCCGGGGGTAATGTAGGCCCAAATATTTTTAAAAATAGGTCTTCGTTTATTCTCCCTCCGTCCTATCCCCACCCCTTTTCCATCAAAAAATAAACTTGAATTATCGAAATGGGCGGCACTATCTCTCTGACCCCTCATGCTTTCTCATTATAG
The DNA here is from genome assembly GCF_018143015.1 of Lytechinus variegatus. Classification (NCBI taxonomy): domain Eukaryota; kingdom Metazoa; phylum Echinodermata; class Echinoidea; order Temnopleuroida; family Toxopneustidae; genus Lytechinus; species Lytechinus variegatus. The sequence goes on from NC_054753.1 coordinate 15,735,763, forward strand.
ATAATTGAACAACTTGAAAGACTTCTTTAAAATAAATTTTGTAAGGAAAACGTTAAGCAAAAAACAAAAAAACGATACAAAACTAAAATGTTAAACATCTAAATCATTCATTTATTTCTATTTAATTTTCATTATGATTATTATTTTTTGATGAGATTAATTTTAATCAATGAAAATTAATTCTTGGATTTGGGATAACTTGAGATGTGAAACAATGAAACAAAACAAAAATCTGCAGTATCAAAATAGCTAATAAAAATTTAAGATACAGATTAGGTCTATATACGAATCCATCACATGAAGAGTTCATCAAATAAAATATTATGAAAAGTCCATACGAAGAGGCGCATTTTGAATCGTAGGGTAGGCCCCCTTTCGGCTCCTATGTCATGTTAAAAGAATCACGGTAGTCTCTACTCCTTAACTTTGACTGTTGAACATATCTTAAACCTTATATTCTTATATAAACTTTCATATATCAAGTGATCAACCTTAAATATGACCAACGTTTATGATCGTTGTAATTTTTAGCATTTTTTCTGTTAATAATAATAATAATCTCCATTGCGGGTATTGCACAACTTTTTCAGTGTTTTAATTATTATTGCAAAGCACTACTTTATTCACTCAGAAATGTTTGCAGCAATGTTCATATTTTCCTTCACTTCGGTAACTCATCATGCAACTGAGGTATGTTTATACTCTAATCACTCACATTTGTATTTCTTGCGTTATATCTGACAAATAAAATAAATAAATTAGATTTTTCATGCGCAGCCTCTCATATTTTCCCCTTTAGTCTCATATAATCAGACACTGTTGATTTTGTTTACTCCATTCAAACCCTATTTTTACTCAACAAATAACATATTAACGCATGATTTACTAAATTATAATTATACATAAGTATTCCATAAAAAAATACAGAATATTGAACAAAAACAATGTCGAAATTACTTAGTTAAATCAATTTTTATATCGGACAAGGGTCTTTTTCGTTGAAATATCAATGAAAGGTGTCTCTAAAAGGACACCATGTTCTAAATAAGTGAAATAATGAAAAATTCGATTTTTATTCAGTTATGTTTGTGAATCTTTAATTTTTTTTCTCTTTTTACCTCATAAACTAAGCTCCATACTTAAATTCTACAATCAGTAATAAATAAAACATCATTTGATCTCCTTTTATTTAAATAAATGATTTTATGAAAAGTCGTCATTCTGAAATAAAAGGTTCAGGTGACGATGAAGACTAAATATTTTTCTTATACTATCGATATCAAACGATGTCGCGGACTTGGAAGACAAAATTGCCTTCGTGAAACGGAAAGCGCTGATTTGTCGCCAATCTTTCTATCTCGGAAGAATGGTCCTAGGATTTTCCTACGTATCGCTCATCTCGTCATGCAACAGGCCCAAGGTCTTCCAATGTATACCCATGCATAATGCAATCTAGTGCATGTGCTTATTTTACATCGCATGGACTACAACTGGTACTCGAGTGATTGATCTATCATTTTATGATTTCAGGTTGCATGTGCTTCGTAGTTGAATACATGCCCCTTGGCACCCTCCGTAGTGTGCTCCTTGATGAAGACAAACATCAGTTACCATGGGAACGACGAAAGAAGATTGCCTGGGATTGTGCTCAGGGTCTTGCTGCAATCCACTACGGACAAGCAAAGACGTTGCTACATAGGGCAATCACCTCTAATAGATTCATGTTGAATGAGGACTACAGAGCCAAGGTATTTTTAGTAAACACCCTAACTCCTTATTTTTGTCTTGGCAGTGGATCCCATCAAAATATTGAAGTGGTGAATACGTTGCTTTGGCTCAGATACAGGGATGGCCAGAGTGAGAAATACTGATTCAATAATTTGGGAGGAAAAGGCAGGGGGAAATGCTCCCCAGGGAGTGGAGAAAGGAAATACATTGTGTGCGGGGATGCCAGGATCTGATGACCGGATCTGATGACCGGGGTAATACAGGGGGCGCGGATGTGTGGGGGGGGCTTCAGCTCCCCCCCCCCCACTTTTTTCCGAAACAATGTAAAAAAACAGAAAAATTACCATATGATTTTGATTTTTGCAGGGTCAGCCCCCCCCCACTTCGAATACCGTTCCGCGGCCCCTGTAATAATATATCTGCAAATTGCTTCTAGAGACATTGTTCTGATGTATTAAGCGCTTTTATAAAAGCAGAATATTACTATCAATCATTATATTTATGATTATTACAGATCTCTGATAATGGCTTTGTGAAGTCTGGGTCCAAGATAAGTACGAGTAAATCATCGGCGACATATCGTGGAAGCCTGGATGACGATGAAACTAATTACCTCTGTCCTGAGGAGACGGTTGAACCCTTCAAGAGAACCATCAAGAGTGAAGTCTACAAGTAAGCACAAGAGTTCATTTCAAACCCCGTCTTGCAAAGAGTTATGATTGATCCAATCAATCGTAACTCTATTTCCATAGAGTTATGATTGATTGGATCAGTCATAACTCCATCATTGTCATATTTTTTCTACAGGAAATTTGCAAAATGTCCTTTGTAATCAAAGGAGAGCACCCCAAATTGTCAAGAAATCAATGAATTTATGGATATGGATTCATATCTAGAATTCTTTTTGAACAAACCTGCATTTCATATGTTGACTTTGCTGGCTTTCCATAGTTGTGATTGATCGGATCAATCGCAATTCTTTGTAAGACGGCCCCTTCTATACAGATCTAATTTCATTAAGGAAATGGTTAGAAGCGATCCCAAAGCAGTTATCTTTCGCCAGAATGGTTATTTAGAACAGCAAGCTGAAATTCAAATAATGTCAGTTTGTTTTGTATTATATTCATTTAATTACCACGCACTTTTCCTGGTCTAGCTAATACAGGCAGCAGCTTGTGGGACCGCACAATGAATTGATAAGCTTTATTTTTTTCAGTACTTTTTCTGAATGTTATTTGCTTATTCTGTAATTATACATTTTCCTGAAAAATTGTTTGGCAGATCTAATATTAAAAATAAGTATGTGTAAATTTTGTTCAATTCTGTGAACATTTTATTTTCTGTTGTTACCATTACTAGAGTTTAGCCTTGATACCAGTAACCCTCAACCAACTGGAGGGGTAAATTTGGCCTTCTACCCAAAGTTTGTGATCAATGGCCCCAACTTTCAAATGTCTGCATCAGATAGAAAGAATGACATTGTAATTAGGGCTGTTATCATTGAGAAAATTCTCTGTCGATTTTATGCTAAAAATATCTTACCGTTATCGACAACTATCGACAAAAGAACATAATCAGTAAGCATTTTTATGCATTATAGCGATGTCACATACTCGCGTTGGTCAAAATTTGTATCTTCCCCTGTACCAAGAATGCTTTGAAATCTGTATTCATCATATGTAAATGACTACATAACATCTTTTAACAAACGGCTAAGCTATGTGCTAGCTGCCTTCTACGTAAGTTGGTACTTGCTAAAAGTTGAGCTTGCGCTTGTGATGTTTTCGATTCAATCGAATGGAGTCGAGTGCAGTTATGATGTTTGGATTTTCACGATCTCACCCCCACTTCGCTATAATAGTGAAGTGGGGGTGAAATCGTGTTTTGTGGATCAATTTCTTGCTGAAGGAAAGGGCTTGTGTCATCAGATAGTGTTGTCGGGTCGGGCAATCATGTATAACGGACCATTCAAGAAAAGAGCCACCTAAATTCTTTAAACATCAGGGCCAGTTTACCTGACCATTCCAGAAATTTGCTATAATTTTCACAAAACATCGGGTAAACCGGACCCAACCTTTCAGGAATGGGGGTGCCCTTTTATCAAATCGTCTGGTAAACTGGACTCGACGTATTGGGAATTTAGGTTGCCCTTTTTTCGAATAGTCGGGTATACGTGATTGCCCGACCTGGCGGGACAGGACAAACCGATGTGCTTGGAGTTCAATCCACATCCCCCGTTGATTCAAAGTCCGGGGACTAATCCACTGCGCCACAACGCTCCACACTGGATATGCATTTTACAGCGTTAAACACCTCGCCACCCTGCCCCCCCCCTTCCCTCTCCTTCCCTTTTGGCTTTCATTTCTGTCATTCCATTCTAAAAATCCTATATATATTATTTTTCCAGACTTGGAATAGTGTTTTATGAAATAGCTGCAAGGAAAAGACCATTCCAGGCGATGGAAGAAAGAGGTGGGTCGCTTTTATTTTATAGTGTATGTATATATGTCTAAAAATTGTTATAACAGTAATGGTGATGGACTTCATTTGTGTCTGAGCATATCACGATCATAAGATGATGTTTCCGTGTGCTTTAGAGAAAGAGAAATAATCCTCAAAGAGAAAGAATAGAATGAAGAAATGCATCTTTTCATGTTATGAAAATTCATTTAAACATCTAATGTATTGTCACGCATTTTGGTTGATGTTCGATATTCTCTCATCATGTTTATGTATATATTCCATTCTTATGCTTTAATTAGTACTGATTATTATATTAAATTGTATTATACTCATTTATGTAATGAATGTCTTGCTAAGATCAATTGTGAATGTCACTTTCAACTTGCCCAGTAACCTGCACACAGCCAAGCCCTCTCTTGTACTGTAAATTGCTCAGGGTCAAACTCTTCTGGTCTGTCCACTCTGTATTCTATTTGGCTTGCCTTCGTCTTTCAGAAATGCGAACAGTGCATCTCCCTTCTTTATGACCTTGCATCTACTTTCAGATAGTTTTACTCTCCTCACTTTCTCTTTCTAGTGACTTTCAACCCTCGTTCCTCACTCCCTCTTCCCAGTAACTTTCAACTCTTGTTCCTCGCTTTCTCTTTCCAGTGACTTTCAACCCTCCTCACTTATCCTTCCAGTAACTTTCATCCCTCCTCTCTTTCCCTTTCCAGTGACTTTCAAACCTGTGTAATTCCCTTGAACCTTACGACTACTTTCAGAAACTTGTTCTTGTTTATTACTTTGGCTACACATTTATGTTCAGTAACTCCCTCCGCTTTCTCTCTCCTCACTTTGACTTTGCCCTGCCCTTCAGACTTCTCTCCCTCAAACTCCTAGTTTAACCTTGTGGTCAGTGTATTGGTCATTATGTGCTTATTCTATTACTTGACTTTCTCCTATCTTTGTTTGGAATGATTTATCCTCTCTCTCCCTCTCCCCTCTCTGAATCTGGGTTTTCGCTGTGTGCTGGGGATGACCTTCATGCTATGTCCAGAAAGTGTATATAAGCTAGCAGCATCTCAGTCAAGTTTAGTTCTTAGTTTGAGGTTTTGGAGTTCAGAGTTTTAGTTTTTAGTCCAGAGTTTCCTTCATGATTCCAGTCGTATGTATTCTTCAGAATTATCACAAGTAAAATTCTTATGATTCCAGCATCGCTCGACGTTATCTCAGTTATCATATTCAATGTATCGCTGGAGTTTGTTTAATTGTCATCATCACATGCTCTGTTGCACCTTCATTAAGTTTAGAGCAGTAATAAACTACTGAACTTTAATTACCTGTATAATGACTGTTATTCGCTTCAACTGTATTATTTAAGCTCTGGCCATCCTCAACATTTATTTTAGACTCTTATAGCGAGACTCGTAGGACAAACCGAGCCGTCGTTACAGTATTAAGATGTATTTTAACATAATGATATGGACATTTTTATTGCCGCAGTACCCATCATGACATAGCAAAGAAAAGAAATGGAGACATATCACAGAGGAGAGTTATATGAAAGCTCGTGTGAATAACCAATGCCGGACACACAGCAACGTTGTTAGCCTATCATATTGCTAACAGTAAGCCCAGTCACATCTTTTGGATTGTGAAGTCAAAACATTTACCGATACATGTATTTCAATGCGTAAGTGATGCATTGTAGCACTGGGCATCACTGCCACATTTCTGGTTGTAACAGGGCCTCTGTTATTACATTGTTAGCACTAACAAAGTTTCTGTGCGGTCAGTACAGGTGTTCAGTGAATTTTTTAGGGTGCTAAGACAAGAAATATTACAGATGTCTTGTGGAAGCTTATTCCATAGGAATGGCCCAGGATATGGAAACGGTCAATGCCCCCAACATTTAGCATTTTGTGTGCTAGATATGTTATTTGTCCCAATTTAAATGATTTCATGCTTGTGTGAGGGGGAGAGGTTGCATGGGGCAGTTTACTGGAAAATGTCACAAAATTTACCAAAAGTGAGTACGAAATCCTTCAATTTCCCTTCAGAAAATGAAAGTGTCCCAGTGACAAGTTTGGTGGCTTCAATCCCTCACTTTCGAGTTTCCTTCCCCTTGAAAAATTCTGCGTACAGCCATGAATCAACTTATGAGAAACTTAGTTCGAAGAAAGTAGTTTGCTATAAGTCAAACGCGGCTCAGATATGGAGTGACAAGGCTCAGTAGCAATCTATTCCATTTACTTAAAATTAACATTTTCCATAGTCATCGCATTTGATTTTCTCATGATATCATTAGCCATGTTACGTTGTTTTCTAAATAGGTTGATTATACATGTAGGATTATATGAGTTTTTTCTGCCCAACCTGCAGAACTTTTGGCAAACTAGACAACGTGGGGGGGATATGTCATGAAAAATTTTATAGTCTGGTTCCACACACTGATTGTGATTTTCACCGATTCCATGTACATAAAAATTTGTCAGTGGAATACACTAATTAATTTCCCAAAGACCACCAACTATTTAATCAGTGAGGTGTCACTGGACAAATTTTATATTTACCACCCCCATCATGCTTTATGTAATTTCCCATTGACATGAAATATCAGGAAGCACCTTACTGATTTGTAGCCTTTTTATCTCCATTTTTGTTGCCATGTTGTTGCCCTTTTAAATTGTAAATTCACGTTTCATTTAGTAGTTTTTTATATGAATTATGCAAATTTATTAATGAAAGCATACTTCTTATTCTAATTCAATAAATAAAGCTCCTAGAAAGCTAAGTTTTGGTGAAAATATTCATTATGATTATTTGAATTTCCCATTGACAAGAAATATCAGGAAGCACCTTGCTGATTTGTAGCCTTTTTATCTCCCTTTTTGTTGCCATGTTGTAGGCCTTTTAAATTGTAAATTCACGTTTCATTTATTAGTTTTTTATATGAATTATGCTAATTTATTAATGAAAGCATACTTCTTACTCTAATTCAATAAATTAAGCTCCTAGAAAACTAAATTTTGGTGAAAATATTCTCTATGGTATTCCTAACAAGTATAAAGGGGAAAAAAATCAGATACCGAAATTGATTTCTCATTAATTTTTTTTTAAATTTCTTATGTATTTCTTTGTTTAAATTATTATCTTTATTTGTTTTTTAAACAAAATTCATTGGGGACATTATTTCATTCATAAATAGCTTCAAATCAAATGACTTTTGTCAAGAAAAGTGAGAAAAATCACTCATTTATGAATTTTAGATGAAATAGATTTTGTAATGACTTTGTACATACATATATGTTTTGTACATATATGTATGTACATACATATATGTTTTGAGCAATTTTGGTCTTACATGATGTTGTGTACTTTTATAACCACATGCCCAAGTATCACAAATTTGGTCTAAAAAGTTTAGCGGGGCTTGAAGGAAAAAGAGTCAGCAAGCATTGAGGGGGGGGGGGGGGGGTGCTGAAGGCCAGCCCTCCCCCGTAAGTTAGGGTTAAGTAGATGATACAAAATAATGAATTTTGTCCACTTTCCTCACTGTGCATACTGTAAGCCCTATGCAAGAACCCATACTTTTTTTTTTCATGTCAACAAAATTTTTATCAATACTACATGTAGATGCGAAGCAAATGGAAAAAGTAATGAAATGGAAGTTTACCAAGAAAGGAAAGAAGGAAGAGCCTCCTTCGGATACGCCAGAAGACTTCAAGCAACTTATCAACCTTTGTAGAGAAAAAGATCAATGTAATAGACCTTCTACCAATGGTAAGTTAGACAATCAACAATAATTTAGACGATCAACCCTACAGGCCAAAATTTTGTTAGGCGCTATATAAATATTGAATTATTAGGTGATCTGTCAATCGACAGATCAACTATTAATTTCGTACGAATTTTCTTTATTCTTTATTTTTATTTTTCCACCCTTTTCTTGTTACCATAAAATCTCAAAATCTACATCATCAACTTTCTTCAAAATATCATCAGGTATGGGGACTTATCATGTCATCTGTATGAAACAAGTTCAAGGTCAAAAGGTCATCATGACGTCATCTAGACGCCATTTTGTAAAATCACATTATCAATCATATCTTCATTATCAATTATCAAAAATTAACAATATTTACATCACATTAACTTCAGGTCAAGGGTCAACTGCCCATGTCATCAAAGGTCATGTAAAGGTCACGACGTGCGCGTACGCGCGCGTCAAAATTTTAAAATGCTCAAAATCACTTTTTGACCAAAGTAGAGTATGAATCAGGTCATTTTAAGCATTTCAAAAATTTGCGCGCGCGCACGGTTACGCGCGCGTTTCTGCGCGTAACGGCACTATACAACATAGGATCACCATTTTTTTCATATCAATGCATCCGTAATAAAATTCTGAGTAATTTGATACCTTGATCAACTTTCTACGACAAGTAATAAAGGAATTAGCCTCCATCAAAGTTTACAGCACGCGCGCACTAAACATAGACAATATATTTGCAAAAATATGCCTATACAAAATTCATTATAGCTTTTAAAGTAGTCCGTTGACCCCCATTTTTTTTTTCATATTCGAATAGAGTATGGATGGGAGATGTGATTTCATGTCGCATTTGACCCGAAATTTTATCATGACGTCATCAAAATGGCGTCGGAACTCAAAATTCCCATTTTGCTACTTATGACGTCATTATAATTATGCAAATTTGACTTTAACTCTGTAAATATTGGTCAATTTTCGCTCGGTTTTCAATATGTTGTAGCTGAGGACATACTCTTTCTAATTTGATGCCTTTATTCACTTTTAAAGGAACTGATCATCCTGAAAAACTGCAAGTTATAGAGGCATGTCATTTTCGCTCATTTTGTGTGCAATCTCTATGGGAAATGACTTTTTCTCAAAACTGGATTTTACATTCCTCTATTTCGCGAGCCATATCTCCATTTCTGTTTGTTGGTTTTCTCTGAGCTTTGAGTATGTTGTAGCTGAGATTGTAAGCTATCGCAAGTGTGGTCTCCATTTTCCGATCAGATGCCGGGATCATGCCCGTATTTCACTTGCAAAATTGGATTTCAGATCTTCTCGTTTTGCTTATGTGTTAAGTCTATGGGAAGCGTGTAGCTCAATGGGTAAGGCATCAGACTTGCATCCTTAGGGTCCCCGGTTCGAACCCAAAAGTGGACATAAATTTTTTTTCTTTTTTTTTTCTTTTCAACATTTCGCAAATGTTCCTTAATCACCATTACAAGGTATATAAGTTCAAATATCGCACAATTAAGTAGATTAAAATCGTTTTTAATAAGCCTATAACATGTACAATGTGTATCGCCTACACCTACATGTATTTCACATATTCTCATTTCCCTCTTTTTCAAGAGTATTCAACATATTCTTTTCGTAAGAAAAGTTCAGTTTTCATCATGATGATCATATTTATCTCAATAAACATGCTGATTGTCTTCGTGTTCATAAAATCAGAGACAGATCACCTAATTCGTCCTCATGACGAATTAAAATTCTAGTTATTATTATATTCACAAAAGTGGTTTTGAAAACCCACGGTTGAATCCATGTTTTATGCAGATTTCCTGTATAAATTACATGTACGCTTAATTTAGCGTGTATCGGGCGCGTTTATAAAAATGCGCGCATTTGTCACAGTGAGCCTAATTGGCACCTGTTACCATGGTTAGATACACTATTTTATTCATGAGTCCACTGTTTAAAGAGTGGACTCATTAATTCAAAACACTGGACTCATGAATAAAATAGCGTGGGTAACCACGGCAACAGGCGTCAATTTGGCGCACTGTGACAAAAGCGCGCACCAGCATTGGACCTTTTTTAATACACACGATAAAATAATCGTATCTTATACAGAAAATCTGCATAAACCATGGACTAAACCATGGGTTTTCAAAACCACCTTTGTGAATTCGGGCCAACAAGACTGGGATGTTTTGACGCCTAAGAAGATTAGGGGGGACTGACAATCTCAACAATACATTTGTGACAAAAATATCGACTTGGGCATTACCCATGGCATAATCTACAAAACTCAACATCAATTCTTCAATGTTGGGGGGCCTACATGGGGTAAAACTTAAAAAAGTAAACCAGATCAATTAAGGGGAAATGCAGGTTGAAGTTTTTATTTCTAGATTTAAAAGTAGCATTCACTGAGAAAAAACATGAAAAATTGCACCAAAATCCCATATGTGTGTACATACGTGTATGTCTCCCTTGTAGCAAAATAATTTAGAGCAATGAATGTGTTACATATTAAATCAGTTGTCAATCCAATTTTTTTTTTTAATTCTTGGTGGGCAAAATTTGAATGTAATTTCATATAGTAAAATACAAAGGAATAAGTGGGGATATGAAATAATCAACTTGCTCATTGCATATTCATGAGGACATGCTAGAATTTTTTAACAAAAATAATGCAAATGAAGCTTTAAAATATCCGTATTTTGTTATTCCTAGTCCAATTTTGATGAAATATTCAGTAGATTTTTGTCCAATTTCCTTTATCTGTTGAAAACTTCAAATCATATTATTTTCAGCCGTGATTACCCTGTTAATATCAATTTGTTTTCTTTTGAAACAGATGTTGTCTGCACCCTTGAGAAAATGTGTGTTCCAGAGCTTGATGAATAAGAAACATATACCGTGTTTACACAGTGACACGGCTCGGGGGTTCGACACGCGAGCCGTGCTCAACACGGCAATTTTATGCTGTGTAAACGCGATCAGTGTGATCCGCGAGCCGTGTCGAACACGGCTTTTTTGATCTGCCAAAATCGTAGGTTTCAACCTGCGAGCCGAGTCAGACTTGGCAATTTTTTCGTGTGTAAACAGAAAGCCGTGTCGAACTCTCTTGACCAGGTCACTGCGCGCGCTTTCACTTTTGGCATTGTTGTTCGCACGGACAAGATTCGATTCCGGCGGTGAATTTCCCACGTTTAATTTGCGACGTCATAATTCTTCTTCCGTTCGAGATCCGCGAGCCGTGTTGAACTCGCCTTTTTATATGTACGTATAAAGGCGATCTCTGATCCCTTCTTCGCAGTGTTCAACCAGGCTTGCGGATTCAACACCCGAGCCGAGTCAATGTGTAAACACGGTAAAAGAAGTTCTTCTACCTTATTCGGATTCAGGTCCTTATCAAAACAGCTATCAGCATGGTCAACTTTCCAACTTCCTAAGCTTTTACACGGCTTAGACAAGGTCAAATTTATCCTGCTTTTTGTCTCGCCTGAACGAAGTTCGGCGGAGACTTAGTAATCAGTGGGACCAGGCCTTAAGTCTATTAGTCCATTACTCTGTTCCAAAATGTTATTTTTTTTAACTTGCTCTCATTTTTTTATTTCTGCATCAATAAACTTCATACTTTGTACATATGAGCCTTGGGTAATACCACACGTGTGTCCATGAGGATGAGGAGGTAGAAGGTCATCTAGGGGTCAAAAGGTCAAATGATATGGGGTCATGTCTGTTCTTTGTAAGACAGGGCCCTGATGTTACAGGCTGCATTGTGCACACTGTAATGATATTTTAGAATACAGACATTCATGTATATTTTCATGGGGGTTTTTTATATGTGCAAAATACAAAGGCAATACCACAAATGATGTTTGGGCAATATTAGACTGGCCAAATGTCCCAGAATGAAACCTCTGTGTTAATTTATCTTGTACAGTATAGAACGATAAAATTGTAATGTCGTAATTCATACTTACAATGAAATAAGTAAAATACACTGATATGATTGGCTTTCATGTCATGTAGGATTTCAACTGGAATGTTTTAGGCTCTGAATATGTGCCTCATTTGTTATCAAAACTACACGTGTGTATACCTCGTATTTTTACATGTACTTCTGAAATCCTGTTATTTGTCATTTCTAACCATTTTTGGGGGCTGTTATTCACTATGTTTTTGTCTCACCTGCGAAGCAAAGTGAGACTATAGGCGCCGCTTTTCCGACGGCGACGGCGGCGGCGGCAGCGTTAACATCAAATCTTAACCTGAGGTTAAGTTTTTGAAATGACGTCATAACTTAGAAAGTATATGGACCTAGTTAATAAAACTTGGCCATAAGGTTAATCAAGTATTACTGAACATCCTATTAGAGTTTCATGTCACATGACCAAGGTCAAAGGTCATTTAGGGTCAATGAACTTAGACCATGTTGGAGGAATCAACATCGAAATCTTAACCTGAGGTTAAGTTTTTGAAATGTCATCATAACTTAGAAAATATATGGACCTAGTTCATGAAACTTGGCCATAAGGTTAATCAAGTATTACTGAACATCCTACATGAGTTTCACGTCACATGACCAAGGTCAAAGGTCATTTAGGGTCAATGAACTTTGGCCGAATTGGGGATATCTGTTGAATTCCCATCATATCTTTGAAAGTTTATGGATCTGATTCATGAAACTTGGACACAATAGTAATCAAGCATCACTGAAAATTTTGTGCAAGTTTCAGGTCTCATGATAAAGGTCAAAGGTCATTTAGGGTCAATGAACTTTTGCCGAATTGGGGGTATCTGTTGAATTACCATCATATCTTTGAAAGTTTATGGATCTGATTCATGAAACTTGGACACAATAGTAATCAAGCATCACTGAAAATTTTGTGCAAGTTTCAGGTCTCATGATAAAGGTCAAAGGTCATTTAGGGTCAATGAACTTTTGCCGAATCGGGGGTATCTGTTGAATTACCATCATAACTTTGAAAGTTTATCGGTCTAGTTCATTAAACTTGGACATTAGAGTAATCAAGTATCACTGAACATCCTGTGCGTGTTTCAGTTCACATGACCAAGGTCAAAGGTCAATGAACTTTGGCCGAATTGGGTGTATCTGTTGAATTACCATCATAACTTTGAAAGTTTATGGATCTGATTCATGAAACTTGTACATAAGAGTAATCAAGTATCACTGAACATCCAGTTCGAGTTTCAGGTCACATGATCAAGGTCAAAGGTCATGTAAGGTCAATGAACTTTGGCCATGTTGGGGTTTTTTGTTGAATAACCATCATATCTCTGTAAGTTTATTGGTCTAGTTCATAAAAAGTGGACATAAGAGTAACCATGTATCACTGAACATCTTGTGCGAGTTAGAGTAGTATTCAAAGTCAGCACTGCTGCTATATTGAACCGCGTGATGCAGGTGAGACGGCCAGAGGCATTCCACTTGTTTTATGTTTTATTCACTATGTGGATGTAAGAGGAAACTGATGTTTTGAACATATATTTTTGCTTTTTTAGAAAAAAATTGAAGCGTTTGTATTTCGAAATATTAATAATACCGAATATATGCATTTAACTTTGTATTTGAAGTACAATGTATAATAATCATCATTTTATAATATCTTATCATTTGTATACTGAAATAAAAGGCAATGCACACAAATGAAATTTTTATCAATGATGGATTCGAATAATGGCCGAGAATGAATCCACCGTGTTAACTTATCTTGTACAGTATAGAACAATGAACGTGTATTCTTATTATTACTTAATATGAAAGAAACCTGGGGTAAAGACACTCTGATAGAGATGGCATTCATGTTGTAAAGGATTTCAACTGAAATGTTTTAGTCTCTGAACATGTGCCTCATTTATTATCAGAGCTACATGTATACCTTATATCATGTATACCTCATATCATTTAATTTCATTGTCCTTCCAAGCATTATTATTCACCTTGTATTTTTTGTGTCTAATTCACTATGTACATGTAAGAAGAAACTGTTTATAAAACGTGTTTGATTTGTTAGAGAAATCTGAAGCATTTGTATTTGGAATATATAGTGCGTCCCAGAAAAAACGAAAACGAGATTTATCAGAACTTAATCACAAATACAATAGACAAATGACCTACATGTACCAGTGTAAAGCTTAGAATCTCCTCCTTCATGTGATATTACTTAGATTATACCTCATTCAAGCATGAGTGAGCAGAAACAATTTTAAGAAAGGATGCCAAAAAGTCACTTGGCAGGCTGTTTCTGGGTTTCAAAAAGAAAACCACATTTTTAAAAATTTGAATATCTGTTCTTTAATTTGATAGTTCAATTACAGAAAATTGTCAAAGTTCTGGTTATTTGAAATAAGGCTTCAATTTCAATTTTTTCTTAAAAGAAGAGGTTTTACAGGCTAGCATCCACACTCACTCGACACTCCGTTTTGTTGACGATCAGCCATGCATTAAGTCTTTTGTTGAACATGCGATATATTCTGTGAGAAACTGGTGCAAACATGTTTATTTAATGAAATTATGGAAATACAAGCATTGTTTCGAGGGAGCAGAACTTTTTTTACTTCTTGACCATTTTCTGTGATTAAGGCAAGTATCAAATGAAAGAGCACTGAGATATTGAACTTTTAAAGCATGTGATTTTCTTGTTGAAATTCAGATACCCCCCACCAAATGAGTTTTTGGTATCCTTTCTTCAAATTGTTTCTGCTCACCTGTGTGAATGAGGTATAATCTAAGTAATTTCAGATGAAAGAGGAGATTCTAAGCTTTACATTGGTAGGCCATTTGTCCATTGTATTTGTGATTAAGTCATGATAAATCATCGATAAATCTGTATTTCGTTTTTCTGGAACGTACTGTATACATTTTAGCGTTGTATTTTGAAATACAATATCATTCTTTACACTTTCCAAACATTTGAATATTCAAAAGCGTAGTTCATAGATGAATGTAAATCCAGTATGGAAATAATTCTTATGGTATCTCAATGAAATGTCAAATGAACTTTCATTGTGATGTACATTTCATTCTGTTTCTTCACGTATTCCTTGGTAATCTATATGTAATAAATCTATGCAATGGTAATGAATACCTTTATGGTCGCCATGCAAGCGATATCGATACGTAGCAATACTTGGCATATAAAAATTGTTTGTACGGTGTTCATTAAGGTGCTATGACCCTAGCAAACTAGTGCATTTACTCAGAAAAGAAAAGGAAGGCTTTGGGATAACAGCTAGCTTTTTTCCATACCCAGGTGCCATGTCCAGGGCCCCGTCTTACAAAGAGTTGAGATTAATCCAATCAATGGCAACTATGGAAAGCCAGCAAAGTCAACATAATAAAATGCATGGTTTATTTTTAAAAAATTCTAGACTATGAATGTATATCCATAAATTCATTGATTTCTTGACAATTTTGGTGTGATCTCCTTTGTTTACAAAGGACATTTTGCAAATTTCCTGTATAAAATATTATGACACTGATGGATTTTCATAGAGTTACAATTGTGTGGATCAATTGCAACTCTTTACAGACAGGGCCCGGATGCACCTGCTAATTAAAGCTTTCAAATATACATGTATACTTGCATCGATTCTGACTCTGTTCATAAATGTTCGTTAATTTTTATTGTGTGTTATGATTTTGCTGGTTACATAACATTTTCTCCGGTAACAATTATTGCTCCAACTGAAAACCTGCACATTACGCCAAACATATAACCTAACGTCAATAACTAGATAATCCATGTCTCCACGTTATTCTGAACCAAAAACTATTATAACCCTAACTCTAAACCTATGCCCTCTTAGATATTAACACTGGAGCAAATGTTGTGTCACCAACTTTGCCATCCAATGTTAACTCTCACAGAATCTTCTGCTGCAGAAGCGAATGTTGTGTCACTTACTTTGCCATCCAGTGGTAACTCTCACAGAATCTTCTGCTGCAGAAGCAAATGTTGTGTCACTTACTTTGCCATCCAGTGGTAACTCTCACAGAATCTTCTGCTGCAGAAGCAATTGTTGTGTCACAGACTTTGCCATCCATGGTAACTTTCACAGAATCCCGAATCTTTGACTATGACTGCTTGTTGAGCCATATTTACCATCATGGTACATCTAATGACCATAATAGTAATTTATATGCAACAAAGCCTTGGTCTAAACCATTCCATGTAGAATTAAATATACTTTCATACTAATCAGGATAGAAAATACTTGGCATCATTTAGTCTTTCTTGTATTAGATATTGTGTGTGAGCAGGAGTTGGGCCGGCAGCGGTCAGTCAAATAAAGTGCTGAGAAAAGACAATGAAATGACAATCAAAAGACTGGGACAGCAGATCATCCGAAGATTTGCACCGGACGAACAACTGCAAATATATGCCGTTGTCCATAGTTCAGAGGTTCCGATGGTGTCCCGGTCCACCAACTTTCGACACACGCCTCTCAGTTCTCCATTGTGATTTAACTTGCATTTTCAAAGGAATTCATATCAATTTGATGTGTACAAAAAAATGCTCCTCTTATAAGGCATAGAAATGGGTCGTTTAACGCACAGTCATTAATACGCGCCGCTGTCTTCGCATCGTGCAGGCAGTCTACGTGTATAGTGGCGGGTTGCTACATTGCGGTGCAGGGGTGTTCAACTTACATATCGTGAGCGCACTCAGCTACGTGTTTTCACTTCTCCTTTCTCTCCTTTTCTTGTCATGTTTCCTCGCATTACTTGTTTTCATAAATTTCCCTCTCACTTTCCTTGTTTTCTCACTCTCTTCAGTTTTGTAACTCTTCTTGATCACTTGCATTCATTGGCACACCCCCGGTCAAAAATGGTACGGTCCTATCCAACATACACTCAAGTCGTCGCTGTACGAATAATGAAAACGTGCAAAATTCTTCACGCGTTGCGTTGCCTAGCTATGCTTGTGTACTGTGTACACACAATGCAATCGGCTGAACCCGCCAAACTATAGTGACCAATTATTGCAAAAGCTTTTGCAAATGTGAAAAGTGACAGAGGTTTTTTTATCCAATCAAAATCATTCTTAGGTATTCGCAATCTACAGCATTTTCTGCAAAATGTCTTTTTTTGATAGGGTCTATTGTGACGTATATATTTTTTTACAACAATGTGAAGTCGCACCAAACGTTTCGTTTCCCGCACTTGCCCATTGACTCATGTACAAATGGATTTCCAAAATCATCAAGGTTCCAAAAACCTCAAAAGTGACAGAACTTAATTTGACTAAAATTAAATGAAAATCATATCATGTTCAAGGTGAGAATCTGCTCTGCTCTACTCTATTCTGTTTTGATAGATCACCTTGTTGACGCGTTTGGGAGATATCTTAGCAAATCCCTCAAAAAACGGCGTATTTTCTATTCTCCATAGGGAAATAATTTAACACGCGATGCACTGCAAAAAACGAGCGCAAACAAATTGATATGTGTGGGTTTTTAGAGAGAGTCTTCTCTGTAGTAACTGCAAAAAGTCTGGAATATGACTGATACCCAGAGTTCCCAGCCCATCAGGGGAAATTGTTTTACTTTTTCCAGTCAGGCTTTTTCCAGTCAGGAAAAATCAGGGAATTTGATTTAAAAGATACCTCATATTAGGAGAAAATGTCTCAAATGAGGTAAAAATCAGGGAATTTTGATCTGCCCAACGTCAAAAGCACAAGGTGTGAGGTGGCCTTGAGACATCTCTTTCACTTTGGGAGAGATTATTTATAGTTCACACAAAAGCACCTTTCCCTGTTTTTAAGATATCTAAACAAGTACTGTCATAGCAGTCAGGAGTGTGAACTGGCTTATTCTCTTGTATGCTCACAAGATGATTCGATTTGGGAGATACAACACACAAAAATCTTAGTAAATATATACAATGTGTGTGGGATATTTCATAGCATATTCTTTATTCAGTAAAAACTATATTTGCAGTATACACAGTCACGTTTTAACAAACTCATAAGCTCCATCAAAGAGTGCTTCTTGGATTTTGGTGTGTTCATTTCGCAATTTGCTCTCATCCAATTGGATGTGTGGATTTTGGTAGCTCTTAACACAATCTCGAGAGCAGATCGAATACAGACTCTCATTTACATTACTTTGTATAAGACAATTAAGGATTCTCACATAGATATATATATATGTATGCGTATTGACAGACATTCATGTAAAATACCATTACTCTTCATTCTACATGTATATGGAAAAATTTATGGAAGAAAAAATATATATTTTAGTCACATTTTTCATCCAAATATGAAAGTTATGATGATGATGCACAGCATTTGTATAGCGCCATATATCTGTCAAAGACATTCAAGAACTGTGACCCGCAGGTCTCTCCTCCCGATATACATGTACTAAACTGGTTGGGGGAATGCAGGTGGACCACTACACCAGGGTTTTCCCCTACTCTTATTCGAATAGTGCAGTCGGTCCTAACATGCAAAGGTGGTGATTCTCCTCTACACGGCCTTCATTTAACATCCTATCCGAGCGATGGGTTACATCCAACCCCATTACACAATGGGACCTTCTAGGGTGTTTCATGAAGCAAATAGTGATTTTAAGTGATTAATTGATATAAGCTACTGAAATCCTTGCGTATGATTGGCTAATTAAGACTAACACTGAATACCACTGACTGATTTGTTTCACAAAATGCTACCCAGGTGAATCTACTGAACTGGAATCTCTTAAAACAACTGGGTCTTGTCTTACAAAGAGTTACGATTGATCCAATAAATCTCAACTGTATGGAAATCCAGCTATACCATAATTTTTTCTGCAGGAAGTTTGCTCAATCTCCTTAGTAAACAAAGGGATCGATCACATTGAATCTTGAAGAGAACGATGAATTTAGGAATGGACATCGTATCTAGAAATATTTCAAACTAACGTGCGTTTTGGATTTTGACCTTGCTGGCCATCCATAGTTGTGGTTGATTGGATCAATCACAACTCTTTGTAAGACGGGGCCCTGGACATCAGTCTGATGACTTTAAGATGTAAATATACAGGTGACACATATTCTTGTCAGAAAATTCATATATGTTTCAATTTGGGTGATTATTTGATTTGGAAGGTCGAGTTAATCTGGTTACTCTGAGCATGTGCAGGTACATAGCATAATGAGCTAAAAAAAATTGAGGGGCTAGATATAGCGTATCGCATAAAATGTACAGTATACAATTTGCAAGCGAGCAAAAATTGTGGCATTTTTCAATACCAATCCAATTTCCGATAGATTTGACATAATATTCAGACAATAATATATCATACTTCATCCTCTTTTTTTCTTCTTTCCTTTTTTTCTTGGTTGTGAAAAATGTTCTTTGGGGGGCAAGAGCTAGAGCCCCTCCCCCCTATGTCTGTATGCAACTGACTAAATCGACCTTTCATACATATAAGTCAAATATGAGCCTAAGTTGAAGAAATTTATTAGACCAGAGTCCCGTACCACAAAGATTAGCGATTGATCATACACTTCATTTTCATGATTGATTGTACATTGTAGTCAATGGAATCAATCGTAGAAAAATGTTCTACGATCATTGCTAAGCTTTGTGTTACATGCCCTGGCCCCATCTTACAAAGAGCTGCGATTGATCTGATCAAGCTCAACTATGGAAAGCCAGCAATGCTCACATCTAAAACAAATGTTTTGTGCAAAATATTTTCTAGATATGATGTATATTGCACAAAATCATTGTTTCCTTGGCAAGTGTGAGTGTTCCCCTTTGTTTACAAAGGACAGTTTGCATATTTTCATGTAGAAAAAATTGCGACACTGATGGATTTTCATAGAGTTACGATTGATAAGATCAATCATAACTATATATTTATATATTATATACCATTTCTAATTTGCATTCCTCATATTTACAAATTCGGACAGGTTTCTGGTGTCCCAAAAGATTTGATTTGGCTGAGTCACCTGTATTTATTTTCAACATGATGGCAAGCCAATAGATTTTCTTATTTAAGCAAAGCAATATAAAAGGGGGAAATCAATTTCTAATGAAAAGAGAGAGACACAATTTAAATTCATCACAACCAGGTTCAAAATGAGAGAGCTATGCAAAATTTTGAAGTTTGAGCTCAAAGGGACAATTCATTTGACATGAATTAACATAATGCAAACAGTTTCTTTGAGAGATAATGTGGGAGAACTGGGCCCCATCTTACAAAGAGTTGTGATTGATCCCATCAACCACAACTATGGAAAGCCAGCCATGTCAAAATCTAAAATGCATGTTTATTCAAATTATTTTCTAGATATGACATATATTCATACATTCACCGTTTTCTTGACAATTCAGTGTGCTCCTCTTTGTTCACAAATTGTCTGGAGAAAAAAATATGAAATTGACGGATTTCCATATAGTTCACGTTGATTGGATCAATCACAACTTTTTTTTTTAGCAGAACACATATTTTGAAGACAACAATGACATATATTGAGGCTTTCCAAACATTCATATTTTTCTCAGTTTGTACCTGACTAAAAAATCAAATCAACTATGCTTTGATCCATCAATCTTGACACATTTTACCCAGTGTTTGGGAGTCCTAATATTGACTTTATTGACTTTTTCAAAAGATTTATTTGAAAAATGTGGGGGTAGACTAGTAATAAGGCTAGAAATGGATAATCAATTTTGTGATGGACAGTTAAAACCATTCTTTCATTAAGCTATATTGAAAACAATTGAAAAGCCTTTTATCTAAAATTTAAAATCAATGAAATGTCATATGAAAAGGAGTTGTATCACTTGTATGATATAAAATTTCAGTTTGAGACATTCATATATATATATATATATATATATATATATATATATATATATTCTGAGACACAAATACATATTTTTTTTTAATATATAATAATACAGTATACCACAATCAATAATCACATTATTTTTGTAGTATCATTATCAATATTGAAATTTCATTCATATATTTAAATAGAAGTATGACTTTAACAATCAATGTTACGATTCCTGTATTTGCCAAAGAGTAGCCAACATAAAATACGAAATAGAAAAAGCATAACACATCCCATAATTACAACACAGATTGCTGCAAGTACATGAACAGCTGCATTTTTTATCATCCTTTAGCATATAGCCACAACTAACAATTAATTCTCACAATTTAGATCAGCTAAAAAAAACACCTACTACATGTAAATAAGAATCCTAAAAGTATGCAATGAACTAAAAGTTTGACCCACAAAGTTATTAAAACAGAAAGAAATTCAACAAAATAAATATTTGTTCATCATGATCACATGTATGGCTTGTGGTAATCATGCAATGAAAATATACAAAATCGATATTGGTCTTTACAATTAGACATAGACGTGTATATTAGAAGTCTTTCACTAGTCTGCAGACACAGGCCCTGATTAAAACTGAAATCAACAAGTGGGTCTTCACACAAAGATTAGCACATAAAAAACTTGCTGTTTCAATTTAGTTTCTGGGCAAGAAGGACTCTATAGGCTTTGCATTAAGAAAACTTGACTCGAGCGAAGGGTCTACACAGGAAACAGGTCTCTCGAATTTCGAGCCAATTGCTCGCCCATCACGTGAGGTCATTGAACTGCTCCAAGAGATCAGAAGCCGACGGTCTCTTCTCCGGTCTCTGTTCAAAGCATGGCTCCAGGATCTTCTTGATTCTAGGATCAACCGATGTCAAAGCATCCGGTTTACCCATCTGGCCCGTAAAGATGCGAGCCAAGAGGGCCAAAGGATGCGCTGAATCTCCCCACAGCCGCTTCATGGAGTAGAGCTCGACCAACGTTCCCGCGACCGACCAAACATCGTGCTTGGGCGAGTGCCTGTATCCGGGTTCCGTTGAGCCAAGTGCCTCTGGAGGCATGAAGCAAGGTGTGCCTCTCATATTGGCTGAGGATTGGGACATGAGGTTTCGGTTCTTGATGTGGGCCAGACCCAAGTCACAGATGTAGGGACGCATTGTCACCTTGTCGACCTGACAAAATAAAACATAGTTAATGAAAAATGCATTTCATTTCCACAGTATACAATACATACATCAAATGTATGAATACAAATAAAAGCAAAAAGCAGGTAGGGATTGTGTGAAGTTTACATTAAAAAATAGACACTTTAATTCAAACTATAAGTCATGACAGGAATGAATTAGTTACAAGGGAAATAAGACCTTTTACTTGGCTAGACAAAACTAAAATTAGAACCCCTGTAAATTATTACAGCCATTTCCTGACAAAGAAAAGATCCAAGAGCATGGTAAATAAATCAATGAATGTAAAAATCATGTGAAAGGTAAAGATAGGTAAAGATAAGATAAAGTGCTTGCTCCTAACTTTATTGACGCACTTTATTGCAAATACAGAGCAGAAATATTCACAATGAGCACTACAGGAAAGGAGAAGAGAACTGAAAGAGGAGGGTACATTTATCAATGATAGTAATTTATGAAGTGCCTTTGATCTGGTTGACTACATGTATGAGGCATAGAGTGATTAAAAAAAGTTAAAGGAGTAAGGGATTACACAAAAAGATACCCAGAAATGGAAGATGAAATAATTTCTGATGCACTTACTAGTATATTAGCAGGCTTGATATCAAGGTGCAGAATGTTACAGGCATGCATGAAGGTTATGGCTTGAAGGATCTCACAGGATATTTGAAGTCTTTTGGCCCAGTCTAGAACAATCTGAAAGTAGAATTATTGACAGGTGTCAATAATAAAGTAGATTATTGACAGGTAACAATCATAATAATAATAATAATAGGCATTTTCATAGCATCATCTACCTAGAACAATTTATTCTGAGGCACATTAATTATTAGTACCCCGCCTTTAGCTCGAGCTGCCTTCCAGTGCTCAATGCATTCAAAATGATACTCCATATCCTCTGACTTGCACCAATAACAACCTTTGAAGCCGAAGAGCCGATGCTAAAATTGAATATGAAATATAATTTGAGTACCTTATCATCTCCTCTGTCAGCAAAGATAATCGCATGTAAGCTTGGTCCTTCAATGAATTGCATGACAAGGAATGCATCCTGCTCCTGGTAACCCAGAGCCATCATCTGAACGATGTTAGGATGGGTTGCCCGTCTGCATGGAGAGACCAGCATGGAGGAAATGAAATGAACCTAGATCAATTCTCATCTGCGAGCAGTCAAACTTTTATGTATCTACCATCGCAAGATCTATTATATGATGCACACTTGATGCAATACAGGGCCCCCATCTTACAAAGAGTTACGATTAATCCAATCAATCGTAACTACTGGAAATCCATCAGTGTCATAATTTTTTCTACTGGAAATTTGCAAAATGTCCTTTGTAAGCAATTGTCAAGAAATCAATTAATTTATGGATATACCTAAAAAAGGAAAAATCTAGAATTTTTTTAACAAACATGCATTTTGTACATTGACTTTACTGGCTTTCCAGAGTTGCGATAGATCAGGAGTCTGTTGCAGAAAGAGTTGCGTTTAAACGCAAGTCAAAAAATCAATCGCAAGTCCAAAATGCGCGCTGTTGATTGGTTGAAAATCAAGTTGCGCGTGATTTTTAGAGTTGCGTTTGATTGCAACTCTTTCTGCAACGGGCCCCAGACCAATCAAAACTCTCCGTAAGACGGGCCCCGGATTTATCTATGGGATCTATCTACAAAAGGTATTATATAATGTATCTATTTATTCATGGGATCTATTTACAAAAGGTACTATATAATGTTTCTATCCATGGAGAGACCAGCATGGAAGAAATGAAATGAAACTAGATCCATTCTCAACTACAAGAAGTCAAACTTATAGGTATCTGCCATTGCATGAAAAATACCATTTTTAGTAACTTTGCCATCTAATGGTAACTTCTTCAAATCCTTAATTTTGATTGGCAGTTACCATGGTAGTTACCAATGGATGGAAAAGTTACAATCATAGTAACTTGTTTGCAACAGGGCCCTGAAATATAATGCACACTGGATGCAACGCAAAATCATCCACAAGTTACCATAACGATGAGCAATATGACTTTTATGATCTTTGACCTTGTGACCAATTCAAATCGTGGAGCGTTGTGGCCCAGTGGATTAGTCTTCGGACTTTGAAACAGAGAGTCATGGGTTCGAATCCCAGCCATGGCGTAATTTCCTTCAGCAAGAAACTGATCCACAGTGTGCTGCACTCAACCCAGGTGAGGTAAATGGGTACCGGTAGGAAGTAATTCCTTAAAAAGCTGTGTGCGCTATGAACGCCTAGCTTATCCGGGTAATATAGGAGCGCCTTGAGCACCTAACAAGGTGGATATGTGCGCATTATAAATACCCTATATTATTATTATCTGATCATACTAGGGTCGATTCCAATGTGCATAAATGGGACTCAATTTGTAATTGTTTGATCAGAGTTCTTCCTTTATAGCAAAGAAAGGTGTTTTTCATGCAAGAATACTTTGATATGGGGGCCTAGAAAACCTTTTTTTTAAATTGAAATACTGGGGTAATGTATACATATAGAGTTACATGACCTGGGAGTGTTTCATAAAGAGTTAATTAAGTGTGACAGCGTCATGTTTAAGCAAATGTTACTTCACACATAATCTGATTGATGGCTATGTGGTATTGCACATCTCCTGAGCATGATCTGACCAATGAGGTGATGCGTTATATACTATATGCAACTGAAAGCTAAGTGCAACTATATACTTAAATCTTTCTGAAACACTCCCCTAGAACTCTTTTTGTTCTCTTCTTTCTCCTATTTCTAAATTCCTTCCTCCTTTTCCTCACTACTTACAAAATCATAGGTATATAGATGCCCCCATCCCTTAATTAATGAACGTACCTGTGTATAGCAACCTCCTTTTCAACTTCTTCTTTTCTACTACCCATCATGGAGATCTTTTTGACCGCTACTGGAGTACCCCTCCAGGAAGCATGATGGACGACACCGAACTGACCCTTTCCCACCATACGGCCCATGTCAAGATCAGAGACGTCGATCTTGTGTACCAGGTCAAATACTTAAAAGATTGAATGAAGGAGGAATATTATGCATGTAATTCAGTCTAGCTTGGACTGTGACTGTGAATGCCAATTTGAGGATGGTCACAGATCTAGTAGGATTATATATGATAATGACAATAATAATAATATCGATAAAACTATTAATAATAATAATAATGAAAATAATGATAATGTTATCCAGGTTAGCCACTTCAGTTCTAAAATCCGTTCTACCAGCGGGCCCTGATTAACATGATGTTATCTTTGATAAATTTCTCATTAGTTCAGTTTTTTTAGTCTCCATATCCTCCCTTATTTTAGAATGTAGATATTTTTCTAGATTTCCCCCTTCAATAGTTTCAGCTTTTATTTCCACCGCTGACATTTTTAAAAAGATTCAAGTACAATCTCTATGTAAATATAGATGATTATAAACACTAAAATTCAATGTACCAGGAACGTGATGTTGTGAAAATCAGAGGGCAATACCCTATCAAAGATATTTCTGTCTGTGATTCCCTTCAAATGAATATGAATTAGATATATATATTGTAAACAACAGAGTATATGTTGTTACATATAAGAAGAATTGTAAAAGCAATTACATTCATTTATTTAGTTATTTCCTCTTTAAGGATATTTATAGCATAAAATGATCAAGAATGTTCCAGTACAGCTTTGTTGGACATAATTAATCTTTGAGTACTCTTTGTTATTTCTGAATATAGATTGCTTTATAATAGACTTGTATTGGTAGTGGAAATGAACAATAGGCTTAGCTATTTTGTTGACATTGTTGATTTCAATGAGGTCATTGAAGAGTGTTTTAAATGTAGACTGCTCTAAAAATGGGCAGAATGTTCTTTTTAAAGACAATACCAGAAGCTTCCAGAAGAGTGAATACTAGAAGCTTCTAGAATAGTTGAAATGTGTATGTATAAGGTTGCAGTTTCTTCAAGGATCATCATATCAGATCAGAACTCAGAGTTTCACGCCAGACTTTATGTCAGAGCAGAGTTTATTTCCACCTGGAATAATTATCTTCTCTGGAATTATTTGCCCACCATCAATGACCTGTTTGCAGTTATTTAGAGAGAGGAATTCTCAGTTCTCATCGAGATCATCAACCTGTTTTAATGAACACTTATAAAACCATGGATTGCTGAATTTTACTGTGAGTCATCATCAACATCGTCTTCATGGACATTTCAACTCATTACAGTGACTCTTGTTATTCATCGTGCTTCAACATCAGTTTCATCAATGCCAACATTGTGAACTTTAATTTACGGAATCTTCGCCAAACAACTTGGATTATTACTCAGATATATTGCACATCTGTCACCTCACGAGATTGATGTAAGACCATTGTTTGGTTTTATTTTGTTTAAGTACATGATTTATATCCTGTAATAAAAAAAGGAAATCAAGTTTAAATTTTAAATCTTAATTTTTTGATTATTTGTTGCAGTATCATAACAATGTATTGTTAAATCATTTTAATTTTCAGATCCACAATAATGTAAAGTTATCTAGCTTACCCATCTTAAGTTATTTTAAGTTCTATCTACACATAGTTTCCTTAGCTGTCTAAGGAAAAGGAACCTTTGATTACCCGTCTTATGATATGTACCTTCGATCTTTGGCTTTCTAGCTTTCTTTCCATCTCCTGATGTATCAGATTGTTGTTGCTGTTGACTATCTTCCGAGTCCTTTCTTATCCGCTTTGGAGAGCCCTTATCAGTGGCACTCATGCTGTCATCTCCCTTGAGGATGATATCATCATCATCAAGAACGATGGCGTTCTCACTCAGCCGTCCCTTCTTCACATCTTCGTCCTCCCCAAGGTCCTCCCATGAAGACATGTCATCAGCCCTGAAAAGCAGATATTGATACTTGGTCGGTGTTTCATAAAACTGTTTGTAAGTTGCCAATGACTTTAGGCACAACTCGTGACTCTCTATTGGGATTAATATCATGAGCAACTGAGACCATGTTCCAGTCATGCGTAAAGTCGTCCATAGCTCTACAAATATCTTATGAAATACCACCCTAAGACGCACATGTTGATACTTTTCTTGCAGCTCAAAAAACCTAACCCAAAATGATGATGATGAGGATGATAATAAATGAGGATGATCATTATTATGAATGATGATGATGATTATTATTATGAATGATGATGATGGTGATGACGATGATGATGACAATGATGAATGATGAATGGTGATGATAAATGATGATTATTATTATTATGAATGATGATGACCATGATGATGATGATAATGATAGTGATGTTGATGATGATGATGATGATGATAATGATAATAACAATAATGACAGCAACAATGATAGTTAAGATGATAATGATAAAAGCAAAAATGGTAATAGGAATTATACTGGCAACAATAATGAGAAGTAAAATAATCAATTATAATCATCATCATAATCATTACAATTATGGATCGATCGATGATGATGATGATAGTAATGATGATGAAGATGATGATGTTGTCGATGCTGCTGCCTACGACAATGATCATTATAATACCGGCAACGAAAATAGTAATATGAATAATAACAATAATATAATGAAGATATTACCTATTATACTTATCATCATAATCATACGGTAATTCCAATCATAACAATGAAAAAATTACAACACAAGTTGACAAGCAGCAACAAAAAAATGATTCAAATACCATTATTGGAGCAAATTTAAGATGAAAATCAACCATATACAGCTATTTAAGGCTAAAATAATTTTGTCTGTTTTTTTCAGTTAAAATAGATACTGAGGAACTACAACACTTTTATAGACAATGAAATTGTTATGGGTATTGAATTACGTCTTGTCATGTGCAATCTTCTTCAAAGTCTTTTTCAGCTGGGCATTCTTGACATAATACAGCGGAGTCCGACATTTGACATTCTCTAGGTCTAGGGAAGCCCCATTGAGAACCATGTAACACAGTGCTGCAGCAGCACTGTCATCGACACCACAACCCTTAAAACGTTGGCGAATCTGAATAAAAAGTACAGAAAATGTGACATGTCATTCTTTGTACAGGCAGGATGTGTTTCTCTGTGCTTGATCATTATTAAATAATTCATTATCTAATGCCAGTGGTATCCATAAAACATGGGTAGAATCTAAAAAAATGACACAACTTACTGCAAATAAAGTACTTATCTCCAAGAAATCATAATTGGAATCAAACTCTTAATTCTTGTCCTTACTGACTAATTTGTTGTTGTCAAAGAATGTTTACGAATATATGAAATGAACAGTGAAAGAAGTTGCTTTGGACTTATTTGACTTGTGGCAGTGTCTAGAGGGATAATTCTAGCAATCAAAATCTTGAGATAGCAATGAAAAATAACAATGATCCTTATGGGATGGTTTCATTGTCATTGGTTTTCTCTGACTATTTTCTATCATCCAATCAGATGCAAGGATTTGCGGTAGCTTTCACAAATAATCACAAAAAATCACTATTCGTTTTATTAAATGCTCCCTAGAATGCTAGATGACTCCAACACCATGCATAGCACATGGATGTTATGACTCATTCTTCCATGCTGTTGTCTCCATTAGGGCAGGCATATGTGTGACCAGCCACCCCAAGACCAAAAGATAAGTTGGCATAGAAGGTTCTTTATGAATAACCAATTAATATGGTCTTCAAACAGAAAAATATAGAAAATAATCTTTATATCTGAAAGAATAATTCTTTTTCATACTGCCAAAATTTGAAGTTTTCAAGTGACAAGATAAAAGAGTTTCTTTGACACCATTTATGCAGACTGTTTGAAGCTTCATCAATAATGCAGTGTGCACATCTAATGCTTGAGTGAGTCCCAAACTTCAAACCTTGTTTTCTCCTTAATATTTTGAAGTTCTGGTTGAACTTCTTCTGCATTTAATCAAGCACTTATGGAGGTTTTTGTTGATTAATTCTTCACTCTATCTGTTTAAAGCTTAGCATGTGTTTTTTTCAAGCACTTTGAAAATCTCAAAATTCATTTTGGGCAACCTGTCACGTGCCAGACCAAAGTCCACACCATGAATGAGAATATAAATGCATTATCTGCTTCTTCTCAGAATATTAAACCCTAACAAAAGACAAACATCCAGACAAAACTCATACAAGTCCATCCAAGTCCAATCTCTCAGCTTTGATTGCATGCATGCCCTCTGTTGTGACAATAATATAGGATATTTATATTGCGCACATATCCACCTTGTTAGGTGACAAGCATTCATAATAATTGGTGGTGGCCTCCAAAAATCCAAGAGACATCAACAACCCCAATTATGATGATGGACATAGAAGTAAAGAAATGTGACATGCTCATCCTTAGCCCATAGTTTAATTTAATTGATACATACCCAATACTTTCGCTAAAAGTGATATTAAGTGCATTGTGAATATAAAAATCCATAATTTTTCAAAGTATGTCATATGTATTTCAGTTCCAAACATTCATCTCATTAAAAGATTGAAGTCACTAAGATGTAATAATAATAATGTTTTATTTACCCAGGGTAGCCAGCTAGGAAACTTCTCTACCAGTGGGCCCTGCATAACATAACATGTTATCATTACCCTTCTCCAATCTAAATGATGAGCGCCTAGCAAGAGGGCAGAAGGTCCCATTTTTATAAGTCTTTGGTATGACTCGGCCGAGGGTTGAACCCACAACCTCCTGTTCATGTGGCAGACGCTCTACCACTGCAACTGAGCCACCACGCCCGGTAGTTGGAAACTAAAATTTTTGTCTGCAAGGACATACCTTTCTGAGGGTGGGGGTGTCATTGACTTTACTTGGATCTCTCGCTCCAGCATTGGCCAGGAGATGGAGCGCACTATGATCATCATCACCTTGGAGATTGATGTCTGCGCCTTGTGAGACCAGGAACTCTATGCTCTCTGACTGTCCCTTGGTAGCAGCCAGGTGTAGGGCTGTGATACGTTGCACGTTCTTGGCATTTATATCAAGCCCATGACCCTTCCATGAACAAAAAATATATATATTCTTACTTTAAATTTACAAGGAAACATCATCACTTTCATTGCTGAAATAGGAAACTGAATTCTTGAATACAAATAGGATTATTATTTCATGATTTTTTTAATGATTTTCTGCATGGAGAAACAACAGGTTAGTATTCTATGCTAGGAAACAGCTGTTTATTATAGAAAGTTTTAGGCCCAAATTCACAAAGGTGGTTTTGAAAATCCACGGTTGAGTCCATGGTTTATGCAGATTTCCTGCATAAATTACACTTAATTTAGCGCGTATCGGGCACATGTATAAAAAATGTCCAATGCTGATGCGCACTTTTGTCACAGTGTGCCAAATTGACACCTGTTACCATGGTTAGATACGCTATTTTATTCACGAGTCCACTGTTTGAAGAGTGGACTCATGAAATAGCATTGATAACTACCGCAACAGGCGTCAATTTGGCGCACTGTGACATAAGCGCGCATCAGGATTGGACATTTTTCATACACGCGCCTGTTACGCGCTAAATTAAGCATAATTTATATAGCAAATCTGCATAAACCGTGGACTCAACTGTGGGTTTTCAAAACCACCTTTGTGAATTCGGAACATGCCTGTGTTTCCTACTATAAATGTTTTACTATAAACTTAAATCACAAAACTATTCAAACCTAATAACAGACAAAAAATGTTATAAATCACCACAAAGTTTGTGAAGGAATAGGAAAACTTGGTCCATTTGAAAGCAGCAATAAATTGTAAAATTTATCGCAACAGCAAGGGATATGTCAATTTGTTAATTCATAATCCCTCACTATTTGCTTGTAATGAATATATACCAATGGAAATGATAAAATCCTCACTTATAAAATTATATATTTCTAAGAAATTTATCCGCCAAGTAGAGAAACAAAACTTTTTTTTCACTTGAATCTTATTCTTATTTCAAAAATGTACCAAGCCAATGTCATATTGATTCAGAGTAACATACCTTCACAGCCAAAATGACCTTCATGACTTCAACATGGTTATTAATGGCAGCAATATGTAAAATGGTATGTCCATCGTCTCTTGGAACAGCAATTGATTGAGGACAACTATGAGCAATCAACTCCGCAGGTCTACAATTTTTGTCAATGAAAAAAAATACATATGAAGTTTAAAAAGAGAAAAATCACAATTCATGTTGAAGAGAGTATTTTCTTTGAAGATGAGGGAATTTAATTTTAAGATGATTGAGCTTCTAACAAACTACAATCTTCCTTCTTTGAAATCATACCCATGGTTTGAACATGTAAACTGAATCTGACTCCAACTTTCAAAGTAACAGCACATCAATCTATTTGAAGTCTAAAATGATACATAGATTTGATATAAAGATAGAGCATGCATCCAAAAGATAACAGCCAGTAAGTAGAAGAATTATTTTGTAAATGGAAAACACATCATTTAAACCTTCACAGAGAGCACTTAGGGCACTTGCTTTGATGGTGAAGTGCTGAGGTCTTGTGAATATGTCTGTTGGCTACATATATCAGAAGGTTCAGAGTTCAATTCTTGCCTCAGCACAATCTTCTTTCTGCAAGGCTTTGATCTATATTTGCCACTTTCGACCAAGATGACTTAAATTGGTACCCATTTATAAAATGAATTCCTCGAAATGCTTAAAAACACCTTATTGGTAGCTAAGCACAAAGGTGACAATATGCAGCACTTAGAAATAATCAACCTTTATGTACATCCAATCCCCATTTTTCTCAAGTTTTACTTTTCCTCATAAACTGAGCAAGTCATTGTCATTTGAGAGCATTACAGAACCAAAAAAATCCATGAAGGTCCCACATAATGGGGTCAGATGTACATATTTTATGAAATTGCCCATTTGTATTAAGCACTAAATAAATGATATCATTTTACTAGAGCAATGTCCCTCCTACATTTCAAATAGGCATATGTATAGTAAATCTTCAGTGATCACATGACATTAAATAATTTACAAACCTCTCTTACGTTACAGCTCAACGATTCAATTCAACCCTTTAAAAAGTGATCTGAGACTTACTCGGGTCTATTCATGTAAGCGGTAAGTTGGAGAGCCGTCAACTCTTTTTCGTTAGCGAGAGTTACATCAAGGTTTGGAACTTTCACCAAGAGTTCAATGACATCGGTGTTGTTCTTGACGACAGCGTCATGGAGGGGAGTATCTTTCTCTGAATCCTTCAACGATATTCAGAGAAAATGTATGAATTTCACTGATTACAGATTCTTAAGCTTTAGGGTGGCATTCTGATTACTAAACCTGGGTTTAACAGTAATCTCAACTAGAATTTCAAAGACCCAGACCGAAGCTAATAGTGAAATTGACAAATAGGAAACATATGAGTTACATAGTACAACAATGTAGGTTTTATTCATATTCACTGCTTGCTAGCCGAGTATTTTGCCTCAGAAAAACCATAATTAACATCTTTTAACGATAGGCTTTTTCTTGTGCTTTTCACCAGCCTCAAGATCATGACGTTGTGATTACATAGGTCTCTACAGAAACAAGCTGGGTGATTTTTCTGCTTTCAGACTATACATTTGATACTTTTTTAGTTTAGAGAAGAAAATGGCACTGATAATTATTCTGTGCTCAAATGGATGGAAACCTACAACTCGATCATCACTAGATTTTTTTTTCTTGGTTTCGCAAAGATTTTCCATGAAAATATGGGCTACAAAGCTGCTATATAAGTCCACTAACGCCACCTTCTGGCCAATTTTATCATGGGCCTCGAGGTCTTTAAGGAAGTATTAAGAACATTTTCTTCATTCCTATTACAGTTAAGTCCCCATTATAGGTCATACTTGTTATTGACTAGAGGAAAAATTCCTAAGACCAAGGATATCTAGTCAAAACCGTTTTAAGCAAGCCTACGTCTAAAGTGAAAACCAGTCTTTAGTGGCCAGCAAAATTGTCTCCCATTTGAAAGGAATATGTGTCTATCAATGCCACCTGTCTGCAGTGGGCACATCATCTGTTTTCTTTGGGTGGGCTTAATAGATAGGTTGGACTGTAATTGATTGGATACCTCATACCTGTACGTTAACATCGCATCCAAGATTAATCAAGACCCGAGTACAGTCAACAAGCCCTCGGTAGGCTGCCTGATGGATCGCCCTCCTTCCGTTCTTATTAGCTCTGTCGATATCAGCTCCTGTACCGATCAAAAACTTTGCAATTGCTGGCTCATCTCTGTTGTGAATTCAAAAATTAGAACATAATAATTGGCTACTCTGAGCAAGCTTGACTGAATATACTTCAACCTCTGCTACAAAATGCATGATTATTTGAATAAATGAATATGGTTTGGACAGAGCTTACTTCATGCTTCAAAAGTGATTTGACTATTGACTACTGAAATAAAGACATGATGTACTACTACTACTACTACAACACCAAGCAATGTTTCAGAGGAACAAGCATCACAGAAAATTTCCCATTTTCTTCATGAAGTAATTCCTAAATGAATGTCATTCCTGCATTCACCCTTCTTTCAAGAAGCATTTTACCAGGAAATATACATGTATACCACTTTACTTCTAAACTGAAATTAATATGATGATTTTGACCGGAGTGATTAGTGATTAGACCATCTTGGCACAGACAAAATAACTATTAGATAGTGGGTATTATACCAAGTGTACAAAGAGCAGACCAAACTGTAATATAGACCAAATCAATAATAGGCCTAGACTAAATGGGTCTTGAACCATGCGGTAGAAGACATAAGACTATCTGAAGTAATTGATCACTGAAAAGGATCATTTAATTATTGTGTAGACATGAGAGAACTGTTCTTTATTCCACAATCACACCAGAATTTCTCATGCTTGTAGCTATACAGACCAAGGGGATATAATTTCCTGCCTGCCACATGTAACCTCTGGGTGCTAGAGCTGTCTTACAAAGATTTATGATTGATCCGATCAACCTCGACTATATGAAAATCCATCAATCTCAAAATTTTCCTACACGTACCTTGCACAATTTCCTTTCATAACCAAAGAGGAGCATACTAAATTGTCATGAAAGCAACAAGAAGTTTATGAATATACATCATATCTTGAAAACATTTTCAACAAACCTTCCTTTTTATCTGTTGACGTTGCTGGCGTTCCATAGCTGTGTTTGATCGGATCAATCACAACTTTTTGTAAGTGCATGCAGGTCCTTGGTTTTACTTACCCCTCAACAGAATAATGAAGGGGTGTGCTTCCACCATTATCAGAGACATCGATCTCAGCTCCTGCCCCCAACAGGGCCTGCACCACCTCAAGGTGTCCTTGTACAGCTGCTCTATGAAGGGCGGTCTTCCCTCCTGCTGTTGCATGTGCCTGTAATATTTTCATAATGATATACGTACAGTGTGCAATTGTATGACTACCATCATAGACCACATTTACCATGTCAATGGCATCAGGGCAGCATTTCATGAAAGGATTGTCAAAGGTTTGATCCAACAGTTCCCCTTGTGGCAGTGCATGCTTCTCACCCAGTCAATATCAAGTAAAGTTGTCAGATCCGACAACCTGTTGGATAAATTGTTGATGAATTTGCTTTCCTGCCCTGACATCTCTATATATCTGAGACACTGTAACTTGATTCTCAGTTGACACTGAACCATCAAATTAATCTAGGAAAAACAAGGTTGACAACAAGCTAACGCCATTCCAGGCCAAAATCCACTCAACCAGTATGACTCAATTATGTTTATGTTGTGTAACATGAAATGTCATTCCATAGATATTGTATCATGCAAAGTGCACGTGCTTTGTGTGGTTATGGTTAATAAAGATTTTTAATTACACTATTCTAGAATCCTCTGAAGTATACCTTAAAGTGCAGTTATGGTGGCAGCAGTGGGATTTGAACCTACGCTTTCAAACTAACTTGTGTCTAAAACCCGAGGGGGTGTTTCAGAAAATGTGAATACCGATGCGCACAAAATATCTGGCATTCCCCCTGGCATTCAAGTGGTTAAACTCTCTTTCTATAATTCATTCATTGATATTTGAGTTGTTTGTATTGTTTATGCAATTTTCACTTTGCCAAATAAATAATAGTAACAATAATAATATCTGATTATTGACACAGAGAAGCTCAAGTCCTCTAAGCATAATTCAATCAATGCAGTGATGTATTTTACATCACCTGCAAATTTGAATATAAAAGCGACTCTAAGCCACACTTATACATCTTTGTGAAACTTCCCCCCCCCTCTCGTTGGAAAGATAAATTTCAGATGATTATGGAATATATGATTCACGCATCTATTAAGTATTTGCAAGTATTTGATAATGAAGCTCATCTTTAATTGCATCACTCCCCACTACTCTACAGGTTATAACAATATGATTTGTCTATAAGTATCTTCTGAACTTGATACCCAAGAAAAATTCAGTCAGGCCCTGAATTTGAGACGATTACCATTTCAGGTGATTTGGACAGGATCTCCACGACCCGTTCAGTATTGCCAATCTTTGCAGCGTTCATCAGCTGAGCTGCTTCTCCTCCATCGCCCGACTCGTTATCTGAGGAGCCACTATCTTTTCCAAGTAGAGACATCAAGGCTTTCAATATTGCTTCATGGCCACTTCCACCTATAAAAAGGGAGAAATGTTGGACGGTTTGATATAATGACAACATACACACATATTTCACATATTCAAATAGTTATTTGGATATTCTGCAAAATGGGTGCTGCTTCATGGTACATAAGCTTTTGATGCTTCTTAGGAAGTTATTTTTCAGGTGTAATTCTGTTATCATAATTGATTAAAAAGCCTAATCAATATAATCCAAATTCAAAATCATTCTCAATTCTAAGGTTTGTATGGTTGGTTGTTTTTTTCATTTTTTGGTGGGGGTCATTCATGGAGATGCTGGGGTCCCACAATAAGACCCATACACTTAGAGAGTTTCACGAACAAGTTATCCACGAGAGCAGCTTATTCTAGTATTATACAGTATTTCCCTATTCATCATGTGGAGGATAAGGCACCAAATATATAAAAGCAGCGTAGGTTATACATGTAGATGAGAGTGATGGGCGATTTTGGACTCATGACAGCCTTAATCACCCTTTTTTGTGGGGGGGTACAACCATCTTTTCTAAAGTTGTCCCATGACCTAAACACACACAATATTCAAGAACATTTATTAAATGATTTTTATATATGGCAGAATGAGGAATCGCTATGCCTACCAGCAACGTTGCATGTTGTACAAAAAAGGCAGCAGTAGAGATCAGAGAGAAAGCCCCCCAACATAAATTCAAGAAATGTCATATTGTTGAAAAGAAATATCCCATAAAAAATGAAAATCGTTTCCTACGTTGTAGGTACAATGATTTTATTATCATAAATATTCATGTTACATAAAATAAAATTTGATAATAATTATAATAATAATAAATGCAGTTCTTGTATAGCGCATATCACATTATGTCATAACGTCCCTATGCGCTTCCAAAGGACTTGTTACCCTGGCTTTAGCCCTTATACAATGCGCTGGCTTTTCAAGGAATAAATTCCTGCCAGGTACCCATTCATCTCATCCGGGTTGAGTGCAGCACAACGTGGATGAATTCCTTAATTGCTGAAGGAAATTACGCCATGGGTGGGATTTGAACCCATGACCCTCTGTTTCAAAGTCAGAAGACTAATCCACTGGACCACAACGCTCCAATTTATGTAACATACCTAATAATTTGCGGCCAAGAGACTCCACGCCCTGGATGCCTTCATCGTCTGTTGAAGAATTCTTCTTGAGGATGGACAGACAACAAGGGTGCCAGGACCAAATCTGTTCCTTCCCTGTCACGCGCAATCGACTGTTATAGAGGGAATCAACTTTTATCACTGTCCCTTGCGATCCAAGACACTGAAAATAGATATATTCAAGCACCGTCTCATAAATCTTTTTGTAGAGTTATGAATAATTAATTTGTCGACTACAGAATCCCATTCATTCTCATGGGCTTTGTACAAGGGATCAAACATGTCTAGTAGTCAATGGGTTGACAATATCCTGAATTAATGAGAAGTCCAAAGAATACATTACATTAATGTAACTAGCTAAGCTGGCAAGTTATTACTCTTAACAATACTATCAAAGATTCCCAAGCCTAAATTCTTTAAAATTTAGGTTACAAAGTTTCTCCAAGATACTCGTTAGTGTATTTAACTCTTCATCACTCATACATTATATTTTTTCAAATTGTTTTACTCAGCATTACGAACCATGATTAGTTTTTGTTTTCCTGACGTTGATCCGTAATATTCGCTGTGAGTGCCGGGGCAAGACTCTGGAGACTAGTGATCTTGCTTTTTTTTCATTTTCTATTTTTTCTTTCTTTTTTTAAACTGGATTCATGCCCCGGGGGCCACTTCCATTCACGAGTGGATACCATGCGCGACCATGGGGTCTCGAAAAGCACTCTGAAAATGCACCCCTTAACAAGTATTGGTGTGTGAAACCCTACCCTTAACACGTATTGGAAAAAAAACGACACTCTTGCCAAATATTCCCTGAAATGTTTTATTGTTAAGGGTCCTTCGATCGTTGGCTTTTACCTTATTTGCTTTAGTACGACCCCACCTTCTACACCTCGTGCAAATCGGACTCCAAACACAAAGTGTTGGGTCAAAAAGGACATCCTTTATAAAACATTTTAATTTTGTTTTTTCATCCCTGCAAATTCGACCCTAAACACATAATTTTCCTAGCGAAATAGATACCTTTTTTTCATTATTTTTGTGTTTTTTACACCCTTATCACGTTACGTACGTAATGTGCCCTATCGTGAAAAAGACATCCTTTTTACATGTTTTTTTGGTCGCGCATGGTATCCACTCGTCAATGTAAGTGGCCCCCCAGAGATTCATGCTAAAAATTCTACCATGTTGTATTTGTGTTTTGTCTACATTGTTCACACAAATATGTATAGGAGGCTGCATTCTACAAGCTTCCTCCATTTTCAACCTGATACATGGTTATCTTGATTATTATACATATAAGGTTTCCTTGTTTTATTGATGATAATTATATCAAGATGCATGTAGCAAAACTTATTGTAAATGATTTTTGGAAATGGAAAATAAATGAAATGAATTAAAATTACAATACCCTTATAAACTTTTTTCCAATATATATGATTCAACTACTGTACTTAATATCCTTGATGAAATTTCCATTGATGCAAATGGTGTCCCTTTCCATTCGTAACATGTATGTTTTTTGTAACTTGAGAGAAACTAATAACTTTATACAAGTATGATTTTCATAAGGTGGGGTAGATGGGGTGTCCCAAGTACTGAAACAATTGGGGGAGAATGAATGTGTTTGACATTTTGTCTCATTCTCTTCAGAATTCTCTTCTCATTATTCTCTTCAATTTAATTATGATTCTTTTTATAGTTATGATATTACTACTGGAATTCACTGACATGAAAATGAAAAGGAATACTAGAGAAGCCATTGTCAAGCTTCCTGGTTTTTCTCACTGCTCTTTGCTTGAATTTTTGTATAATACATGATGCATTACTTTAATGAGGACGATAAATAACTAAATCGAAATAGCAATGAATCAATCAATAAAAACTGAATTTTTGACTGACCTCCTCCATTCCATCCACCCATCCATTTTGACTGTTTTCTTGAAGATTCATAACGTACGTAAGGTTTTGATTGATCTGCACAAGGTCTCCCTTTCCTATCTTTGGAACCTGGAAAGAAAAAACAAAGGATTAATAATAATAATATAAGTAATAATTGATAATGATATAAGTAGTGATTAATAATGATATAAGTAATGATTAATAATAATATAAGTGATAATAACTTTGATGGTTACAAGTATACAAAATGTTTGTATAGAGGTACATGTATAAAGGTAAAATAAAGGACATGATTTTTTTAGAGAGTGAGATACAGAAGGAATAAGTATGAAGGAGATGGGCATGTTGATGATTGGGTGAGAGTTTGTGAGGACATTGTGGTCTAGTGGATAAGACTCTCATCTTTCCATCTGAGAGACGTGGCTTCAATTCCCGATCGTGTTGTTATTTCCGTCATTAAGAAATTTACCCACAATTTGCAGCACTCAACCCAGGCGAGGTAAATGGGTATCTGGCAGGAAGTAATTCCTCAAAAAGCTGTGATTGCCGGAATCGGTAGACTAGCTAAGCCGGGGTAATATAGGAGTACCTTGAGCACCTAACAAGATGGATACACATGTGCTATACAAATCCTATATTATTTTTATTTATTATTGTCTCGTTGCATAGGATAAGTTTAGGTATCAAGGTAGGAAATCATTTTTATTCAGTATGGGCTTTTTTATCCGCATTGGGCAGTCGCTGAATTATTTGAGCTATTTCTTCCATTTCAAGGACTACTTTCTTGTGGAAGGAGCAACTATGCTGTAAAAGCATTTCTCATAATTCTGCTGTATGTAAACAATTAACTGTGTAAAATAGTATGTGTGGCAGATCTTGAGGCGATATTAAACAAGACGGTCTGCCGAGAAGCATTTAATTGGGGGGTTTAAAGGCCACCAGCCGCACACCTAATTACGAATGTTCGCAATCCGATTTGGAACAAATTGCACTTTGCTCATTTTCTCAAGATGTGAATGGAACACATCATTTTATTTGGGGTTGAAATTAATTGAAAGAATATTATAACCATTGCAAGTCCTTATTTTGGAGTAAAGGCAAAAAATAGTTTCAAATTGTAGCAAATCATAAGGCTGCTATGACGTCATTACAACTAGATAATAAATTCGCATTTATTCTAAGAAGGATGACAGCATAGTTACAAATTTGATCATAGGTATTCGTACAATGATTCAGAACATTACACAGTAAGACATTCCAAGTCTCAATATTAGCACCAAATTCTTCTACATTTTATTCTGAAATCGGGTCGCATGCAGACCAGTCGTAAGGTGTGCGGTCGCCTTAAGGGTCAACTTTGGCTGTCATTAGGACGAAAAAACACCAGTCGCTCTCATGTATTTCCTGTAAGCTGTTAGGTGTGTGTGCATGTGGTGAGTGTAGGTATTTTGGAGTATGGGTAGGTGTCTTGATGTGTGAGGGCCTATGAGTGTGAGGGGTATGTGGATGCAGACTCGGAGCTTATGGGAGGTCAGGGGCAAGTGTGGGGGAGTGTATAGGAGTGTGTGGATGTGTAAGAGCTAGTGGGTTTATGGGGGTGTTTATGTAATGATGTGTAGGTAAGTGTACAGGGCTTAAGAGTGTATGAGGTGACTGTGGGGTAAATGTACATAATTGTGTGGGTGCCTGAATGTGTAAGGGCTTTTGGAAGCAGGATCGAGGTGATTGTGTATAGGTGTGTGTGGATGTGTAAGGGATAGTGCGGGTGTGGGGTATTTGATTAGTTTAGATCTTTATGTGGTGTGTGTGGGGTGTGTGCAGGGGTAAGTGTAGGTGTTTGTGGGTGTGTGTCTAGATATGTTATGGTGTGTGTGTGATTGTATAGTTGTGTATAAATTTGTAAGGGCTTAAGAGGGTGATGGGTGACTGTGGGGTAAATGTAGGTCATTCTGTGGGTGCCTGGATGAACGTGTTAGGGTATTTGGAAGCAGGAGGTGAGTGTACATGTATGTGTGGATGTGTAGGGCTAGTGGGTGTGTGTGAGTGAGTGTTGAAGTAGTGTAAGTCTTTATGTGGGTGTGTGGGCTTAGGACAGGGTAAGTGTGTGTGGGGTGTCTAGTTGTGTAATGGTGTGAGTGGATGTGTAAATGCTATTGGGTGTGTGGGGTGAATGTGTAGTCTTCATGTGGGTGTGTCGGGGTGAGTACATGGGCAAGTGTAGATGTCTGTGATGGTGTATGTGGGTGTCTAGATGTGTAATGGTGTGTGTATGGATGTGTAAGTGCTGTGGGTGTGTGGGGTGAATGTGTAGTCTTCATGTGGGTGTTGGGTGAGTACATGGGTAAGTGTAAGTGTTTGTGATGGTGTGTGTGGGTGTCTAGATGTGTGTGGGTGTCTAGATATGTGTGGATGTGTGTGTGTTAGAGGGTGTGTGTGTGTGAGTGTGTAGGTCTTCATGGGTGTGTCAGAGTGAGTACATACGTAAGTGTAGGTGTTTGTGATGGTGTGTGTGGGTGTCTAGATGTGTGTGATGTGTAAGTGGTAGTGGGTGTGTGGGTGAGTGTGTAGGTTTTCATGTGAGTGTGTCGGGGTGAGTACATGGGTAATTGTAGGTGTATGTGGGTGTGCAATCGTGTGTGGATGAGTGTACAGTTGTGTATAGATGTGTAAGGGCTTAAGAGTGTGTGGGTGACTGTGGGGTAAATATACTAGTAGATGATTGTGTGGGTGCCTGCATGGTAAGGGTGTGTGGGGGTAGTGTAAGTGCTAGTGTAGGTCTCAATGTGGGTGTGAGTGCAGTGGTAAGTTATGTTTGTGGGTGTGTGTGGGTGTCTAGATGGGTATGGGTGAGTGTATACTTGTGAATAAATGAATGCCTGGATGTGTTAGGGCTTTTGGAAACAGCAGGTGAGTGTGGATGTGTAAGGGCTAGTGGGTGTGTGGGGTTGTTGGTTACAGTTTAGGTGTTTGTGTGGGTGTAAGATCTTTTTGGTGTGTCGGTAAGTGAGCTAGTGTATAGGTCTGTGTGGGAGTATATGGGCTTGTTGGTAAGTGCTTACATGCGCAGGGTTGGGATTCGTGCGTATGGATAAAGGGTTTGTGGGTTCAATAGAGATGAGTGTATGAGTTGATGTAGCTATAAGCTGATGTGTGATAGTGTGGGGGAGAATAGATAAAGAGCAGCTCAAGATTGCACAAGAAGTAAAACATGGAGGTGGAAGTAAATTAATCAAATAAATATGTGGGAGTGGGTGGAAGTAATTCAAAATGAGAGTATGTGTGTGTGATTAGTATTTTGATAGTAGAAAGGGGGGCTAACTATTTTTTACAGAAAGTAACCATGGAGCAATAGGGGGAATGTTTGAACAAACAACACAGTATTACATAAGATTCATTATCTTAGATTAAAAGCATGTAAAGATCAACGCAAACATTTTTAGTTTTTGGTGATGGAATTTTTTTAGAGAGGATGTGTGTGATACTCTGCAGAGAGGGGTTAGTCTACAGGAACAGACCCCGAGGGAAAACCGTGATGAACAGGTGGGTCTTCAAAGAAGACTAGGACAGATCAAGTTTGCTGTTTCAATTAAAGGGCCTGCAGTACACAAGTAGACTGCATATTCAGACCACGTTGAGTGAAGGGTTTATACAGCAGACTAGAGAGCAGATATGGGCGAGTGTATGTGTGTGAGTATATGGTCCATATATTCTGAACCCAGGTTTATCTTAGACCATGGTCTAACTCGTTGCTAAAGTTATGGAAAGCCAAACATGTCAAACTTTGTTCACTTGGTATGTTTCTTATGTTTACTGTGCTCTAGCTTTTCTAATTTGTTAGTGGTGAAGACAATTATTTCATTTATCCTTCCCAGCGACTTAAGAATGATTTGAGAGTCAAATGAGCTGATACCATTAACTTCTACTGTTCAAGTCACAATTATCACAATTGGCTATATCCATATTTAAACCACAACTTTAGACCAGAGTTTAAATCAAACTTTAAAATGTGGGCCCATGTGTGTATGTTAATGAGTGCATTAAGAGAAATATCCGAGCAGCAAATTATCTCTAGATTAAGAAAGATAAACACTTCAGACTTACCTTGTTCAGTACATCTGGATTGAATGTGAAAGTTTGCTCTGCTTCGTCTGCGTAGGTGACCTGTACATTCCCATTCAAGTTGACACCAGTAACCTTGGCAACCTTGCCAAACAGCTAGAAAGTTATTTAAAAAGTATCAAATTGACTTTAGAGCATATTCTGAGCGACAATTGTGAATGTTCTACCTGCTAATCTTGGAGAGAGGATCAAACATAATTAAAAAGACAGACCAGTTTGGATGAATAACTTAGTGGTATGATGGGTCATACACTGTACCATCACAATGTAAACACAATTGAAATGTTAAGACAACTGCAATTTTAACTCAACTGTAATTTTAACTCAACTGTAATTTTAACACAACAGCAATGTTAACACAACCAAAATGTTAATACGACAGCAATATTAACACAACTGTAATGTTAACACAAATGCAATGTTAACACTATAGTAATGTTAACACTGCAGCAATGTGAACACAACCACAATGTTGATGCAACCACACTGTTAATATGACTGCAGTGTTAACTTTCCCATAATGTTAACATAAGAACATTTATTATGATAAAAATGCAACCATGCTACTCACATTCCCCATATCTGGTATCCAACCACACCCACTGCCTTGTTGCATCATATGTAGCGTTTCTCTATCAAGGGTAATGGCTACCGCATCTCCGACCTTCAAGCCAACCTCTTTACCTGTTACCATGACAACCACATCAACAGGATCAGAAATTTATCAGAAGAACTGAGTCAAAACAAATACTACATCATATATAATAGTTTAAAATAATGATGATAACACAAAAATAACAATAATGAACGGCAGTAGAAGTAGCAGAAGTGCAGTAATAGTAGCAGCAGTATAGGCAGTAGAAGTAGTATTAGAAGTGGTGGTGGTAAAAGTAGTAGTAGTAGTAGCAGTAGTAGTAGTAGTAGTAATAATAGTAGTAGTAGTAGTAGTAGCAGTAGTAGTAGTAGTATTACTATTATTAGTAGTAGCAGTAGTAGTAGTAATAGAAGTAGGAGCAGCAGCAGTAGTAACAGTAAAAGTAGTAGTTTAGAAGTTGTGGAGATAGTAATAGTTGTAATAGTAACAATAACAATAATAACAATAATAATAATAACAAAAAATACAAATCATAATAATGATAATGAACATCTTTGTTGGAGAGAAAATGCCTTACTTCGTCTTGGTCTTGTTTCTACTGTATCACAACAAAAACGCTGAATTTCTTTATCATTATAAAAATATATCAAAAATTTATATTCTTTCCATCATTGACATTGGTATGTACAGAGAACATATTTGAAACAAGCTATTGTCTCAACCCCCAAACTTAAATAGCGTGGGATCTTATGTCTATTCCAATAATTATCTTTAATGTTTGGTAGGGAAAAACAGAATGATGAAAATTTGAATGAAAATGGATAAGCAATTAGACAGTTATGGTTGTTTTAGAGTTGACATCCTATTTAGATTTCAAATTTGTAGGAAACTATGAACAACTTTACTTCCCATATGCCATGTACTTTATTATCATGGATTTGTGTTTCTCTCCTGGGGCAGTAATCAGAGTATAAATGAAGTAGTATATTGTTCATTGTCCTCATGAAAGAAAAATATAATTCAAAGTAAAACCGTTTTGAAAAAAATTATATTCTAGCCATTTTACGTAGTGGAGTAACTGGAAATGTAGTTCTTGCCCTACATCACTTGACATCACTAATGTGGCCAATTTGAAGTCTCCATAGGTATGGTGATTACAAATTTTTTACAACTTTTAAAAATTCATACCTTTCTTATTGTTTTTCTGATATTGTTTAAACTGTCACTTATTCATTCTTGTCTGGTTTTTATTTTTCCTCTGAAAGCAACTTTTATGTTTGGGTCAATTCTCCTTTCATTCACTGTGAAGGATAATCATAAAATTCCATTTTCAGATTTACTTGCACCACCCTTCTCTCCCTCATTCTTTCATTCGCGTCC
Source organism: Lytechinus variegatus (assembly GCF_018143015.1). Lineage (NCBI taxonomy): Eukaryota > Metazoa > Echinodermata > Echinoidea > Temnopleuroida > Toxopneustidae > Lytechinus > Lytechinus variegatus. The sequence goes on from NC_054753.1 coordinate 15,780,528, forward strand.
TTTTTTCTCCTGATTATAATCTTATTACTAACATTTTTATACTTTTTTTATTCATCTTTATTATTATTATTTTTTGTTATCATTGCGATTATAATTCAGATTACTTTCTCTTGAGTTTGTATTCACTTACCCGCTTTATTCTGATATTTTGTAGACTACTTGTTTTAAGCTCATTTCCTGTCGGTCTCCATTATTGTATCATGGAATAGCTCTATGATTGTATATAGTTTTGTTAATTATGTCTTGAAACTAGGTTTCGGGGCTTGCCTTTCGTACAAGCTTTGCTTTTCATCGCAAGTCAGTTCCACATTCTTTTCAAAGATAATTTGGTTTCTGTTTAATTTATCTTTAATATTTGTTATGAACTATCATTGAATTGTCTGTGTTATTTTGAAAATGTATAGTTTCTTAGATTGAATTTTGTTTATTTTGTTGAACGGAAATGAATAAAATCTAAATCTACCAATACGATACCTAAAATAGGTAGATGGCTGGCATAGTAGCTAATGCCTACGCCGGGTGTGGTGCACCTTAGATCCATTTTCCCATCGTATCCAACTCTGTGAGTGGTGATCCTCCGAGACTGGTTCCAGCGGACATTGACGCCTGACCGCGGTCTTTCCGAGAAGGGGCATACCTCACGAACAGATCCCCTGGAATCTGATACACAAAATGTATAACAATATAACATGATTGCAGAATATACAACAGGACCCTGTCATACAAAGAGTTGCAATTGATCTGATCAATCGCAACTATATGGATGGCCAGCAGCTAACATCCATTATGCATGCTTGTTCAAAAAATTCTAGATATGAATGTATATCTAAAGTCATTGATATCTTGACAGTTTGGTGTGTTCTCCTTTGTTTACAAAGGATATTTTGCAAATTTCCTGTAGAAAAAAGTTTGATACTTTTGGATTTCCATAGAGTTACAGTTGATTGGATCAATCGTAACTCTTTGTAAGACAGTGCCCAGAAAAACAAGTAAGAAGCAGGGGCAATATATCATGAGAGAAACATGTACAAACGATTTCTGCCATTGCAAGGTTAATCAGGGGCCCGTCTTAGAAAGATTTGCAATTGATATGATCAATCGCAACTATGGAAAGCCAGCAAAGTCAACACATAAAATGCATGTTTGCTCAAACATTTTTTTCTAGATATGAATGTATATCCATAAATTCATTGATTTATTGACAGTTTGGTGTGTTCTCCTTTGTTTATACAAAGGACATTTTACAAATTTCCTGCAGAGTAAATTATGATCATGGAATTCCATAGAGAGTTGTGATTGATTGGATCAATTGTAACTCTTTGTAAGACGGGGTCCTGGTGGGTGTTTCGTAAATTTGTTCGTAAGTTGCGAGCAACTTTACAAGCAACTGGTAATTCTTTCTTGTGGTGAATGACATACACCAAATTTTCACTGATGTTGATTTAGCGCCTAAGAAAGGATTGCCAGTCGTTCGTAAAATTTACTTACAGTTTTAAGAAACAACCACCAGGCCATCTCCAAGATAGAGGAATAAACTGGATTTAAAACCTAGATTTTATTATTATTTGTTTGGCGTCACCTATGCCTGGGAGGCGAAAAGCGAACTGAATCGCTGTGACCCGCAGGTCTCTCCTCCCGATACAATTGATTGGGGGGAATGCAGGTGGACCACTACACCGGGGTTTCCCCCTACTCTTATACGAATAGTGCAATGGGTTCTTAACGGGCAAAGGTGGTGACTCTCCTCTACACGGGTCCACCATTTAACATCCTATCCGAGGGACGGAGTGTTTTCCATTGTAACATAGCCTGCATCTATGAAACATGGGAGAGACGTTTACACACAACGCACTGGCTTCAGTCACCCGCCCATGGTGGACTTGAACCCATGATCTTTGGTTCGATGGGCAGACGGGTTACTGACTGAGCCAACACCGTTCTACTTCTGATATCACTAACTACAGGAATAGAATTGGTTCTTGCATGAAGGCAATTCAAAGCAACTCATTCTTCTGCAAATGCCAATACCAAATAAAACCCTACACAATGTTGCAAAATTATATGGTGGGGCTTGCTTCTTTTGTTCTTTTGCAAGCACTACTCTTCAGGTAACCCTCCTTCATTGTCCTACATCATTTTTTTTTGTGGCTTAGCTTTGTCACCGTGACATTCATTATTGTTAATCTAATACTTTTCTTAATTCAGTCCCTGTTTTTCTCTTGCTGAAAATCATGTAAACCTTTGACTTTGTACATTGTAGTATTTGCTTGTATCATGCTGAGGGGAAATAAATAAATATATTTATTCATCTATTTGATTATAAAGTCTGACAACCTCGTAAAGTAATGCTTCCACCACCCAAGATTAGTGGACAATATGACATATAAAGATTAGCGTTATGTTTGAATCCAAATAATCAAACTTTATGACAGAAATTTTTGGTTTGAAGTACACGTTTATTGTGGTTAATCAGATCTACAATCAGGGAACTACGCCCCCAGACGGTATCAGTCGGCATAGTGTATTTACAAACACAACAATTAGGAGACAATAAACATGTGATGAATATCCATACCATCATCCTCATCGCCTTCCCAGTCCTTTCCTCTGCATACTTCTGCTCCTGGATACAATCCTCTCGATACTGTTTTAGTTTCACCAAACCGAGGCCCCAAGAGTATCCTAGACAAACACAAACTACTGTTACTCATAAAAAAAAGAAATAAGAAAAAATTGCCTGATTTACACAGTTGCTACCTCACTTCTCTTTTTATATATTTATCTTTTAATATTTATGGATAAAGTTTTTTAAAAATCACCACCAAGACATGGCCCCTGGAAGTGGAGGTGATGGGGGTGATTTGTCTAAGGGGTGCTGTGCATTTATTATAAACCATATAGGCACACCCCCCCCTAAAAATCAGGCTGCTTGGCTAAAAGGTAAAAATTTGACCAAAATTACTTTCATTTCAATTGGCGCAAGAACCTTTATTGTGTGTGTGCTTGTCAAATTTCTTCTGATCAAAATTACCTTCATTTTGGAGTAAGAACTTTTTTTTCTTTTCGCTGGTCGCATTTTGTTTTTTTTCCAAAGCAGAATCCCCTCTTCGAAAACCATTCCCAGGGCCCTATTCACCAAAACCCAGATTATATGAATGGAAATAAGGCTGTGTGAGCATACCTGCTCCCATTGCCCCATTTTGTAACACAGAGGAAACATTACACATTCATAATAAAAAAATATTCTAAATTTCAAATATTTTCACACTTTCTTTCAAAAAAGAGCTAAATCTCTTGTTAGAATAAAATATTTTGACAAACCCTGTTTCTTTCCGGCTAACGAAGCGTGTGAATGCATGGGACGTGTCGTGTTTGTCATCCATGTAACACTGAGTACAAAGGTCATAATCAGGGCAGTTCTGATCGCTGCATTTCCAGCGCATGCCAGCAACGGGCTCCGTCGAACAACTATCACACTGAATACCTAAATGATTCACGCCTGGGGAAATGAATAATGATGATGAAATTGAGAATGATAAAATTTAAAAATTTTCGAGGAAGGATGTTCGTATTATATCAGGTAATTTTGTCTGGTGGGGCAATCACATGACCCAATCGATCAAGAAAAGGCCCCCCCCCCCCCTAAATTCTGGACAAGTTGAATCAAGTTTATAGTACCCCCTTTCTGTATTTGGCTTATAATATCCAGAAAATATTGGGTAAATGAGACCCAATCTCTAGGGGAATTTAGGGGGTCCTTTCTCAAATTTTCAGGGTTAAGCAATTGCCAGACCAGATGCAATGACCAGATGTGATGGCACAAGCCCAGAAAAGAAAGCTTAGTATTTTAGAATTAATTGATATGCTTGACTGCACTGGTCAATGTAATTGAGTTAAAAATCAGCCTTACAGACAAGTGCTAAGCTTAAAGGTAAATGCTAGTTTTGGTAACGATATCAAAATGAGTTCGTACAGAATCCAATGAAATGACCACTAAAGTGTCTGTTTGTATAAATAAAACGCATGTGCCAAAGGATTCTGGAAGAAATTGTGTAATTGCTGAGAAATCAGCAAATAAGCACGGGATTCGGGTAGGGCGTCGGGCCCGACGCCCTGAGCAATAATTATACATTGTCCCACGTGCGCTTATCTGTGTTGGGGATTTTCGGTGTGAACATTTTTCAGCGTAGATTTCAGGATTTCACAAAGTCCAGTTAATGTAACTGTACCAGATCTAGATCCTCGATGATATACTTGCAATTAAGCCTTGTTTTACAGACTTTCTCATGAAATCAGTGTTAACTGCAACTACTGGAATTTCTCTTTAAGGGGACAATATAAAGAAAGGATAATCAAATGAAAATATTATTTAGGGAAGTAATCTAATATCTAAAAACATTGTTTTCCACACAGCTCAATCAAGCATGAAGATATGGTGTACGAGTTGAGGGAAATTCACAGAAGTTTAAAGTTTATTTTCTACCAACTCCATTAACGATACATATTTGTTTGAAACTATCAAAATATTCAGAAGATCACAAGTTCTAAAGATATGATCATAAGAGAGGGAAAACATGAAAGAGGGGGAATAAATAAACACAATCACGTGAATGTTACCGAAAATGTGAACCAAACAGTTACCAAGTGAACATATGATAATTTTTTTTATTAATGTGAAAATTCACCTTTCCATATACATGTATGAATTAATTATTGAAATAAAGCTATTTACATTCAGTATGAACTGGGCCTGTATCATAAAACTTACCATAATGGTATTTTTACCAGTCAATGTCAACCTTAGTGGTAAAAATGCTAGGCTCGACAGTCAATCACAATTAAGCCGTTTCTTGAAGTTTATATTGAATAAAAAATATACTGGATTAGCTAGGGTTACGAAATTGAATGGGTCAAGAGATTTTGGCCAGTTTTAACATAATTCAAAGGGATTGTTGAGCATTTATTGCTTCATCTATTATTTTAATACTTTTTTACTTTATTAAATCTTCATTGGCAAATATCAGCTTCTTTGAAGGGGTGGAGAGGCTTCATATCATACAAGCCACGCTTTTGATTGAAAACCCATGTTTCCAAATTTCCAGAGTATATCTTCATATCTATATTTTTAAAGTATATTATGGATTGTCTATAAATATAATATGTTTGTATGTAATCATAAGTTCCTGCATTATATTTCCATTTTGAAAGTGAACAATCATTTGATCTGAATGTGAATTTTTGAATGTGAGTTTCACTTTGAATTTGTATTGAATATGACTTGGAATCGGAATATGAATATAATTCAAAATTTAAATTGAAAATGGAATTGGAATTTCGATTTAAAATTTGAAGCTTTAATCTGTTTGAATTTAAATTTGTATTTAAATTTCAATTTAATTTAATTTAGATTGAATATAAATTTGAATGGGAATCGGCATTGCATGGAATTGGAATTGGAATTTGTATTTGAGTTTGAATTTGGATTTGAAAATAAATTTGGATTTGAATATGAACATATCCATATTACCTGCCGGGGCATTGTCAAAGAGCATGAGGTCATAGCAGTCATCACTAGACCCAACCTGATAGTTGTTCCTGTTCCCATTATCCCATCGGACCTTGACCCAACCATTAGGGATTGGATCTAGAGGGTCTTGATCTTTCAGCTTGACCACAGTACCAAGGTGACCGTTACCGCCATCTTGGTCTCGCCACGTCCAGGTGGGGCTCCGGACGACTCGCTGTCCAATCTCGAGGGTGGACATCCTAATTGGTTACCTTGGAATTTCCTGCTTCAAGAAATATATAACAATCAAATGGTATGTTAAATTACATGTACATCAAGATCATACATACTGCACATAAAGAGGCACCACTCAACACTCAACCCCCGGCCATCATTGCATCCTCCCATTCTCTCTTCCTCATTTAGTTTCCTCTGCTTATCTCCTCTCTCCCTCTCTCTCTCTATATATATATATCTATCCATCTATCCATCCATCTATCTATACCTACATGTCTATATATTCATGTCTATTTATCTCTCTATCTAATATATCTACTAGTATATCATCTATCTATGTATTTATCTCTCTATACATGTAGATCTATCTTTCATCTGTCTAATCTATGTATTTATCTCTCACTATCTATCTATCTATTTATCTATCTATTTATCCATCTATCCACCTATGTATCTGTCTATCTATCTAATCTATATATCTATCTGTCTATCTATCTATCTACCTATCTATCTATATATCTATCACTCTATCTATCTATCTTTCTATATATATATCTATATATCTATCAATCTATCTATATCTCTACCTATCTATCTATCTATTTATCTATTCATCCATCTATCCACCTATATATCTATATACCTATCTATCTATCTATCTGAATGCAGCATTGTGTAACCCCATCTATTCAAACACACTTGGATCATACTTGCACTCTTTCCTTGTCACTATTTATAGAGTTGAAACCAAAATAAGAGTCAAAGTCTAACATCAGATTGTTTTCAATACCAGCATCTAAATCACACACACACAATAGCTTGTTTCACACAAAGCACGACACATGCGCAAAAACTTTTCTGTAGAGGATAGCTAGGTATCAATACAACACAATTTGTGCAGGGTGCCTTTAGTCATTTTCAGGTTTTCATGAACAAATAGATCTTGTGTACATCGATGGGGAGCTTTATTATGACTGCGGGTTCTTTTCCCATACACATCTGTCTAGCCCAATGTATTATTTTCCATACTATTTGAAACTCTATGCAAATCCTGGGCAAAACTGTTAATGCCAGTCAAGTATGATTTTGCATTATTTTTCTGGATGTTTGAAACTTACAAAATTAGTATTCTTTTGAAGGATAGATTTCTAATATCTTTTTTCTGGACCCATGAGATTTCTTAGAAACCCAAATATGCACCCAACTGCATTTCATGTTTATTACTGAAATCAATATCCCTATTCTTATTAATTTTGCATGTAAGCCCTAAGGCCTCGTGCACTGAATGGGAAATAAGATTACACTTTATGCCCCTCCTTACACATCCTCTCCCCCCCCCCCCATCAATCAGCATTTCTTGTATTATTACAGAATACTGGATTACATGATATATGTATAATTTATTCTCTTTGGATATACAGGAATTGATACCAGTTATAAGACAGGAGCACAAATATGTTTATTACCCAAGTTTTGTTACAATATCTTGTGATATGCTTGAATGGTATGCACTACAGTATCAAATTATAATTTGCAACAGCTAGCCATTTTTTAAAGCATCATCTTGTGTCCTAACTACTCAAATTACCCAAAATGCAACATTTAGATCACAAAGTCTAACATCAAAGTAATAAACATTTTTCTTTGTAACACCCATGGATATTTTGGCCACGGAAGGTATATCAGTGGCGTAATGAGCCATCAAATTTGAGATCAAATATGGTGAAGTAAAAGCTCTAAGCAGAATTAGCAGATGCATTGTGCAAGCAAGTGAAACAAGAGAGCAAATATTATGACTGATTTCATATGAATATCTTATATCTGTTAATAATATATATAGAGCTTTAGGACGTACGTAACATTCAGAATATAAAATGATATTGCACACTTTCCCTTCCTTTTCTCCTTTTCTCAGTCATTAACCCATTCAAAACACCTCCCCAATAATATTCAGAAAATGAAATAAAATTACATACTTTTTGTTCCTTTTTTCCCCTTTTCTATGAGATCATGAGATTTAATGTACCAATTCCTATGTGTGGCTGGGCTATATCCCCTGTCCCTAATTTCAAGCAACATAAAACTTAGAACTTAAAGTCAAAATGGATAATTTGGGATACTTTATTTATGCCTGCCATGTTCACTTAGACATATAACTTTTCTTTTTTATCAAGGAAAAGTACTAAGGCACCAGCCAGTTGAGTGCCCTATAAGGTTTCTCGGTAAAACTTAAAGGAAAAAAAACTTATTTAACAAAATCGTATAAAAGTCTCTGAAAATAAATGGAAAAACATACAAAAAACTTTATTTCATCCTCATCATTTGCTCTTGTTATTGATAGGTCTATGATCCTTTTATTATCATCATTATTATAATTATATTGTTTATTATTATCATTAGATGATATTGTTGTTGTTGCATGCATGTTGCCACTTTTATATTATCATTGTCATCATCATGTCTTCATGATCTTCATCACCATATCATAACTTCCACATGCATTATCATCATAATATTATAATATTAACATTATTATTCATTACTGTTTGTTTTCATCATTATCAAATCATCCAAGTCATCATCATCACATCATTTATCAGTATCACGATGTGGGAAAAATTATTGAAATGGGGAAGAATTTTAAGAAGCAGTGTACAAAATGCATGACTAGTATCACCGAGACAGTACCTATACAAGTAGTTTCTTCCTGTGTTTGTATAGAGAAAGTTTGTCAATAATTTTTTTGAATGAGTAGTTTTTATTGACAACTTAAATTCATATACAAAATAAAATATATATAACAAATAGAACTTTGATGTCTTTACAAATACCTTGACATATTGCAACTCATAAATTTAACATTTTTTCATGAATGTTACAATATTAAAAACACAATGTCAGACATCTTCCAATAAAAAAATTATAACATTGATAATAATTATACGCATCAAGAAGTAACTTCTACAGTAAATTCAACATATTGAACTTTCTTTTCAGTGTCAAATAAAAAACATAAAGAAATATTTTCCAAATACAAGAAAATATATAATTAATAAAACCTAAACGAATTGAAGCCATCAGCTTATATTTTTTTTAACCCATCACCTCGGCATCTTCACCCAAATAAATTCAAACTCAACTACAAATCTCAGCCCTGGTCCCTACCCCTCCCCCCCCCCCGACCCTTCCTTAGACACCCCCATAATACGTCATTCGAACGATGAACATATCAACGGCTCCATAACTCCATAATCAACAATTACCTGGCTGGATGACGAAAAGATCAAAAAGAAAACTGCAAACTAATTTAATTTCATACTTTGAAATCAAACACTACTTACGTTTACGGGTTATAATAATTGCTGACGTACTCCAGATGGACCAGGACCAGTACAGCAACAAAACAGCCAGAAAAACAACCCAAAAAATTGAATATCACAAATTGTTGTGATGGCGTATGTATCAGGTCCGCAATGTTACCAACGATCTTTGATTCCCTATTTTATTCTATTCGATCTCGATCACGGGGCCCTGTGCAAATACATGTAGCCTGGCCTGGGTCTGTGTCAGCAGCTGCGAGCTAGCAGCCAGTGTGGGAATTCCCGTCGGGGAATCCCCTTCGCAAACTTTCATTACCTCATAAAAACAGTGTGCGCATGCGTGTACAATCTCGATGTGTTCTCAAATCATGTCAGGGACGGATACAGGATTTACCCCTGGATTTTACCAAAGAGGGGAAGACATATTTGTACAGAAAAAAATAACAAACACCCCTAAAGAAGTTCTACCATGCCTACACTGTATTCGAGTCTCCTTACTTAAAGGGGTGGTCCAGGCTGAAAGTATATAGCTTAATAAATAGAGTAGTAGAATTTCACAAAATGCCGAAAATTTCGTAAAAATCGGATAACAAATAGCAAAGTTATTGAATTTTAAAGTTTAGTAATATTTTGTAAAGACAGCCGTCATGAATATTCGTAAGGTGGGCTGATGATGTCACATCTCCACTTGTTCTTTTGTATTTTATTATATGAAATTAGGTTTATTCAAATTTTTTCCTCCAAGAACTAGAAAAATTGGATTGTCAACTGATTTAGTGCATTAGATATTTATTGCTGCAACTTATTTCATTATAAGGGAGACATTTTATTCACACAAGTATGAAATAATGAAAAAAATATGATTTTATGTAATGACATAAGAAAATTGAAAGTGGAGATGTGACATCATCAGCTCGCCTAATGAATATTCATGACGATTGTTTTCACAAAATATTGCTTAACTTTAAACGTCAATAACTTTGTTATCCGATTTTGATGAAATTTTCAGCGTTTTGCTCAGTGAGTTCTACTCTGTGTATTAAGCTATAAACATTTTCAGCCTGGACCACCCCTTTAAGACTTTTCTGAACTAGAATAGCAAAAAACAATCTAACCTCCTATCTTCATCAACATCATGGGTACCATACATGTGTGTTAAATCTATTTAATGCAATCAACACGACCAGAAAGGCTGAAGACAAGCCTATAGACCATATATAACCAGGCATATTCCACTTCTTGATCTGTCTTGAAAGAAAAGGCTCCAAACTCTTATACTCTATCTCTCTCTCTCTCTCTCTTTCCCTCTTCCTTCTTTCTCCCCATTTTCCCCACCTAATTTTCTCTTTCTTTCCCTCACTGACCTTCTCATCCTCTATTCCTTTTTTCCTCTTTCACTTACTCTTTCTCTCTCTCTCCATTATTTCTCTTCCATTTGCCCCCATCTTTCTCTCTCTCTCTCTCTCTAAATCAATTAATGATATGAGAGCTACAGTAAACCAACATATTAGAATGCTCGCAGCTGACTTGTTATACCTAAGCTAGTTTTCTGTTATGGGTTATTGAGGCTGAATACCCAGACTAGCACCATGTGCGTTCAAAGTATATGCAAATCATAGCATGCCTGTAAGCAGCGCGGAATCATGAGAATATATACAACTGAAGTGTTATAATGTACGATCACGTCTCCGTGTGACTTCTTTAGCTTATTGTGCTCCTTATAAGCTAACATGGTGTCAGAAGTGGTATTGTGCTCCTTATAAGCTAACATTTTCCACTATTCACACATGACACATGTAGTACACAATTAAGGGATTAATATGCTCATTTAAACCAAGTATCATATATCTGTAGGTCAATTTCGATCCCTTCAACAGAGAGATATGATCAATCATAATTCATTTCTATACTGTCAGAGATTTATAATTGATATCGAGCATAGTATGATCGATTGCATATTCTAAGAAAGCGCTCAGGTTCACAGTATCTTTTTTTAATCCAATGCTGTCAGCATCACACTCAGAAGTCATAATTCTCTACAAATTGCTGCAATGAAGGAGGGCTTTTAAGTATCCATTTATTTCAGAAAGATACGCAGGTGTACAGCTGCAACATATACTTTATTAGAATATAAGAAACTGCACTCAGCTGTCTCAACAAACTTATAAAGACATTATTCTAGGTTAAGTTAAAGGTCAAGTCCACCCCACAATTTTTTTTATTTGAATAAGAAGAGAAAAATGAAACTAGCATAACGCTGAAAATTTCATCAAAAATCAGATGTAAAAATAAAAAAAGTTATGACATTTCAAAGTTTTCAGAAAACAGTGATATGCACAACTCAGTTACATGCAAATCAATGATGTCCCTCACTCACTACTTCTTTTGTTTTCTATTGTTTGAATTATACAATAAAAGGACCAACTTGACTGAACCCTATGGTATTAAACAATGCTAATTCCACACATTCATGGAGGAATTAATCGTTATTTCACTGGACAATGAGGAGAAAATTAGAATATTTAATACTTCATATGATAAAATACAAAAGAAATAGTGAGTGGATGATGTCATCAGCCTCCTCATTTGCATACCGAACAGGATGTGCATTTAACTCTTTTTGTGAAATTAAGAAAAACTGTAAAATGCCATAACTTTCTTATCTTACATCCGATTTTGATGAAATTTTCAGTGTTATGCATGTTTGATTTTTCTCTTTTTATTCAAATCAACTTGTTGTTGGGGTGAACTGGTCCATTAAATCACACTGTTCTGGTGTGCCAGTTGCTAAGTAGTTCAATGAGTACAAACTATATCAGTCCTGCAGTCATTGGCGGCGGAAGCAAAAAATTTTAGGAGGGGACAACCAAATTTTTTTGACAAGCCAAAAAAAAAAAAAAAAAGGTTCTCAAACCAAAAAATTTTAGGGTGCACGTAGTAAAATAAATTGACAAGCAAAAAAAAAAAAGAAAAAAAAAAGGTCATCAACAACAAATTTAGGGGAGGACCGTCCCACCTCCCCAAATTTAGGGGGGGACACGTCCCCCCCCCCCCCCGCTTCCGCCGCCTATGCCTGCAGTGACAAGTTTTCTTACAAAAGATATTGTTATGAAATGAGATGAAAAATATGATTTGAAATATGTCAATAAAGTCTTTGAAAAATTTTTGTATCTTCCTCATGAAAAATGGAAAATAAAAACTAGCATTCCATGGTTAAAATGAATTGATATCTATGTAATCTGGACTTAATGCACCCTGGTTCGCTTATGAGAAAACCAACGTAATTGTTAATTGATTAGGGAATGGCAAGTCAATTTCATATTTAATATAAAAATAGATTTTTAAGAACTCACTTGACGAAAACGCAGTAAGACAGACAAAATATATGTTCATGTACATGAAATTAAAACAATTCAGAGACTAAAAAAACATATACATGTATGAAATTCACATATATATTGTAAAAAAACAAAATCTATCAAATAGATGATGAAGTTGAGTTTATACATAGAGAAGATAAAAGACAGATTCCAACTCATATTTACAAAACTATTTACAGATATCTTGAATAATGTGCAGTAAAATATGATAATGTTCAAAATTCGATCAAGTTCATATAAAATAAAGGAAACCTGAATTATATTTTCAATAAATGTACCATCAAAAAGAAAGGAAAAAATTGTCTACTAAATAGAAAATTAATTTTACTTCATGTATGAAGAACTAAAAAATATATAATACATGAAATTTTGATTGCTTCCCCTGGCTCCAAAACTTATTCAGAGTTTGTAAAACTGATCCAGATCACATTACTGACATCTCAACAACTAGTGAGTGACTTTCGGGACCATCTTCATTTTATGTTTGGTGTTATAATCGTATAAAAAAAAAATCGGCTTAAACACCAACATCAAAAGGTCAACAATGAACTTGAAATCACCCAATGTTAATAACCAAATACATAAACTATGACAATGATCCAAACTTATTCAAACTAAGCAAAGGTATTAATTTGAAAGGAAAATGTTGGATTCTTACATTTTTCCATTGATGATCGACTATTATAAATAATTGTTCTTCAAACTCATATATTTAATTCCCACTTGATCAGTAAATATCAACCTTGGTCACAAAACTTTTTATGAGGCCACCATTAATCTCAGGCTTAACCGCTCACGATGGCAGTCTCCTGCATTTATTGAATATTTTCATTGTCATTATTATTATTGGAAAGTCAAGTTTATGCTCACATCGCTATTTAGTATTCACTATGATTATATTGCTTATGTTGTGGATTATTTCGTATATTGCATATAATTATGTCATATCTGATATTGTATTATTTTGAACAGAGTAATAAAAGCAAAGCAAAAATATATGTAATTCAATGTAAAACTACTACTCAAATTCAATATACACTTCAGAAACACAAAATACACAATATAGACAAGACTATTGGATCTCTTGAGTACATGAATATGAGATTGGAAATATGTATTTCAAAATATTGCACGGATATAGCATTATAATTGATTTGACCATCACCTTTGTCATCATCACCACAAGTACCAACATCAATACATAAATATAAATTGAGATCAGTTTAGAAATAATACCGCATCCTCTTTTAATGAAAATTGAGTTGTTGCTATCAGACTATAGCAACTTGAAGGGGCAGGTTTGGACAAAAGTTTTACTTCTGATCTCAAATACGAAGCACAATATAGTTTCTCTTATTACTTTCCCACACACACATGTGTAAAATGGAAATGTGTACTTTTACTAGGAAACAAACTCATATGTGGTGCTAAAGCCTAAAAGGTTAGTAAACCTCACCAGAAAATGAACATATTTAAACTGTTTAAATATGTTTTAAATATTTAATTGTGAATTCAGGTGATAAAATATGACATTCAATAAAGTCTGTTTCTCTGGGCTCACTGAACACTGTACTTTTGTTGTCTATATTCAGCACACAGCATGAAGGAGTGCATTTTGTGGTGGAGTTTACAAACTTTTGAGCACAACTGTATATAGCCTTCAGAAAGAATACTGTGACACAGAGAAGCTTCATACATCAGAGGCCAAACAGCTAAAAGCTTCAATCTTTAAGGCCCGAATTCACAAAGGTGGTTTTGAAAACCCACGGTTGAGTCCATGGTTTATGCAGATTTCCTGTATAAATTACGCTTAATTTAGCGCGTATCGGGTGCGTGTATAAAACATGTCCAATGCTGATGCACACTTTTTTCACAGTGCGCCAAATTGACGCCTGTTGCCGTGGTTATCAACGCTATTTTATTCATGAGTCCACAGTTTTTATTAATGAGTCCACTCTTCAAACAGTGGACTGAATAAAATAGCGTTGATAACCACGGCAACAGCCGTCAATTTGGCGCACTGTGACAAAAGTGTGCATCAGCATTGGACATGTTTTATACACGCACCCGATACGCACTAAATTAAGTGTAATTTATACAGGAAATCTGCATAAACCATGGACTCAACCGTGGGTTTTCAAAACCACCTTTGTGAATTCGGGACTAACTGTTCCAGCAACAACATCATCCAGCAGATACTTTCAAAGACTCAAGAAAAATGGAGCTATCAAAATTGTGGCATCAGGGTCCTGTTTCATAAAGAATTTTTATGATAATAAATGTATGATTTCTATAACAAATTTACTATCAGCCAATCACATTGAAGAATTTAAGTAGCTTTTAACTACTATTGTAAATTATTACTATAACAAGTTTTATGAAACAGACCCCAGGACCCCTTATCACAAGGCTTAGTAACTGGTCAGCAGACTAATTTAAACATCAACTTCATGGGATTGAAAAGACCATAACTTCAAGTTTGAGATGTTGAACTTAAGCTTACGAACAGGCCGCGAATATTATAGACATCGCTGTAAAATATGTAGTTAGAAGAGTGCAAATCTTTTAAAGCTTCATAAAATGTAATGAACAACGATAACACTTACGTATTCTTTGCAGATTTTTTTAGCTTTTGCATTCTATCTGATGAGATTTTTCCGGGATTTCCCCATGATTTCACTTTCGTTGTTGAGACGTCTTATGTTAAAGTTGAGATGATTGGCAGCACATTGCAGGGGCAGAGCTGTTGATAATGCGATGGGTATCGTCCTTCAGGGCCCCACTGCAGAAAAGTTTCTATTATGGTAACTCTAGCTACGCAATGATAACTACCATGGCAACGCTGATCAATGGCAAATCACAATCAAGGATTCCATGCAAGTTACCATTGCATGGAAAAGTTACCATGATGGTAACTTTTATGCAACAGGATCCTGAACCCGGCTTGGAGATGGAGCTCAGTTCAGCAGCCATTGAACTGAAATAGATGCCTCCCACATCACAGGCTTGGTGGTGCCAGAATGTAAAGCTCCTAAGGTTAAAACCACTTCCTCAACTACAATGGATGGCTCACACATCATGAGCTGGGTTTCTGGAGCCCCTGGAACTGTTCAAGGAGCACTGACGCGGATGGCCTCTTTAAGGGGTCAGCTTCGAAGCATGGTTTTAGAATGGTCCGTACATCCGATTTAGCTCTCTTGAGAATCGGAGGTGGCGTGGCCGACTTCATCAGTGTCCTGAACAAGGCCATGAACTCCATACCCTCCCAGAGACGTTGCTCCACAAACAGCTCCAGGAAGGTGCAGGCGATGGCCCAGATGTCGTTCCCTGGACCAGCCCAGGCCTTCCCTTGGCTTTGGATCATCTCCGGGGCCATGAAGCTGATGGTCCCGCGTGGACCTCCGACTGATGTCGAGAGGGACATGGAGCTTCTGGTCTTAATGTGGGCCAGACCAAGGTCGCAAAGATAAGCTCGCTTTGAAGAACGGTCCATCTGGAAAATGGAAAATAGTCCTGGTGATTAAACACATTTTCTTTTGTCGAACAACAGGTAATTGCACATACAGAGAAAAAGATGGGAAGAGACAGAGAGAGTAGAAAGATAGGAGAGTGTGAGGGAAAAAGTGGGAAGGAGAGATGTCCTATTATAGAAAGAGACATCATCTTTATCAATCGACATGGAATGTTTCTGACATGATGAATGTTGAATATCAAGTGCAAGGAAATGCAAAGAATTAACTTTCAGAAACTTATACTATATTCTGCCAAGTTGTAACAAGTGGAATGCCTCTGGCCGTCTCACCTGCATCACGCGGTTCAATGTAGCAGCAGTGCTGACTTTGAATACTACTCTAACTCGCACAAGATGTTCAGTGATACATGGTTACTCTTATGTCCACTTTTTATGAAGTAGACCAATAAACTTACAGAGATATGATGGTTATTCAACAAAAAACCCCAACATGGCCAAAGTTCATTGACCTTACATGACCTTTGACCTTGATCATGTGACCTGAAACTCAAACAGGATGTTCAGTGATACTTGATTACTCTTATGTACAAGTTTCATGAATCAGATCCATAAACTTTCAAAGTTATGATGGTAATTCAACAGATACACCCATTTCGGCCAAAGTTCATTGACCTTTGACCTTGGTCATGTGACCTGAAACGTGCACAGGATGTTCAGTGATACTTGATTACTCTAATGTCCAACTTTAATGAACTAGACCAATAAACTTTCAAAGTTATGATGGTAATTCAACAGATACCCCCGATTCGGCCAAAGTTCATTGACCCTAAATGACCTTTGACCTTAATCATGAGACCTGAAACTTGCACAAAATTTTGAGTGATGCTTGATTACTATTATGTCCAAGTTTCATGAATCAGATCCATAAACTTTCAAAGTTATAATGGGAATTCAACAGATATCCACAATTCGGCCAAAGTTCATTGACCCTAAATGACCTTTGACCTTGGTCATGTGACGTGAAACTCATGTAGGATGTTCAGTGATACTTGATTAACCTTATGTCCAAGTTTCATGAACTAGGTCCATATATTTTCTAAGTTATGATGACATTTCAAAAACTTAACCACAGGTTAAGATTTTGATGTTGATTCCTCCAACATGGTCTAAGTTCATTGACCCTAAATGACCTTTGACCTTGGTCATGTGACATGAAACTCTATTAGGATGTTCAGTAATACTTGATTAACCTTATGGTCAAGTTTCATGAACTAGGTCCATATACTTTCCAAGTTATGATGTCATTTCAAAAACTTAACCTCAGGTTAAGATTTGATGTTGACGCCGCCGCCGCCGCCGCCGTCGGAAAAGCGGCGCCTATAGTCTCACTTTGCTTCGCGAGGTGAGACTTGTAAAAACCTGACTCGTATTCCTTCAAGTATTGTATGAGTCTGTATATTCCATATTCAATCAAAAATATGACATCACAATATGGGCACAGCTAGCAGAAAGCGAATATAGTGTGATATCAGTCACATTTTCACTCTAATGCAAATTTGTCTTGCTTGGAATACAGGTTTTGTTACTCCACCAATACTCTGTATAGGTAACTACTCTGGTGAATTCCAACCTGGTCTAAACCCACTTTGTCTTATTTCTTGGTCCCATGGTCTCATCTCACATGGTCTAATCCCACACTGTAAAAACTATATATGTCCACATCAGAGAAGTGTTAAACAACACCGGTTTTGGTAATAGTCTAACACCTGATACATGTAGGTGTTTAAAGAGCACCAATTAGTATTAAAACAGCATCGGTTTGATGCCAAACTGGTGTTGTTTCAAAACTTCTCTGGTGTGGACATATATGGATTCTGGGCTGGTGTTAAATCAACGCCAGAGTTTTTGCATTGTAGATCATCTACAATGTCCAAGCGCCATTTAGTCCACTTGCCATTGGTCTAATTTCCAGTTGGGGTTTACCCATGCCATCATATAGGCCATACTACTTGTAACAAAATTGGTCGTCTCTGTGACCGGATGAACTTCATTGTCATTTGACAAAAGTGCCACATTATAAGTAGACTGGGTGGAAATTAGACCAGCTGGGCAAATTAGACTAGGTGAGAATCAGACAAAGTGTGTGTTAAACCAAGTGAAGTGTAGACCAAATCACAATAAGTCCAAATTGGTAGTAGACCAAATTGATTTATCCCATGTGAAGACCACATTGATAGTAGACCAAATTGATTAATCCCAAGAAGATGACTTGATAGTAAACCAAATTGATTCATCCCATGTGGAGACCAAATTGATTTTCCCATGTGAAGACCACATTGATAATAGACCAAATTGATTTATCCCATGTGAAGATGACTTGATACATGTAGTTGATTGATTTATCCCATGTGGAGACCAAATTAATTTATCCATGTGAAGACCAAATAAATTTTTCCCAAAGACCATATTGATAGTGGACCAAATCGATGAATCCCATGTGAAGACCAACTGATAGTAGACCAAATGGATTTATCCCATGTGAAGACCAACTGATAGTAGACCAAATTGATCTATCCCATGTGAAGATGACCTGATAGTGGACCAAATCAATTTATCCCATGTGAAGATCACATTGATAGTAGACCAAATTGATTTATCCCATGTGATGACCACACTGACAGAAGACCACATTGATTTATCCCATATGAAAACCAACTGATAGTGGACCAAATTGATTTATCCCATGTGAAGACCACCTGATAATTGACCAAATTTATTTATCCCATGTGAAGACCACCTGACAGTGGACCAAATTGATTTATCCCATGTGAAGACCAACTGGTAGTGGTCCAAATTGATTTCCATGAGAAAACCACCTGATAGAGGACCAAATTGATTTATCCCATGTGAAGACCAATTTATCCCTTTACTGCTCATACTTGTAAATATATTGAACTTACCATGACATTCGATGGTTTGATGTCGAGATGAAGAATCTTAGAAGCATGGAGGTAGGTCAGGGCTGATAATAGACCCAACGTGGTGCTCATCTTCAACTCTTTGGTCAGGGTGATACCATCCTTCTAAAAAAAATATATACATATATATATATATATATATATAACTTTCTACCATCTGTCCTGTTAACCCATTCTTTTCATGTGTGGCTCTCTTGGGGCAAGCGCGTATCTAGGGTACAGAAGGAAGAGTGGACTGTTTCCATTCCCCCCCCCCCTCTTCTGGTCACTCCGAGGACCACCCCTGATTTGGAGCATCATTTGTTTTCTTCAAACTCTGTTCTATTTCTCACACTCCACTATAATGTAGTTCTTTGATTTCTCTACATTCAACATTATGTGTACTTAATACAGTTAATCACATAAATGGTGTGGTATTTTTGTTTATTCTATTTTTCTTCATCATCACAACTATTCTTTGTGCCCAGTAAATTTTTGTCCTATGATTGTATGTGTTGCATCTTTATACATCTATTGTCGTTCAGATGATGTCATTACAACCAGTCCTTGTATACACATTGCTATCTCTAATTGAAGAAAGTCTGATAGAGCAAACATTCACATAGCACTGGTATCAAGCCCTAAATAACTCAGAAAGTCCCTGATCCCCCTCCTCCCCTCCTTACGACAAATACTGTTCTATTGCTTTTTCCAACACTCACACTTCAACATCTGGCCACAAGGGAATCGTTTAACTTTCTTGTTCGATAGCTCCCTATCACAAAACAGGCATACCTTTTTCTTGAAGATGACATCATTGAGATCCATTCCATCGATGAACTCCATGACAATCAAAGCCTGTCCAATTCTATGGCCAACGGCCATTAAGGATACAATATTCGGATGTCTAGCACGTCTGAAAAATTAATGAGAGACAATTAATGAAACCTGGATCAAATATTCTAATGTGGAATATACAGCAAGAAACACCCTGTGGCTGCAACAAATCAGACAGATTACTTCCTTGACAATGTAAATACACCGTCTCCCAAGCTTCAATCTGAAATACATGTAACTGTTGGTCCCATCACTTTCACCAACGATATTATTTGCTTGTTATATGCATGATATCATAGGCAAATTATGTGAACATATTTGACAATGCATTTGATGTGTAATGAGAAATATCATATTTTCAAGGGGTTAAACTCAATACAGACAGTTATTCCTTCCTTTATCTCTTAACCCCACCCTATTCTTAACACCCTACCCCAGAATGTTTCCTCTCCTATTTTCATCAACTAACCTTTCCACATCATTGCCCCCCCCCCCTTAATTGTCTTCACCACTCCCCTTCCTTTGCCCAGTTCCTCCACCCGCTCTCCTCCCTTTTCAACCTTAACAGAATTTCTTCCCAACCCTAACATAATCAGAACTTTCTTTCTTCTTAACACTAATAAATTACAGAACTTACTTTCTTCTCAACCCTTACTTGATACAAAATTATTTTCTACTTACTGCTACATGTAACTTAATCCAAACTTCTTAAACCTTACTTAATTCAAAATTCTTTTCTTCTTAATCCTAACCTAATCAAACCCCACTTTCTTCTCAACCCTTACTTAACCCTTACTTTTTTTCCTGACCCTGTCTCCATCTAAATTTGTTTTCTTCATCTAAATGGGGAATTATTTTTCTTATCAACCCTTACTTAATCAGAACTTATTTCCTTCTTAATCCCAACCCTAACTTACTTATGAACAAAGACCTCTTTCTCAACTTCATCATCTCTGCTCCCAGCTGATGAGATGATCTTTACTGCCACTGTAGTACCTCTCCAAACGGCTTTCTTCACCTCACCGAACCCGCCTTGCCCGACTGTTTTCCCCAAATTTAGCTCATCTGGGCTGATAATATGGACCCCTCCGAAATCTTTGTCCCCTGAAGAAGAGCAAGGTAAAAGATGGGGATCTTTATACACTGCAAGTACAGCTTCCCGGTGGATGTTTCATAAAGCTATTTATGAGTTACAAAAGACTTTTTGAAACCATGGGAAATCTTTTCTTAAGAAAATGGAGGTGTTTCCCAAATATTTTGTGTGACTTTAATTTGTGCTAACGGACACCACGCACATGATATTAAATTCGCATCTGAGCATAATTTGATCAATGCAGTCATGCCTTTTGGAAAACAGCCACACAAAAGGGAACTATAAAGTGCGACTCTATTAAACCACAATTAAATCTTTGCGAAACACCCCCAGATGGGTGTTTCATAAAGCTGTTGGTAAACTTAGGCATGATGATTTTACACATAACTGAAAAGTGTTCATAGTTCCTTAAATCAGTGACATAGGTATAGAGCGCTAGAAAGGATCACCAATCGTGCGTTAAGTCATTTGTATATCTTACAAACAGCTTTATGAAACATCTACCTGTTGTGTCATTTCTACATACTTCAAATTCACTTCACTTCAATTTATGATTTCAAAACTGATTAAGGGATTTTATTACCCTGTAACACGCTCCGTTCATAAGAAAGTTATGTTTTGGAGCATTGTGGCCCAGTGGATTAGTCTTCTGACTTTGAAACAGAGGGTTGTGGGTTCGAATCCCAGCCATGACGTAATTTCCTTCAGCAAGAAATTTACCCACATTGTGCTGCACTCAATCCAGGTGAGATAAATGGGTACCCGGCAGGATTAATTCCTTGAATGCATGAGCGCTGAAAGGCAGCTCAAGCTAAAGCCAGTGTAATAATAATAACAATGTGCCTAGGAATAGAATATTTCTAGATAGATGGCGCGATATAAATGCCTATTATTATTATTATTGTGTTCTTTTCATTATTTTTGTTTTCTGTTAAAAACACAAACGTAGGATAAATGTTCATGTAAAGTACCTCGCTTCTTCTGTGTCTTTTGACGTTTCTCTTCACAGGCTTTCTCTTCCTGCTCATGATCCTTCTTCTTCGGCACTTCCTTCTTTTTCTCCTCTTTCCTTTTCTGTTCTTTCCCTTTGTCCTCTCTTTTCTCCTCCTTCTCGTCAAAGTGAACTTTAGCCTCATCTTCAGGTTCTGGTAAATCCTTGTCCCTATACCGAATTAAAATTTGAAAAATTTCAAAAAGCTGCTAGAATATGATATTTTATGGAAAGAGTATAGTTGCAATGAGATAACTATGAAGAATTTGTTGCGGTCATTCTCCTAAAATATTTGTCACATGTGTCTTTAGCAAGTCTGGCAAACATGATTAACAAGTGGAATGCCTCTGGCAGTCTCGCCTGCGATTCTGGCAGCAGCTCTGACTTTCATTGCTGACTTTGAAAATGACTACAGAATAATTATTCACAAAACCACAATTTATATGATAGCAAAATACTAGATGTTCATTGACCATAAATTACATTTGACATTGATCATGAGACTTACGACTTTTGCAAGACGATCAGTGATATCCGATTATCCTTATGTCCACCTTTCATGAACCACATCCATAAACTTACAGTTATGATGGCAATACAACAAATACCCACAACATGGCCACAACTAATTGACCCTACATGACCTTTAACTTTGGTCATGTGACCAGAAACTCAGGCAGGATGTTTGGTAATCCTTGATTACCCTTATGTCCAGGGGCTGTATTCTGAACATTGTCTTTTCTCCATATTTTATCTTTTCTCAGAGATATGACAAAATCGGTATTCTGGTGACGTCATAACTTTTGTCACAAAAATTGTCATAAATTCTGTCTCTTCTCTTAAGCGCACATCAAAAATATGCGGCTATAAATGCGCGTAATCCATTATACAAGCAAAAGATATGACCAGTTATGACAGGGGGTAGCAGTGATAAATTTTGTCATATCTTTTAGTACCAAATATCCCGATACCCTGCTAACTTAATGTCAAGCAAATAATTATATCATTTAGATTAGATTGTGGTATTAGTTTCACTCATCATCCATGACAATTTTCAAAATTATTTTTTCATGCTACAGTTAGTTAGGCCCTATGTATTTATTTCCCCTTTTTTTCTATATTTTCCTTACTTTTCTTCTCTAAAATCCTTTACATTTCCCTGCCTCTCTTTGTAATTAAGCGCATCAATATACGCGTAGTTTTACGATGCCAGCAAATGTTTTGGGGATATGCCCTACCTGCCACGGGGCCTTTCTATTGGCTAGAAGGGCTCCCACTGGGAACGATGATTTTGGTTTGCTTCCGAAAAGATGGGTGGAAACTTTGAAAGATATGACAGGGAACAGATAATGTTCAGAATACCGATTTGTGACAATCATGGCGGTGTCACATCTCAGAGAGAAATGACAAAATTTATGACAGAGTTCCAGAATACCACCCCAGGTTACAGGAACTAGGTCCATACACTCTCTAAGTTCGAAACTTTAACCTTAGGTTAAGATTTCGATGTTGTTTCCCCCAACATGGTCTAAGTTCATTGACCCTAATAACCTATGACCTTGCATCAAAGTGCATGTTGTTACCACGGTAGGCCTACTGTGTAGCTGTATTGCCAAGGTGCTGAATGAATTATTCACATTTTTAATAGAGTGCATTTACTGAATGATATACAGTGCGTATCAAAAAAAAGTTTACACTTTGAAAAAGCACTTGGAATTCAAAAATATACAACATGTGGGTAATTTTTTCACATATAATCTTGGGTTTGGGTCTCATCTATCCAATGAAAGTAAAAGTTTTGTCAGAATGTTACACTTGAGTGAGCACTGTCCATTTCTGTAAAGCTCGCAGAAATCTGTTTGCGCAGAAATGCTCGTTTTCATGCTGTGTCAAGGGGAAAGGACGAAATCAAACTTACACTACGAAAGATTTATCATACATTTCCCTTTCACTTTTAGTCAATTGGAATAAAACAGATACATTCAAGCATTTTGTGACAATTTTGCCACCCAAATTGAAATTTCAACACTTAATAAGCACAACCTTTACCCTATTTGTGCCAGCAGGATCTGAGGACATAACTGAATTTTAACAAAAGTTTATATCAGACAACTCCAGCATTTTTTCACTAAGTTTTTATCATTGAAAGTTGGTTTACATTTCATTTATCATTTAATACTTGTTTCTCCACACTTTTCCCAAGCTTAGTAATGATTAACAAAATTAAAATCAAGCTTAAGCCACTCCATGTAAATCAAGAGCTCAGTGTAAAGCGAATATCGTCACGATGGCCTCGGTTAATGGGGGAGTGGGGTGGGGCGAAATGCACTCTTCGAAGTGTTTTGGGCAAGGAAACAAGTCAAACAATGTTGAAGATATCTTCAAATCAATTTTACCAGCTAAATTCCATGTGTTCTTCATGATTAAGGTCTACTTTTATTCGCATAACTATTTCAAATTTCTGCGCAAATAATTTTTCACTAACTTTTCAAAAGTAAGTGGTGCTCACTCAAGCGGAAATATTTTTCGACAGTTATATCGTCATTTTATAATGGACCTGCACCAATGTTAAAATGTAGAACAATCCTCAGAATATTACAAATGTATCATTTTACAGGATTTTTTCAAAGTGTAAACTTTTTTTTGATACGCACTGTATTGATAACAAACTTCATCTTACGGTTTGATTCCAGCTACCCTCATCAAAGCATTCAATAGCAATGGTTCCTCATCCAACAGCTCAAAAGGGGTGTGGCCACTGTTATTTTTTATGGTGACATCACTGCCATGCTGGATAAAGTAGGCAATGAGGGCATCTCTGGGCGTGGTGATTGCCGTTTCCTTGACCTCCTTGCACACCTATAGAAATAGTTGGGATAAATGTGATAATACAGTAAAATACATCTACACTACAACTGCAAACTCTAAATTGACAACACAATAAGAACAACAAAATCAATATTTCTAAATGCAAATTAGCAACCTAGTTTTAGTAAACTTATTCAAATTTAATTAAATTTGACTTAAGATATACATGTATTAATATTCTACTCTTTTATTTAAATATGGCAATAAAAAGAAAATCAATGATTTTGCCAATTTAAGGAACAAAAGGAAAATACTTTTGGCCTTATGAATGGTGGGCATCGACCTCTATTGATCAATTTGAAATCAGGTTGTTGTTGTTTTTTTTTTATTTAAGTCATTTGTTATTAACAAGCATTGGAATGCATTTTTCTATTGGTCAAGATTTCACGAAAATTTTAGGAGACTTAGTTACAATACGAGTGTGTTGAAAGTATGATGCATCTTCAAGAAAGGATTCCATTATGCGCAGATCCAGGGAACAAGGGGCACGTGGCCCCCCCCCCCCTTTTGAGAAACAAAATTTAACGTCTGAATGTAAAAATGCCAATAAAGCTGAGGTCAATTTTTTCGGGTACAAAATACCTTAATTTGTGGTTGAAAACCTTTCTTCTTTTTTTTGGCGTGTCAAAATTTGCCCCCCCCCCTTCAAGAAAATCCTAGATCCTCTCCTCGATACCATTACTGTGTAAAGTTGTGCATAGTAACTTTCAAACAAGTTGATTTAAATAAATGCAATTAAGCAAAATGGTAAATGTTTATCAAAATTAAATGTAAATAACAGAGGTAGAACATTTATATAATTTCGCTAGACATTGTCTGCAAGTTTGTGTGACTTAACTGACCTTTATATGATTCTAAAGTATAATCACAAAAAATATAAATATAATCAAATTGTTGCATTCTTATCCGTCCATTTTGACTGACCAAATGTTCACTGGTTCAGATGGATTTATCAAAAGACATCTTTGAAATAAATGCCTACAACCACAGCAGGATACTGTTCTCACTTCCTTCCTAAAACTAGTTTACTGGAAAATAGTTTTACGTGTAATGAGAATGGTTGAAGCGATCTTGGAAGCAATCTTCCAAACCGGTTTGTAAAACCACCAAGCGATGCAGTTTTCAAGATCGCTTTGCCTTGTTAAACTGGTTTTAGCGCAAGTGAGGACAAACCGTTCTTCGGGAAGCATCTTCGCACATTTTGAGCGCGCTACTCCACACAACAGGTGTAGAATGCCTACACTGCGGTTTTGAATTTCGCGCGAAACGTGTCACCCCTCTGAGAGCAAATCCATAGCAAGAAGATCGCTATGCGTGAAGTGATTTTGAAAACCACTTTCAGGTGATCAAATGGGAACGCTAGCAAAGCGATCTCTCAAACTGGTTTCCTGAACCGGTTTCCAGTAAACTGGTTTTAGCAAGCGAATGAGAACGTTGTCTTTGAGGTGGCACATGAAAATCAGAAAATACCTTTTGCAATTCTGGAGTATCTTGGACAAATTTCTGTCCACTCTTTCTTCTCCTTATGGAGAGATGCAAGACGGTGTCGCCATCTTTGTCTCTGAGGTTGATCGCCGCACCGTGGTTGACCAGAAGTTCAACTAGCTCAGAGTAACCCTGCCAGGTTGCTACGTGGAGTGGCGTGGAGTGACCTTCACCCACATCGATAGTTGCAGGGTTCTTAAAGAGGTTCAAGAAAATAAAAAGTTCTTATTCTGCCATCTTTTACAGTAATACATGAATGAGTGCACCATTGCAAATTTCTACTGTGTGTATCACTCATGAAGGGTGATTGTGATGATGATGATGAGAGTGGTGGTTGTTGTTGAGTTGGCCGTGGTGTTTGTGGTGGTGGTAATGATGATGATAAGGATGGTGAAGAAGAAGAAGATGATGATGATGATGATGGTGATGATGGTGATTTGTCTCTGAGGTTGATTACACGGGTCGTGTGGTCCAGTGGTTAGAGCATTGGACTCATAATCGCAAGGTTGTGAGTTCGAATCCCAACTCTGCCATTGTCTCCACTTTGATAAAAAAAAACGAGAGTGATATCTGTAGTCTATAACGTCACCCACTATGCCTGATTAACCTAGACGTAAAATGTTTCATAGGTAATTGGTTATATACCAGCTTGGCGTTTACCAGCATAATGCTGTCCTGCCGAGTTCCTACGGGAGTTACCACAAACAGAAACAGAATGATGATGGTGATGGTGGTAATTACGATTACGATGATACTGTTGCCGGTGATGATTGTGGTGGTGGTTGTGGTGGTAATGATGATGGTGATTTGGTGTTGATGATGATGATGATGTTGATGAAGTTGTTGTTGCTGCTGATGATGATATGGAGTAGGATGATATTGAATTGGTGTCAGTACTATTAGTGATGATCCTGATAATGATGATGGGGATAATGGTGGTGATGATAGTGTTGATAATGATGATTTGTTTATCATAATCTTAACATGTATATTCTTCTTGTTTTTTATTGAATGTAACACACATGTATCCATAAGCTTTCAATATTCCTTTAAAAGGTTGAACCAGTGATGTAATCAAGACAAGCCAACTCGGACCAAGTCAGAGTCATTTGGTGTTCGAGTCAAAAGTCGAGTCTAGTCATCAGTGGTTCAAGTCTTAAGTCGAGTCGAAAGTGGGTCGAGTCGCAAGTCGAGTCGAGTCATTCTTCAAACAATTCGAAATGAGTCAGAAATTGGTCACTACAAGGCTGGATTTTACTCACCAAGTTGATGAGAACACGTGAAATTTCAAGATGATTGTTAATAGCCGCAACATGCAGAGGAGTATAACCATCATCCTTCTCAATAAGAGCTAGAGATGGGTCCTTAGCAACCATCAGTTTCACCACCCTAACAACAAAAAAAGGACAATTGGAATTCAGATTGAACATGTTTTTAAAGTGTGTCGCTTAACTCACAGAGCTACAAAGTTTTTCAATTTCAAATTAGTATTGTTTTAATCTTCAAATTGGCAGCAATCATTAATAATTTTTCTATTCATTTCCATACTCGGAATAAACTCTTCAACCCATGGAGGTACACAACTTCTAATAATTCATTTTCATTCTTCAAATTATCAACAATCATTGATTTTTCTATTAATTTTCATACTTTGAAAAAAAAATTTAATCCCTAGAGACCTAGCTTTAATGAGGTCAGAATTACTCTCCTTTTGATCCTCAAATTGGTGACATTTATTTAATTTCTATTCATTTTCATGCTTTGAAAAAAAAAATGGATAGAATCTTCATTGATAATCAAATAATAAAATAATCTCGGCTGTAGCAGTTCGCAAAGTGAAGATATGAAAAAAATGGGGTTTTGGCATAAAAAAAGTCAGGTTGATTATACAATGGAATTGTAAAAAAAGTTCCATATAGTTGGGGGCGTCGTGGTCATCTACAAGTCGGGGTTCGATTCAAAGCCATTGCATGTTTTCCTTCAGCAAGAAATGCACTCACATTGCACTGCACTCAACCCAGGTGAGGTGAATGGGTACCTGGTAGGAATTTATATCATTTGAAGCGCAGTGTTCGTAACAGCTGCTCTGCTAATGCTAGGGTAATTATGCTGCATTACTGTAGAGAGCTTAGAGACTTCTGATAAAAGTAAATGTTCAGTGTCATATACATGTAAGCAAGTATAATTATTATCATTATTATTACCGGTATTCACTTACTCAAGACAGTTCCTTTTAGCAGCATAATGGACAGGAGTAAATCCAGCGTTGGTTCTGAGCTTGAGATCAGCCGACTGATGATTGACGAAGAGCGGCCACATCTTAGTGGCTTTCTGTTTGATTGACAGGTGGATAGGGAGATAACCATCATTGTCCTGAAAAAAAAATATAGGTATATATTACATAGGTTATGTAGATTCGAATCAGTGATAGGTCAATACGCCATCACGTGACCATAGCTGTGAGGATCGCATTTGTTATATTCAAGGATTTGACGTCACCTCCGTTAATACAACAGCGTTGTATTGTCAATTGCAGCATTATATTCACTAAGGTAACGTCACTCGCTGCTTAGTTTCGCAATCAGGTAGTTTTTTTGATGTACTCGCTCGTGTTAACGCATCGATTGCATGAAGAATGCACTTGATGTATTTTCCAAAAAAATTATATTATGACGTACATGGATCAGAGCTGTAGCAAGAATTTCGGGTTGGAGCCAGATAATAAGTGCAATCTCTGATGGCGAATCCACATAGACTAAATGATATAACAGATATTTCCTGGTCTATCTTTTTCATGAATAACATTTCAACTCCCCTCCGAAGCTATATTTTTCACGCAGCCCTGCGCGCTTCAGGCAAAATATAATCACTTGGGAAAAATATAACTCCGTCGGGGAGAGGAAATGTTATAAACAAACTCTAGGTAGGCAATATCTGTATAATATTAATGTGATAATATTGGATGGCTCAGAATAGAATACATGTACTAGAAATATTCCACGAGTTTGGGAAATATTCCACGAATCATAAATGAGTGAAATATTGGCCTAACGGATGGAATATATCTGGTATTTCATGAAATAACACCATCCAATATAATTATCATCATCTATCCCACCCCCCAAAAAAAAAATAAGAGGGAGAAATTTGATTTAACAAGTCATATCACGTATTACATTGCGGCATCATCACTTCATATGATAAACTTTGATCATCGACATGCGTCTCACATGTAGTTCATTATGATGTCATTGAGCGTAATTGTGATCGTGCTGCGCATCTCCGCTTTCATTCTTGTACGCATTGTATATTTCACGCATTCGCACAGGCGCATTAGACTGTTAAATATGATCTCATTCTCAATGGCAAATTTTGTACAGGAGCCTATGGGTTATTCGTCGGATTTCGGTCCTTTTTATGGATACGCTCTGATACTGCATGGGCAATCGATACAGACAAAAATACACATTTTTAATGCAGCGCTAGAACACTCTATATGCATGTTCATGATAATGATGATTATGGCCAATAATAAGCGAGACGTTCTTGATGGGTTTTTTAAATTTCAAACATTTACTTCACATATGACACTAGCTGGGTTGTCTAATGTAGACAATCAAAATCTCTGCCTCCAAAATTGCTTGACCAAAACTATATTACAGACCCACTCCAAAAATTTTCAAATTATAAACTCTACAATCTTTAACCTTGTCCTAATGACCACGATATCTACTCAGATCATCTTCACTAAAATATGCAAGCACGATGCAAGATTGAAGATGATCTCTCAATGCGTTACTGAAAGAATGAAGTATGTAAATATATATAATATATGACCTCTGTGACCTTTGACCTCCTGACCTCAATATATAATCAGATCACTACCGCTCCCATATGCATAGCGGTCGGCATATGAGATAAGCTTGAAGTTGAACAACAGTTCTTAAGTTATCTCAAGAAAATTCATTTTCGGGTATAAAATGACCCCAGTGACCTTTTGACCTGTGACCATGACACCAAAATATTTAAAGAAAAACAACGATGAAAGTCTTACTTTAGTTTTATCCTTCCCTGCCCTCGAGCAATTGCAGCTCATAATAAATGTATAATGAGACAATGCGGTATTTTGCTGTCAATAATCGACTAACACTGAAATCAAATATCGACCAGCACTACCCCTTATACCTGCATATTAACACTGCCGCCGTGTTTGACCAGAACCTCCGCACACGAAAGATGTTCTTTGTGGGCGCAGATATGGAGAGGTGTTCGTCTCTTGCCATTGGATGTGTTGACGTAGGCTTTCCGTTCCAACAAAAACTCGGCCACTGACGGATTGTTACTGAGTGAAAGTTCAAAATATGAGATTGACATCAGTTGTGTAATTTATGAATTGAGATTGATCTCAAAAGATGCAATGGATCCAAATCAATTACAACTTTTGTTGCAACTTAAGAGACAAGGTTAATAAGAAACAGATTTATGTTTATCGCCTAAAGGCTAAATCACTGCTACAGCAGATTGAAATTACGATATATCCTCAAATACTACCAAATATTTCAGTTTTCAATAAACATCCTAATTTCTGAAGAAAGTATAGTTCTGACAAGGATCAAATCAAAATCAAATCCACCTTTATCAAAGATGAATATCCTGAGCTTTGGTGACTACATAAGACATCATTCATGAATCAAGATATTCATGATAGAAAATGTGTATCTAAATAGTGTACCAACAAATCATTATTCTTCTGGTAGGCGTAGCTCTGTGTGTGTGCCATCATGTCTGTAAAATGTGTATTCATGAGATCATATTATATCGGCCCCATGGACCAATTTCCACTGAATTTAGGTTGTGGGGTTTTTTTATCATGCTCTACCAGAATATGGTATAAAAAACACTGATATGCAAAAAGTGACGATTGATGACGTCACACTTCTGTAAGCCTACTTTACTATAACTCACCCAATAACTGCAAAGGCAAGGGCGGTATCCCCATCACTATCTTTATGCTCCAGGGAAGCATGAGCATCTACTAGGAGTTGAACGATGGGTAGGGAGCCCTCGTGTGACGCTACCTGAAGAGCTGAGCGTGCCCTGTGTGTGGCGTTTGCCTTTTCACAATAAGATGATGTTATTACTTCCATTTAACATTGACAACAAATTACAACTAATAATAATAATAGGCATTTATATAGCGCTATCTATCTAGAAATATTCTATTCCGAGGCGCGTTGTTATTATTATTATTACCCCGGCTTTAGCTCGAGCTGCCTCTCAGCGCTCATGCATTCAAGGAATTAATCCTACCGGGTACCCATTCACCTCACCTGGGTCGAGTGCAGCACAATGTGGATAAATTTCTTGCTGAAGGAAATTACGCCATGGCTAGGATTCGAACCCACGACCCTCTGTTTCAAAGTCAGAAGACTTATCCACTGGGCCACAACGTTCCACACTACATTTTGTAACCAGAAATTTTGTATCCACATTGGTCTACTAGCATATGGTATAAATCTTAAATTATATATACTATTGTGGTATTAGACCTATTGGATATTAGACCAAATGGGTATTGTCTACCCTCTGTTTCAAAGTCAGAAGACTTATCCACTGGGCCACAACGCTCCACACTACATTTTGTAACCAGAAATTTTGTATCCACATTGGTCTACTAGCATATGGTATAAATCTTAAATTATATATACTATTGTGGTATTAGACCTATTGGATATTAGACCAAATGGGTATTGTCTAACTGGAAATTAATCAAAATGGCGAATCAAACCAAGTGAAAAATGGACAAAGTGGTAGAGACCAAACGGTTAGTCAACGAACTGGTTTTAGACGAGCTGTATCTAAGTAAAATGAATCATGTATTCTGTTTAATTCATGAAAATCTTTGTTTTACTTAATTTCCTTATCAAAAATCATGTATGAACATCAGAAAAGCATAGATATGAAGTATAGAATGCGTTACCAATTTTGGATTCTGCTTCAGGAAGTCTTTTACTGCTTCGATGTTTCCCGCCGCAGCAGCTTTGACCATCTGCTTCTCATCCGATTTTGTATCTGCAACAATATCTGCGACAATGAAGAGTCATTTACTCGTAATACATGCACCCGCTCATGTATAAAATACCATTACCTAAAGGTTTCATCTAAGTGTCAACTCCTTTAGGCACAACGGTCCCCGAATTTAGAACAATTTAACTAATGATTTAATGTCATGCACTACTAAGTCATTTTTTTTATTAGGTTTTATTGAAGAGACAGGTTGTCTCCTCCTATTCCACTTATCTCTTTATTATTACGTGTGTGAGGGTGTGTGTGTGGGTTTGTGTGCGTATTTGTATTGTAATGTAACTTGTTCAACCACGTAAGGTTTTTTTCATTTTATAAGAGACTATATTTAACAAGTTTTTTAACTTTCATGTTAGTCTCCAACGTCATCATCAAATTACATCTGAATTGTTTTGTTACTTCGTATGATTTTACAATTGAAATAAATTTAATTGAACTTAGAATGAGATTCAATTGCATTTTATGACAAACACTTCTGAAGCAGATTTCGTTCTACACCATTTGATTTGTATCTGATGTTATAGCGCCATCTGCATCAGTTATGCGGCAACACGTTTGTCCGACTCTTCACTTGATACGGTTAATTAAAGTATAGATCCTAACTACAAAGTTGCTTCCGAGTCTTAATTTATTGTCGTGGTGGCAGCTATTGGGATTCACTCACGCCTGAATGTTTTTCTTAGGCCACATTTGAAGGACTTTGCTGAGAAGGAAAACAGCCGGTTGCACCGTAAAAGTAAGTTTACCGTGAACGAGTAATTGGTTAGATCTAGCCGTAAGTAGAGTCGGTCCCACAGCCTTACAATGTCGTGCAGTATGCCGAAAGTACCAAAGCAATGGTGCTTGGGTAAAGTCGAATCAATTACATCCTTTGAAGGATGGAGACAAAATCTTTTGTACACCTTGAATCTTGATCCTAACTTCGCTTTCTTCCTTTCTGAGTCGGTAACATGGGGTAAGAAAACAAAGGCTAACCCCACAAGGGGTTTCATAGATGACAATCCCTCTGTTCCTTCAGAATTACGCAAGAATGCTCAACAGAAAGCGAACCTACTTTGATCTTATGCTTGGTCAGATTGCTAATTTTTGCCTCGTCATTGCTAGAAATTCTATTGTCTGCAATTCCACTTCTTTGAATGACATTTGGGCCACTATTATACTTCACTGTGGCTTCCAGGCAACAGGAGCTCAAATCTGATGAGCGACCAGATTTATATCGGAGATTACTTGCCTTTGTCGAGGACAATTTGTTGACAGTTGGTGGTGGTATTACCCATCATGGTGATCCCATCCTGGATGATTAAGAACTTTCGCCTTCAATTGAGAATTTCATTGTTCTGCAGTGGCTTTGCCTTTGCACCCTGACCTTCCCCAAGTGGTGAAGCAAAGGTACGGCACAGAACTCCGTTCATGCACACTTGCATCCCTCAAACCTAATATTTCTCAGGCCCTTACTAGTCTTTTGGAGTCAGTTGAATGTTCCAGGGCAATGCGTACAGCGACATTTCCGCCTCGTGGTCATTGTCAGACTGTTCCCCGGCGTACTCAGTCTCGAACCCCGGCGAAGTTCCGTTCCAGGCCTTCCAAATCTTGTCCACTCTGCGTTCAGGCTGGCTGTCCTAGTGACCATTTTTTGAGTGTCTGTCGTCATGCGCGTAGCCAGGGGGGCGGTGGGGGCGGTCGCCCCCCAAAAAACGTCCCCAAAAAGAAAAAAAAGAAGGGAAAAAAGAGAGGAGAAAAGGAAAAGGGAAGGAAGGAAAGGGAAGAAAGGTAGGTTTGTGTTTTTTTTCTTTTAATTCTTTATTTTTTTTCTTAAAAGAGAAACTCCTTCACTCTTGCTTTAAAATCATATGAGTTTTGCTTTCGCGCTGTGTGCGGTTAAATGACAATATTGAAGTTCTCCATTGTTTTCCCCACCCCTTTTCTAACTCTGTTTTCCACCTCAGCTATATGTGTTTCTTGGCAGTTTTAAAAATTCAAATGTATACATTAGGGCATGGAATTAGAGTAAGGTTAGGCCGAAGTATATGAAGTTATTTTTTTTCTAATTGATCGCGCAATTTCTGGTTGGGTCGGCTCCAAGCGGGTAAAATCTTTATATCAATTTCTGGCGTCACGGCATAAAGGCAACTTTTCCTGCTTTTCAGCTCAATACTAAACAACCATGATTTTGGGACGAACAGGTTCCTAATTAAAAATAAGGAAGGTATAAAGTTTGTGTCGTATTAAATAAAAAAGTAGAATATTTTTTATCAAATTCTACTAAACTCCATGTCATTTCCCTGCACATTGATCTCCTGTCCTGTTTTGCGCCCTCGGTTTGAAATTTTGAATGACACTTAAGTTTCTTTATAATTCAAATGAAGTGCTTCAGGATAAGTCAAAGAAATTAGGCATCCTTTATAATGTCAAAGTTTCAACTTTTGGGCACTATTTTCCTTGTAATGAAGTTCAATAATCTTAGAAAATCAATTGAATGAGAGCCGATGGGGTATTAGAAATATCTGCATTTTATGAAACGTCAGCCCTTTTAAATTTCAGAGTTACATTGCTCTGCGTGGGGAGGATCTTCTTTCTGGCATATACACTTTTTCTCCTCTATGCTTTGCGAGTTCAAGGTATGGACTGTGTCGCTAAATTGTTTGTAATCAAATCTCAAATCTGATCTTTCCAAGGGAAGTATTCAATATATCTTAGATAATAAATTTTTCTCAGGACCCTTTTCATGGCCATAAAATGATAAAACGCTATAGCTTCCGCGCTTCGCGCGGGGTTATCATTATTTTAATTTCCTCCATTGTATTCCTTTTTTGTGCGTTCACAATCACTTTTGAAACAAGGTTCACAATCACAATACAGTCAACTGAATTGGAGCTAATATAGATACTAGAGACAAGGGAGACGGCTCCTTTTCATTTTAATTTATGAAACACCAAAAGCTTCGCGCAAGAGGGGGAAACTCCCCCTCCCTGCACCCAACCCCCTAGGGAGCACGCTTCGCGCGCTCTGTAAGTGTTGCGTACATTTAACGCCCTCTCCAAAAATGATATCCTGGCTATGCGGTTGTCTGATCAGCAGTACATGGCAGTACCATTGCTGCGCATTTTTGTGCTTGAGATGAATTATGCTGCGCATTTAATTTCTTTGGTTATTATTTTGGGTTTTGTGTGACTTCCCATCAGTGGGTATGTCTTTGCGCTAATGTTTGCGCATTTGCTTTGCAGTTGTTTGCGAGTTTACACTTTTATAATATGACAATACTTTTACAAAGCTTCTCGCCTTAGATCATTGCAAAATTCTTTTCGTTTACATAAGGAAAAAGTGATTACGCCATTTGATTTGTATCTGATATTATAGCGCCATCTGCGTCAGTTATGCGGCAACACGTTTGTCCGACTCTCCACTTGATACAGTTAATTAAAGTATTGATCCTAACTACAAAGTTGCTTTCGAGTCTTAATTTATTGTCGCTAGCTGGAGACTTACAGTTAGGGGGGGGGCTCATGTATAATGTGCGGTTGCCATTTCAATGACTCATTTAACCCTAAATCTCACGGGGAACTTTTATTCTTGTCATTTCCATTATGGCCCCCTGTTACACCCACAAATGTAATAATCGCCCACAAATGTAATAACGCCCACAAATGTAATAACACTTTACCCACAAATGTAATAACGCCCACAAATGTAATAACACTTTACCCACAAATGTAATAATTTCACCCACAAATGTAATAATGCACTTTACCCACAAATGTAATAATTTTTGATCGCCCACAAATGTAATAATGACTTTACCCACAAATGTAATAAATTTGAAGGGATTTTTGGCAAATCTGTTCAAAGCTAAAATCGTATAGTAATGCGTTCATTTAGCACAAAAGTGCAAAGTCTCATTTCCTGACCCGGTTAATTAACAAATTATAATATAAGTCCAAAGTCTTTATTCCAAACCCGTTTTTTTCAAAAATTTTAATATAAATCCAAAGTCTTTATTCCAGACCCGGTTGTTTCAAAAAAAATAATATGAGCCCAAAGTCTTCATTCCAGACCCGGTTGTTTAAAAAAAATAATATGAGCCCAAAGTCTTTATTCCAGACCTGATTGTTTCAAAAATGATAATATAAGTCCAAAGTCTTTTCTCCAGACCCGGTTGTTTAAAAAATTATAATATAAATCCAAAGTCTTTTTCCAGACCCTGTTGTTTCAAAAATTATAATATAAATCAAAAGTCTTTATTCCAGACCCGATTGTTTAAAAAATGATAATATAAGTCCAAAGTCTTTATTCCAGACCCGGTTGTTTACAAAATAATCATATGAGCCAAAAGTCTTTATTCCAGACCCGATTGTTTCAAAAATGATAATATAAGTCCAAAGTCTTTATTCCAGACCCGTTTGTTAAAAAAATAATAATGCAGTCTTTTTCCAGACCCTGTTGTTTAAAAAATGATAATATAAGTCCAAAGTCTTTATTCCAGACCCGGTTGTTTACAAAATAATCATATGAGCCAAAAGTCTTTATTCCAGACCCGATTGTTTCAAAAATGATAATATAAGTCCAAAGTCTTTATTCCAGACCGGTTGTTTACAATATAATAATGCAGTCTTTTTCCAGACAAAGTTGTTTAAAAAAATCATGATATAAATCCAAAGTCTTTATTCCAGACCCGGTTGTTTCAAAAATTATAGTATAAATCCAGTCTTTATTCCAGACCCGGTTGTTTCAAAAATAATAATATGAGCCCAAAGTCTTTATTCCAGACCCGGTTGTTTCAAAAATAATAATATGAGCCCAAAGTCTTTATTCCAGACCCGGTTGTTTAGAAAATTATAATATAAATCAAAAGTCTTTATTCCAGACCCGGTTGTTTCAAAAATTATAATATAAGTCCAAAGTCTTTTCTCCAGACCCGGTTGTTTCAAAAATTATAATATAAATCCAAAGTCTTTATTCCAGACCCGGTTGTTTAAAAAATAATAATATAAGTCCAAAGTCTTTATTCCAGACCCGGTTGTTTAAAAAATAATCATATGAGCCAAAAGTCTTTATTCCAGACCCGGTTGTTTCAAAAATGATAATATAAGTCCAAAGTCTTTATTCCAGACCGGGCTGTTTAAAAAATAATAATGCAAGTCCAAATTCTTTTTCTATACCCTGTTGTTTTAAAAATCATGATATGAATCCAAAATCTTTTTTCCAGACCCGGTTATTTCAAAAATTATAATTTTAGTCCCAAATGAGATACATTAATGATATTCCAGTGGAATAAAAATGAGAATCGAGCTTAGTCTTTTCTCCAGACGCTAATGGTAAATTGAAAATCAAGCATAGTCTTTGCTCCAGACCCGGTAACCAAAAGCTGAAACTTTATAGTAATGTGTTTATATAGCACAAACATGCAAAATCATTTTTCCAGACCCGGTTGATTAAAAAATTACAATATAAGTCCAAGTCTTTTTTCCAGGCCCATTTATTTCAAAAATTATAATAATTATAAAAAAAACAAAGACCAACGATCCTATTTATGTTGAATAACGTTGTTGTTGTTGTTCGCTTGGGTTTTAAGGCGCGTGTCATTCAGATATGAATATTTACGCCTATATATCAATTTGTCGTTTTTGTGGTTATAAAATTTTGACGCATAATGGATTAGCGCTGCTTTCAGTAAATTTGAAAGAGATCGTGAAAGGCGGCTCATCACAAATCCTTGATTGTTTGAATAGTATTTTCTGGCCAACCCGGATCAGTAATTTGAACGGGCTTCTCAGCATGCGCGTGGTTGCTATTAAAAACAAGCACTGCCTAGGCCCCCCCAAGACAGTGTGATGCCTGTCAACAGACCTCTCCTTCCGAAGTTTGAAAAGAGAACAATAAAAGTGTGTAATATAAAATACATGATGTATGGTATACCATAACCAATATAAGGACACAATTAATTAATGCAGACATTCTGGGCTTGTGCTCGGTGCAATTAATGTCATGTGTTATTATTAAATGTTACATGTTTAACATGTTATCTGGAATATTCTATCGATTCATAGATGGGTGACACCCGTGTACATGGACTCAAGAGGAACTTCAAAATGCAGTAGCCAAATAGGGCCTACAAGTAAATTTATAGAGAGGAAAAGAAAATAACAAAACAAAATAAAACATATTACATACATAATTATGTACACAATATATACATTTATTTACAGGCGCTTTATCTTATAATATGTTATGCAGAAAGAACTTAAAAATAAGAGAGTCTATGTGTCCTTCTTACGAAAGACACAAGTGCTCTCTGGTGTGAAGCTTCTGATGAAGATAATGATCCCTCGAGATCTGCTGCCTCTTGGGAGTCTGTATCCACTAACAGCATTGTTCTTTCTATGATATATTTTGCACATTTAGTTATAAAATGTCTTGTTGTTTCGGGCACTCCACAAACATCGCATAATCCAGTTAGGTGTGTTTTGAAAAGAAATAGGTTTTGGTTTAATCCTATATTATCCATTCTTAGACAGTGCAAAATGGATTCACTATTCTTGTGGTTCAAGGAACATTTAAAAGTTCCTGCTACGTTTTTTTGGATTCTTTTTAAGGGGGATACAGTTTCTTCCCATCTATTTTGCCATTTTTGCATATAATAAAATTTGATCAAACTATTTGATTCTCTTTTATTTAGTTTATTATGGATGTCAATTGTGGGATGTATTAACGCACCTTTGGCGGCCTTAACATGGAAATGTAGCGTAGTCTTTCTGTCAGACCCAGTTATAAAAGTCATTAAAAACACAACAACAACAACAAAACAAAGACCCTGCAACGAATAAAGGTCAAGTCCTCTTCAGAAAAATGTTGATTTGAATCAATAGAGAAAAGTCAGACAAGCACAATGCTGAAAATTTCATCAAAATCGGATGTAAAATAAGAAAGTTATGGCATTTCAAAGTTTTGCTTATTTTTAACAAAATAGTTATATGAACGAGCCAGCTACATCGAAATGAGAGAGCCGATGATGTCACTCACTATTTCTTTCGGTTTTCATTGTTTGAATTATACATTATTTCAATTTTTACGAATTTGACGATTAGGACCTCCTTGCCTAAAGCACAAAATGTATGATAAATTTCCACGTGTTGCAGGGAGGAATGAAACTTCATTTCACATGACAATGATGATTTAAGAAAATACAAAAGAAATAGTGAGTGAGTGATGTCATCAGTTCCTCATTTGCATACCGAGATGTGCATATAAATGTTTTGTGAAATGAAGCGAAACATTAAAATGCCATAACTTTTTTATTTTACATCCGATTTTGATGAAATTTTCAGTGTTATGCTTGTTGAATTTTTCTCTTTATATACAAATCAAGTTTTTGTTGGGGTGGACTTGTCCTTAAAAAAAATTATTTCTTGTATATTCCTTCCTTTTTTCTATGAAAAAAACCTAAATAACAAAACATTAAAATACATATGAAAAAAACTGCGAAATAAGATATCAGTAAACAATAGGGGGATTACTTCCCGAAAACGATAAAGTTGTAGATTGACGATCTATGATATATTATATAAAAGAAAAACATTCTAACAAGAGGGGATAACCATTCCATTCCATGTTTTTATTTGGCAATAAGTCATGATTGACTATTTTTGCCACCCACTGTATGAGAAGTAGGGTAGCAATTTTATTTAGTATTATTTTTATTACTTCTTTTTATCTCACCTGAAGCCTGTTGCATAAAACTTTTTACCTGAGAAAACTCGGGTAAAAACTGAAAACTAAGGTTAGTCTGATTTCCGCCATTGACTTTAGCACAGGCCAAAAACTCCGGTAAAAACAACCTGAGTTTTCTCAGGTAAAAAGTTTTATGCAACGGGCCCCTGCATAGCAGAGTGAGACTATAGGCGCCGCTTTTCCGACGGCGACGGCGGCGGCGGCGTCAACATCAAATCTTAACCTAAGGTTAAGTTTTTGAAATGACATCATAACTTAGAAAGTATAAAAACCTAGTTCATGAAACTTGACCATAAGGTTAATCAAGTATTACTTAATATCCTATTAGAGTTTCATGTCACATGACCAAGGTCAAAGGTCATTTAGGGTCAATGAACTTTGGCCGATTTGGGGGTATCTGATGAACTACAATCAAAACTTAAAAAGGTTTAGGATCTGATTCATGAAACTTGGACATAATAGTAATCAAGTATCACTGAACATCCTGGGCAAGTTTCAGGTCACATGGTCAAGGTCAAAGGTCATGTGAGGTCAATGAATTTGGCCACATTGGGGGTATTTGTTGAATTACCATCCTATCTCTGTAAGTGTATTGGTCTAGTTTATAAAACGTGGAAATAAGAGTAACCAAGTATCACTTAACATCTTGTGCGAGTTATAGTAGTTTTCAAAGTCAGCACTGCTGCTATGTAGAATCGCGTGATGCAGATGAGACGGTCAGAGGCATTCCACTTGTTTATTATTATTATTTCTTGTATATTCATTCCTTTTTTATGAAAAAAACACAAAACCTTTAAATACATATAAAACAAAAAAATGAGGAATACGATATCAGCACACAATATGGGGATTACTTCCCGTAAACGATAAGGTTGTTGATCGACGATCTATGAGATATTATATAAAAGAAAATCACTCTAACAAGAGGGGATAACGTTTTAACAAGTTCTTCGGTACTTTAAATTTTCAGTGTACCAAGCACCATTTGTAATATATTCAGCATTTTTTTTATTAGTTACAATTCCAATAATCTCAGTGGCCTAAGATATATTTTCTGGGGTTATATTGCCCCGTTAAGTAAAGAGAGAGGGAGAGAGAGAGAGAGGATTTATGTGATCAAGAAGTGATAAGATAGGAAAAAAACTGATTTGAAATGACTGAAAGAGAGACAGGCAAAGAAAGAAGAGCCCCCTCCGAAACCCGTACCAGAGTTACGGAGTTAGGCTGTCCCGTCGGTGGATTCAGGTCCATCAACATCTTGAGGTTTAATCTTTCCAGGGGGCAAACGTGTGTGTGTTTGAGTTTTGTCAGACGTGCCTCAATGAGATATGATTATTTACGTCTGGGACCGACCTTTAACGTCACCATCCGAAAGACGTGACCAGGGCTCGAACCTCTGCATCAATTGTAACTTCCCCACATAGCTTGGATTACAGGCGCACGCCACAACGCCCAGTCTTTAAATATGGTGTAGTCTTTGCTCTAGACCCATGCAGTTATTTCAAAATAGGAAATTATTAGAAACGATAAAAACAGACAAACAATATTAACAAAGACGCCACAATATCATTGATGTAGAATAACGTTGTTGTTGTTGTTATTTTGGGTTTTTAAGGCGCGTACCATTCAGATCTGAATATTTACGCCTTTTATTAATTTGACGTTTTTGTGGTATGCCTTATCACAGGGTTTTAT
The DNA here is from genome assembly GCF_018143015.1 of Lytechinus variegatus. Taxonomy (NCBI): domain Eukaryota; kingdom Metazoa; phylum Echinodermata; class Echinoidea; order Temnopleuroida; family Toxopneustidae; genus Lytechinus; species Lytechinus variegatus. The sequence goes on from NC_054753.1 coordinate 15,822,178, forward strand.
ATTTTGGGAGATGCTGGTGTCTAAGTTCTTAGATTAATCTTTTGCTTAATTTGTATTTTAAGAGAACTGGATGTGGGGTAAAGACAACTCTCTAAACCCAAGCATTTTAACTGGGTTTAATTTTAAAGATTGGTCTTAGCTTTGAATTTTTTTCAATATTTGTTTATCTTATAAATAGCTGGGTCTAGACGAAGGTCTAAGCATGATAATAATGTTATTCAACATGAATAAGAATATGACAAAGTCTTATGTTTTTAAGATTGTTTGAATTAATTTCTAAATGACTGGGTCTGGAATAGAGACAACGCTCTAAACATGTGCTTTTGTACTTGGTCTTAATTCGGAGGATTGTTGGTTCTTAGATTCGTTGTTGGGGGTTGGGTTTTATTGTTTTTTTTATTCTTGAAATAATTGTGTCTGGAGGAAAGTCTACAATCGATCTCCATGTTATTCCACAGTAGTTAGATTATTGGGTATTTGTTTTAGACAATTTTATTTTTAAATAATAACCAAGTCTGGAAAATGGACGTTTTCTTTGCAAATGCATACAATGTTTTGTAGGGGTCTTAAGTATTATTATACAAAAGAATCTGGGTGTGGGGTACAGACATATTTTTTACTGGGTGTAACTTTTGAAAACTGGTTTTAGATTTGATTTTCTTTTTTAATTCATTTCTTAGATAACCTGGTCTGGAGGAAAGAGTACGTTTTACAACTCATGTTATTCCAAAAGAATATGATAGGTCCTATGTTAGAAGATTTTTTTTCCGTAATTTTTGTAATGATTAGGTCTGGAAAAAAGACAACATTCTAAACCTCTTTTTAAAAACATGTTCTTAGGTTCAAGGATTGCTTGGTATTAGATTTGGAGTTATTTATATTTTTACTCTTAGCCTTATTTTGAAAAACAAATGACTGGGTCTGGCTGAAAGACTACGCTCTATGTCCATGTTATCCAGCATTAATAAGATTATGGGGTCTTTGTACGGTTTTTGTTGTATTGTTATTTACAATTTTTGAATAACAGGGTTTGGAGAAAAGGCTAAGCTCGATTTTCTTTTTTTTCCCACTGGAATATCATTATGGTCTCTTAGTTTGGACTTATATTATAATTTTTGAAATAAGTGGGTCTGGAAAAAAGACTTTGGACTTACATTATAATTTTTGAAACTACTGCGTTTGGAAAAAGACTTTGGACGCTATATGAAGGCATTACTATAGGGTTTTAGTTTTTAGTTTTAAATAACTGGGTCTGGAGAAAAGACTATGCTTGATTCTCAATTTACTCATAGCACGTATATTCACAATACGTTCAGTATAATTTAAAACAACAACAAAGACTTTAATTCCACCAGTTTTAATCAACTGGGTCTGGAGAGAAGACTAGGCTCTATTCTCATTATTAGCAACCACGCACATGCTGAGAAGCCCGTTCAAATTACTGATCCGGGTTGGCCAGAAAATACTATTTAAACAATCAAGGATTTGTGATGAGCCACCTTTCATGATCTCATTCAAATTTACTGAAAGCAGCGCTAATCCATTATGCGTCAAAATTTTATAACCACAAAAACGACAAATTGATATAGGCGTAAATATTCATATCTGAATGACACGCGCCTCAAAACCCAAGCTAACAACAACAACAACATTTTATTCCACCGGAACATCATTATCGTATCTTAGTTTGGACTTATATCATAATATTTGAAACAATCGGGTCTGGAATAAAGACTTTGGACTTATATTATTATTTTTTAAACAACCGGGTCTGGAATAAAGACTTTGGATTTATATTATAATTTTTGAAACAACAGGGTCTGGAAAAAGACTTTGAATTTATATTATAATTTTTTAAACAACCGGGTCTGGAAAAAGACTTTGGATTTATATTATGATTTTTTAACAACCGGGTCTGGAGAAAAGACTTTGGACTTATATTATCATTTTTGAAACAATCGGGTCTGGAATAAAGACTTTAGGCTCATATGATTATTTTTTAAACAACCGGGTCTGGAATAAAGACTTTTATTTATATTATAATTTTTGAAACAACCGGGTCTGGAATAAAGACTTTGGGCTCATATTATTATTTTTGAAACAACCGGGTCTGGAGAAAAGACTTTGGACTTATATTATCATTTTTGAAACAATCGGGTCTGGAATAAAGACTTTAGGCTCATATGATTATTTTTTAAACAACCGGGTCTGGAATGAAGACTTTTAGTTATATTACAATTTTTTAAACAACCGGGTCTGGAATGAAGACTTTGGGCTCTTATTATTATTTTTGAAACAACCGGTCTGGAATAAAGACTTTGGATTTATATTATAATTTTTGAAACAACCGGGTCTGGAGAAAAGATTTGGACTTATATTATCATATTTGAAACAATCGGGTCTGGAATAAAGACTTTGGACTTGTATTATTATTTTTTAAACAACCGGGTCTGGAATAAAGAATTTGGATTTATATTATTATTTTTGAAACAACAGGGTCTGGAAAAAGACTTTGGATTTATATTATGATTTTTTAAACAACCGGGTCTGGAGAAAAGACTTTGGACTTATATTATCATTTTTAAAACAATCGGGTCTGGAATAAAGACTTTAGGCTCATATGATTATTTTTTAAACAACCGGGTCTGGAATAAAGACTTTGGGCTCATATTATTATTTTTTAAACAACCGGGTCTGGAATAAAGACTTTGGATTTATATTTTAATTTTTAAACAACAGGGTCTGGAAAAAGACTTTGGATTTATATTATGATTTTTTAAAAAACCGGGTCTGGAGAAAAGACTTTGGACTTATATTATCATTTTTGAAACAATCGGGTCTGGAATAAAGACTTTAGGCTCATATGATTATTTTTTAAACAACCGGGTCTGGAATAAAGACTTTGTACTTATAATATATTTTTTAAACAACCGGGTCTGGAATAAAGACTTTGGGCTCATATTATTATTTTTGAAACAACCGGGTCTGGAATAAAGACTTTGGATTTATATTATAAGTTTTGAATCAACCGGGTCTGGAATAAAGACTTTGGATTTATATTATAATTTGTTAATTAACCGGGTCAGGAAAAGAGACTTTGCACTTTTGTGCTATATGAACGCATTACTATACGATTTTAGTTCAGAACGGATTTGCCAAAAATCCCTTCAAATTTATTACATTTGTGGGTAAAGTCATTATTACATTTGTGGGCGATCAAAAATTATTACATTTGTGGGTAAAGTGCATTATTACATTTGTGGGTGAAATTATTACATTTGTGGGTAAAGTGTTATTACATTTGTGGGCGTTATTACATTTGTGGGTAAAGTGTTATTACATTTGTGGGCGTTATTACATTTGTGGGCGTTATTACATTTGTGGGTGCAACACCCCCCTTAAGATCTCGGCCACGGATTGCACGATCACAACGAAAATTTGCATGATGGTAGAGAATGATGTAATCTTTGCAGTTGCATTGGTAAATTTCACTGATTTTTATTTTATATGAATTAATTATGCTAATTTATTCATGAAATCATACCTTTTGCTCTGATTCGCTAAACATAGCTCCTAGAATGCTATTTTTTGGTGAAAATATTCTTTAAAGCATTCCTAACAATTGTGAAAAAAAAATTCTGGTACCAAGACCAATTTCTTATGTATTTTATTGTTTTTAATTTCTTATGGACAGTGTATTTCTTTGTTTTTTTACTTTTTTATTGATTTTTCGATGGAAATTTTTCCAGACTTAATTCTGATCATAAACAAGGCAAAATTAATCAAGTTTAATCAGTAAAAGTAGAAATAATGATACATTTATGAAGTTTGGCTAAATACACAATTTGCATTGGATTTATACATGAAATCACGTTTTTGAGCAATTTTGGGTCTGACATGCACTTGCATAATGTTGCGTAATGTCGTAACCACGTACCAGGGCGTCACATATTTCGTCTTGAAAGTAAACAGTCAGCGAGCGGGGAGGTAAAAAAAATTTGTGCAGCAGACATATCGCGAAAATTGTCGAGGGGGGCATTATGCCCCCTCTCCCGGAGAATTAGGGTTAAGACATCAATTTCCATGTCTCTAGATAGTCAGTTCCGCTCAGAGGCCTCTAGAGGCCACTCAAGAGCAACTATCCACAATCCCCTTCGTCACATACAATGGGGGAATGAGGAGGCAATGGTCACATGCCTGGGCCTTGCGTCAGAAATTTGAATGAGCCAGCTTTTTTCCCCTCTCCTCTCCATTTTTTCATTAGGTGAAAAATCACAGCTGACACACAATTGGTTTCAAATAGGGTTGAAACAAAATAAGCCACTCATTTCATCTTAACTACATTCATGTAATAAATGAGATAAAATTACCCTGAAGTTTAAGGTTGAGTCCAGACATGGTCGCTTCCTTCAGCCTCTCTTTGAGCTTTGCCATTGCCCTATGAACTGCTTCTTTGTCATCTGCACCGGCAGGCTCTGGAATCGGAACCGCTTTGGAACCAACCTTTGGAGCTAGAAGGCGGTAGGGAAAAGTTTGGATTTATCATTATTGAAAGTATCGTAGTTGATATTAATCTGTTGTTTTTATATGTTTTGTTTAATTTCATTATTTCTTCACAGCATTACCGCATGATGGATCTACGTCATGAGGTTCAAATCTTTGTTAATTAAAGGACAAGTCCACCCCAACAAAAACTTGATTTGAATAAAAAGAGAAAAGTTCAACAAGCATAACACTGAAAATTTCATCAAAATCGGATGTAAAATAAGAAAGTTATGACATTTTGAAGTTTCGCTTCATTTCACAAAACAGTTATATGCACATATCGGCCGGTATGCAAATGAGGGAACTGATGACATCACTCCCTCACTATTTTTTTTGTATTTTATTATATGAAATATGAAATATTTTCATTTTCTCGTCATTGTCATGTGAAATGAAGTTTCATTCCTCCCTGAACACGTGGAATTCCATTATTTTAACATTTTGTGCTTCAGGCAAGGAGGTCCTAATCTACAAATTCGTAAAAATTGTATAATTCAAACAATAAAAAACAAAACAAATAGTGAGTGAGTGACATCATCGACCCTCTCATTTGGATGTTACTGGCTCGTTCGTATACCTATTTTGTTAAAAATACGCGAAACTCTGAAATGTCATAACTTTCTTATTTTACATCTTATTTTGATGAAATCTTCAGCATTGTGCTTGTCTGATTTTTCTACATTGATTCAAATCAACTTTTGTATGAGGTGGACTTGACCTTTAAGGAGATGAAGCATTTTGGGCAGAGATGCCAACCTTTAAAAGTAAAAAGCAGTAATCCAAAAGCTCAAAAGCTCCTAAATCTGCAATAAAAGTCATAATTCTCATACCTGCCATTTCTTAGAAGAGGTTATATAGAACAGATAGTAACGGATTATATTACATGCGGCTTGCTAGAAGACCAGGGGGGTGTTTCACAAAGACTTAAGTATGACTTAGAGTCGCACTTAAATGTCTGGTTGCGCGCAGTATAAAAGGCATGACACCATTGGTCAGATCATGCCAAGATGACGCGCACTACTGCGTATTGATCAATAAGATTGCGCGTTGCATATCATGTACGCGTCGAGATTTAAGTGCGACCTAAGTCATACTTAAATCTTTGTGAAACACCCCCCAGCTATTAAAGAGCTTAGGTGACCACTCTGCTTGGGTAAATAAAATGTTGTCAATTGATGTAATGAACAGCAGGTTGCAGGAACTGATTTTGCTCAAACTTTGTTGGAATATTTGATGGCCAATGGAAATTTGGGTGAGATATGAAAATGAAGGAATTCTCTCTCATAGGATAAGGAGATGTCCTTGAAAGGACCAGTATAACAAGGTGAGCCATGCTTTGAGAGTCAAAGATTAATAATAATTGGATTTATATAGCGCTTTTTCCAGAGGATACAAAGCGCTGTTAATTGCATAAGACAGGTTAAGGTTTATGGTTTTCTAAGTGTGTTTTGAGATGTTTTTTGAAGAGGTTAAGAGAAGAGAGGTTTCGAAGAGATGGAGGGAGTTTGTTCCAAAGACGGGGGGCAAGAGATTGAAAGGGGTTGAAACCGGCCTGTTTTCTGGACTTTGGAATTACATAGGAAGGAGCAGCAGTAGAATGAAGAGAGTAAGTAGATCTTTGTTGCTGAAATAATGAAGAAATGTAATCTTGAAGGTAGTGTGGTTGACAGATGAAATGAGTAGATGAAATGAGGAGTTCTAGGGATCGTTTCATCATCCTTTTCATCTGACAAGTTGTCGGATTGTTAGATCTGACAACTTTCCTTGAATCTGATTGGCTAAGAAGCATGGTTACCATGGTAGCTGTCAGATAAAATGGGACTTGTCGGATAAATTTTCTGACAAGTCCTTCCATCAAATGCTCCCCTGGGCAGCTTGACTGTCATCTCGATAATGACAGTGATGAAATAAGAAGAAAATAAGTACAATATTTCCTTGCCATTTGAGATGATCTCATATTCTTCGTCGATCTTCTTCTCTTCATCCTTCACCTCCTCCTCCTCCTCCTCCTCTTCCTGCTCCTCCACCTCCGGCTCCTCCTCAAGCTCCTCGTCATCTCCGTCTCGTTTTGAAAGGAGGGTCAAGGCAGCGTGGTGGTACCTCTCAGATAAACCTCTGACCTTAACTTTCACACAGCCACTGCTGTCTTCTGTTTCCACAACTCTCCCTTCCTCCCCTGGCATTACGCTCTGCATGGACAAAAAGTGATTCAACACGAATAAATTTTATCCATATGGTACCTGTAGGCCAGACCCACCCCCCCACCCAGATAAGAATAACTAAACTACAAGTAAGCTGTGGAAATTTTGTTCAGTAAGCAGAAAACATGACAAAACCCTCAAAATAATTCAAATTGTAATGTGAATAATTTATCAGCCACCAAAAGAAATATGTTCATATTTTTTCTTCCTTATTTTTTGGGCTGAATTCAACTATTTAGGACCTGGAAATATCAAATGAAATGTAGGAATGGTGTAATTTTTATTGCAAGAACAGAGAGCGAAGTCGGTTCAGTCATGCCTGTCGAACCAAAGATCATGCCTTCGAGTCTACCCCGGGCAGATGACTGAAGCCAATGCGTTGTGTGTAAACGTCTCTCCCCTGTTCCATAGATGCAGGCTATGTTACAGTGGAAAACACTTCATCTCTCAGAAAGGACATTAAATGGAGGCCCAACGTAGAGGAGAGTTACCGCCTCTGCACGTAAAGAACCTACTGAGCTATTTGTATAAGAGTAAGGGGAAACCCCGGTTAAGTGGTCCACCTGCTCCCCAATGAGAAATATCGGGTGGAGAGACCCGCTACGGGTCATAGTGTTTCAGCTCACTTTAACTCTTTAAGCGCCATTGGCAGCTATTTTTGCCCATAGGCCACTCGTGTCGGTGGCAGCTATTTGTGCCCATGTAACTTTTTTTTGTTTAACCAATTTTACAGCCAGAAAATCAACACCATATTCTGTGTTTTTTATGTTGTTATACTGGCAAGGAATTCACAATTCATTTTATCATATAAAAAATGACAGGGATCATGGTGGCAGCGGTGAAACCAGTGATCGCTTTTGAAATGACAGGGATCAAGTAACCAGCTACTGTATTGTTGGGAAGTAAACTGCATGTCTTTTTACCGAAATTCGCATGCTTCATAACCTACTAACCCAAACGGGCGCCCGCGAGTCGCCGCCCGCTAGCCCCGGCTATCGCATCGCTCATGTACCGTACTGTGCATACCCAATGCACTGTCACAGCAAATCACACAGTGTTGTGAGAAGGAGCGAGATGCTCACGGTAACTGTAAACAATCAAATATAGCCTGAATAAGTTATAACTGTGTTCAATCACTGGCACAGAGGTCTGCATCATAAGATCAACATACACTAAAAGTTGATAAAACCTAAATTACTTAATGTTCTGGACTAGAGTGTGAACAATGAATTAATATTTTCCTAATATTAATTGTAAATCTGGAGTGTGAGAAGTGAGTGGGAGTGACCAGCATTTTCACTGCATGAAACACCTAATGACATTCACACAGGGCTGTGAGTGCGTTACAGGTATCATCACCAGTCGACCTGTGACTGTAAGGAGCGTTCACACGTGGATATAATCAGACATTAATATCTACACTCATTCATTTAAATACCTAATTCGTACAGCGAACATACACAATGAGTAGTGGAAAATATCCAGAAATGAACTGGGAGGCAACAGACCTACCCGAAGAGTTCCAGCTTTTCAGACAAAGAATGGAGCTGATTCTAGCAGACCAAGACATAACTGATCAGAAGAAAATGGCTATAAAAATCAAGATTGCTGTAGGCAATGAAGGCTTGCGTCGAATCAATGCATCGGGGCTATCAGAGACCGATAAAGAAAAACCGCAAGAGCTATGGAGACTATTAGAGGCACAGTTAAAGGTCAATATCAATTTTCGCATACACCGCTTAGAGCTAATGCGGTACAGGCAGAAACCAGATGAAACGATCGATGAATTCGTTACCAGGTGTAGGGACAAAGCCAAAAATTGCGATTTCGAGGAAGCTGAGTTAAATGAGCGAATCATGGAGCTAGTGATTGCGTCAACTCCAAGTCTCGAATTCCAAAAGTCATTGCTAGATCAACCGAAAGGTTACAAGGTCGAACAAATTTTGGTAGAAGGTCGTAAATACGAGGCAGTTGCTGCGAGCCGACAATGTCTTGAGACACTAGACCCTAAACAGAATATCGATTCGTTCAAGCGTAACCAGGGACGAAAAGCATGTGGTAACTGCGGACGTTTCCACAAACCTCGTCAGTGCCCTGCGTATGACAACGAGTGCCGTGCCTGTGGCACCAAGGGCCATTGGGCCAAATTCTGTCAAATGATCGTAGTCGTAAACAGAATCGTAGATCAGATGACCGAAGATCCGACACGGTATCTGATGATCGTAAACCAAGACAAAACAAATCACGATCAAAGTCGAAAAGTCGAAAGAGTAAACCAATAAGCGAAATGGACATAACACATGATACTACCACAGATCATGATCATTATCAATCTACAGATAGTCCATTCAACGTAGCACAATTCGACACCATACACACTAATGGACCACACACAGTTGTAAATCCAGAAGGTACTGTAGCATTTGCTAACATTGACATAATATGCCCACAGAGAGTAGGTCAACATAAGCTTTACCTAAAAGTGGACTCGGGGGCAAGTGCTAACACTATCACTGTACGTACCGCCAAGGCAATTTACGGTCCAAAGTGGGAATCAGTAGTGAAACAAACAACAATAAAACTTATAGCTTATGGAGAGACACAAATTCCATGTAAGGGTACACTAGACATAAAGTGTAGATACAAGAGTACAAAATGGTCAACACATACATTCTATGTAGCAGATGTCAATGGTCCAGCGATCCTAGGGTTGTTAGGTTGCACTGACCTTGGAATCATCACAATTCACTCAATGGACGACAAAACACCTACAACCAATCCTAAACCTAAACAAACACCTATCACAAGTGTAAGGGATCTCAAACAAGCATATCCGAATCAGTTTGACGCTATTGGTAGTTTCCGAGGGAAGGCAATGCTTCATGTCAAGGATGATGCTAAACCTACCATAGACGCACCCCGCAAGTGCAGCGTACACTTGAAAGACAAAATCAAGGCGGAACTGGACAATATGGAGCAGCAAGGAGTCATCAGAAAAATTGAGTACCACACCGATTGGTGCAGCTCCATGACCACTGATGGATCCATCAGGATTTGTCTTGACCCCGGAAGGTGTATGGAGTGCCTAGATATCCATACTGATATCGTAACAGTTTACATAGACATTTTTTGAGTAAAATTGTATTTTTGCATCATTATTTTGAAGAGTTGATTTTGAATATTGCCGCGATCTGAATCAAGATTTCCCCTATACAAACATGTGATATAAAGGTTGTGTGTAGCAATACACGTACTTCTATGGGCAGAGCAAAGGCGAGTGTGCGAAGGCATTCAGCTCGGAATTGACCAATGACAGAGCGGTACGATGTTCCTCACCCAGCACTACTCGCCCATTCGCTATTGTTACATGAATATTCATGAGCTATCGATCGGGTCTTCTGCAGGCCGGTATGGTAGTATTCTTGTGTCAAGGCTTTTTTGTGCCTGCAAATGTGCATGGTTTGGGGGAGATTTTTACTTTTTTTATTATTTTTTTTTTGGGGGGGAGGTTTTATACTTTGTTTTTTGCATTCTCACAAAATTGTTCTCGTTATGAATATATGAGTAAAGAAGGCTGTCATTTCCAACTCTCGTCGCACTGCAATCATCACACTCATTGTTTATTTATTCATTTATTATTGTTATTATTATCATTATTAGTATGACTATTATCATTATCATTATTATCATTATTGTTATTTTAATTATTATTATCATTTTCGATATTTTTCTCCTTCACCTTATTCTTATTATCATTAAAGGGATGGTCCGGGCTGAAAGTATTTATAGTTTTATAAATAGGGCAGGATTCACTGAGCAAAATACCGAAAAATTCATCAAAACCGGATAACAAATAACAAAGTTATTGAATTTTAAAAGTCAAGGCGGCAAGGGCGAAATAAAAAGTATGATGTGTGTGACCTTTTATTTACAAAATTCTGTGAATGTCATGCATTTTCCGCAATGCGTTTTTTTTTCATTCTTCCTCATTTGTTTTATTAGCGAGAAATAATTCATATTAATCAATGTATCATTTCTTCCGATGATCCGCTTTCTTTTGATTTTCCCTTTTTGCCAGCAAAAAGATGATGGGTAAATACCCCTACACGCTGAGCTCATATTATCAAATCTGATATCATATACTACTAAATGAAAAAAATGAATCAAGCAAATTTGATAACACCAAATTACGAACCAAGTTTGGTGGAAAAAATAAACATCAAATTTGCATCGGTTACGGAAAGAAACCTAAATATTATTTTGATCATCAACAAAATATATGTTGTCAAATGTGGCAAGGGCGAAATCAAAAATAAGATGGGTGTAAGGAAGATAAAAAAACAAAAAAAATAAATGTGAGTGAGCGAATCAAACGACTAAACGCACATTTCATGATCTTTTATATACAAAATTCTGTGAATGTCATGTATTTTATTCTTCCTCATTTGTATTATTAGCAAGAAATAATGTATATCAATCAATGTATCATTTCTTCCGATGATACGCTTTCTTTTGTTTCTCCTTTTTGCCAGCAAAAAGATAATGGGTATATATCCCTACACGCTGAGCTCATATGGCAAATCTGGTAGCATAAACTGGATTACTACTAAATGAAAAAAAATAATATATCAAGCAAATTTGATAATTGAAAATGTTAAATCGAAATAAATATTTGAATAAAAATTATGTATTTTGATGGCAATAAGTCAATGGAAGGTGTTGGGGAAAGAGACAGAGGAATTTTAATCTTGATCTCAACGGAGAGAAAAGCTATTGTTCGTATCGGAACCTTTGAAAGTATTCAATTGTCAAATCAAAAGACGCGCGCGTGGCCCGATTTCTATAAACATCCTGTGCTAAATTGCTTTCCCCGATAACAGGTCAGGAGGGAGCGCGGATTAGACATTCCTCATGAAATGGAGTCTGGGCATCTATTGTTTATGACTTGGTGGCATGAACAATAAAACGAAGTCGCTATCAGACAGGTGGCTACTTTGGTGGAACATTATTTTTTTTATGCCGAAGCAGATATAATGAATATTTCATCCCCATCATGAAATGTCCACAGAGTGAATTTTACCTGTTATATTTATCGTTCTTTCACTGTTCAGCTACGATTTTATATCAAATAGTCATCCCATTGGGCTTCCTGGCATGTCGACGAAGACCGTTGCCTTTTTTCAAACCGCTTGCTATGTATGCTCGCTCGCTGAATGAAATGAAGCCTATAGTTTGATAATAATCAATTATTCAAAGGCAAAATATGCAATGAGGCCCTTTTCTTGTCTCAGATTGTCATTATATTTTCATATTTATATTGCATTATATTTTCCACAAGAAAAAGAATATCCGGCATCTATTGTCCATTTCTTGGCATATACGAGATGCATAGTTGGCTCAGATTAATATCCTTTCATAGATGAGGCTACAAAGATCAGATATGATCATATTTAAAAATATTTTTTCTAGAGATCTTTATATCCTCTCTATACAAATCATCTTTATTTCATAACAAAATATACAATTTACCCAGGTCCTTTGCCGGAAATAGTGGGGCAAAGTCCGCTTCACTGGCAATATGCAGGATTATGGAATGTATATATATATATATATATATATATATATAAATGTATGTATATATATATATATATATATATATATATATATATATATATATATATATATATATATATATATATATATATATATATATATATATATAAATATATAGGTATATTGTTATAAAACAAACACATAATGAGCTTCGTGCAGTACATAAGAAATCGTAGTATGGGGAGATGTGTAACTATAAAAGGAATGAATTATGTGGACAGATGTCACGGGAAGAGAAAGTAAAATAAAAGTGAAAAAAAAAACACGAGATGAAAAAGAAAGGAGAGAGAGTCCAGAGATTACGAGAGATGGATGGATAGATAGATAGAGAGAGATGTGAGATCAGTTACGTAATAATGATAATGTATGAATATTATGCTAGAATTATGTTTTGTAATAAATACATTTAATTTTGTATTCAACCTGGGTCATCACAAAAAAGGGCTAAAAATCAACATAAACACTTCCACCTGACCTCACATTTTTTTTAGGCAGGGGGAGGGGTCAGACCAGAAATACAGAACAAATAGGCTTATTTTCATTTTGAAAATTTGTATTGATTTTTAGTTTGTAACTGATCTGCATTTCCTCTTCTTGATTCACGAAAAAAAAAATTCTAGTTCTGTGTACTTTGCCAAGAACGCTCACATTATTTTGTGGGATTTTACACCCCAAACCTGTTATACCCCTTTCATAAACCCAATTATGCGGCTAATAGCAGCATAATTTGGTCGTAAAATCGGAAGAGGACCAGAGTTATCCGCATTATTTTGATGCTGCAATTATCGGCATAATAGCAGCATCGGGACCAGATTTTGACTTTATGAACGCATTTCGAAAGTAATGCGGGTAATTGCCATGGAGCGGTCACAAGGTCACCCTTTTCAAACGCAACCGCATCGGAGGGGGTGTGTGCGGTTTCCATGACGATTATCGTCCTTTTTCAGGACGGGCGCTCGTTTTATTTTCAGAGTTTATGAACGCAATTTTTATTGAATTATCCGCATAGGTTTATGAAAGGGGTATTAGTATTGAATCTGTCCGATCCCTCTTTATCTTTATTTCAATACATCATCTTTAGTTTTTCTATATTTTGTCTCCTTGTGACTGGCAATAACTTTGTTACAGTACGAAAGCCCGTATGTACGAGGAATAGACCCTGACAAAATATGACCAAACTTTACACTAATTTATGATAGAACGATAGTTGACTGGGTCGCAAATGTTTGTTGCCGACACTGGATAGAAATCGCCTACATTATCCAAAACAGTATACAGTTGAGTGCATCGCACACCACAAATCGTATCCAGGTTACGATTTTTCCAAAGCATGTTTTGCATTACGACAATATTGACAAGAATTGAAATGACATAAAATTTTCTCTGCACTAATAATTTTGTTGCGGATTACCGCGCATTCTAAAAAAATACAGGGTCTTGTTTTGAAGACTACACGAATGTAAGGGTACGGTTGGCTGCACTGTGAAGATACATGGCTCTAATATATTATTGTGTGTGTTTACGTGGGGATCGCAGCTGTGCTGTGATTGGTCACTTGATCGACGACAATGCCCTTTTTTCGAAAAGGACGGTTTCAATTGTGTGTGTATAAACCCTCTCGTATTTCAGAGGAAATAACTTGAATAGCAAAATAGTATTTCATTCAAAAGAACATTATTTTTCACATTTTTGTTTGTTCAGTTACATCAATATATACGTCATTTGAAAGGGTAAACATTGAACTTTCATTTCATCTTATTAATTTCTTGGTATCTCTACAATTCCTTGGGTTATTTACTCTTTGAAATGTTCATGAATCATAATTTTCTAGGTTTTACTTATTGAAAAAAAACGATGTAAAATATTTCATCTTTTCTCAATTTTTCCAAACGCAGATTTGAAAGGTCATAACATGATCATAAAGTCCATGAACCATGCATCATTTCATGTGTAGAAGTTTTCATTATACAACGTACGGGAAAAGAGTTATTACCGTTTTAAAATCGGTCTTTGCTTACGTTTCAGTCAATTTAGGATTCCTCGAATATCCCTGGCACTAGAGGGGTATTGGAGCTGGCATAGTAAGAGTTAAACCTCCCAGGCACAGGTGACGCCAAACAAATAATGACAATAATAATAATAATAATAATAATTGCAAAGTACTCGAGCATCTACAATTAGGTAGATATTATCTCCTTAATTATATGCAACACACTTACTTCAATTTAAAAACTAGACTTTTCTGTAGCCTTACAAGTTTCCTATGTGTACACACACCATTCAATAAGATTGTCATTTCTGTTTTCATTCCACAAGATATTTTCTGTTAAAGATGTCCTTTCAAGGACCGTTTCATTACACTTGGCCTTTACGGAAACTCAAAGTACAGGCAAGAAATTAAACTTACCAATTCAATGCTCTCATTAATCTTCTTGATTTTGCGATGTAAATCTTCAATCATATCCATGTTTGCAGTGATCCTGACTTGATCTCCTATTTTATAATTTATCACCTGTTCAAACATCGCAGGAAAATAAAAACATTATTTCTGCATTATATTAACAATTGAGAGTTTGAGGTTGGACAAAGTAGTATTGGGGGACTTTTTAATTTTGCACACAATAGTTTTAAAACATTTTCAAATTCAAATCAAATAAATACTTCACATATTTACATCATCAAAATTCCTAGAATTAAAAGGCCTAATGGTAAAGACACAAAATGATACAAAAAAGTTTGAAGGGCCAAAAGGAATAAAAAGTTAATAAAAAAAAAAACTTTTGTGAAATCTAGGGAAATATTATAAGCACCATAATTTTTGCATATTTTACATCTGATTCAAAATTTTCATTTTGATTCGACTCTTTCCATCCACATCAAAATCCTATGATCTAGAACCTTATAAGTTTACAGATCATAGAGTACCACTTTTGCCTGAAAAGAAGGAAGCCTTTATATATGATTCTAATATTGATGATAATAATGATCGATATAACAATGAACCATGTCTGTCAAATATAATCATAATCAAGATTTGATTTATTTCAATTCAAACATAATACTAATAAACATGAATAATATAAATATTATTACAATCAAATAGATGGCGATTGTTTTCGGATAGAGAAAGGAAGGCAGAGAGAGAGGGAAGAAAAAGGGTTTGCACAATACGAATGTGGGCGTACAAAAAAGATCAGGAAAGTGAGATTATCCTGACGAAAAATGATGACAATGATTCAGATTTATCAAAACATTCCAGACATTTCCTATTTTTTGATACGTCACCTTTTTGAGGGTAAAAGGTGGCATTGTCCATTTGGTCTTGTCATCATAGATAACCTCCACCCAACCTCGCTGGTCAACAGCCTCCACACCGCCGGGTTGTCCAAGTTTCTAGATCGAAAGACAATGAAATGGAGAGGATCTTGAACTTTGAACCTTGAAATATTGTTACAAATATTAGAGACAGTGATTTTTCGTTTAAAAAAATTGTGTTTTCCGTTTCTGAAAATCTGCAATTCCGTTTCAACTTGATTTAAAAATGGAAATTCTATTTTGTCACTGAAAATGTACACAGCATAAACTTGAATTCCGTTTTGTAACGGTGAATTCCATTAATTTTTACATGAAAAGTATAAGAACCTAACGGAATTTCCTTTTTATTTAACGGTAAAACAGAAAATCACTGTCCCTAAAATATTCCATGATGAATTGACAATACGTGAGTCATCAATAGGAGAATACAAATTGAAAGCTCTGCTTTTAACAGTTTTCCCTTCATATTCTAATCTTTATATATGTACACTGTATCATCATTCTGCATTTTATAATGTTATACCATTGTCTTATTCCCATTGCATTACTGTATTGTGCTGTTTAGTCATTAGAGTTTTGTTCTTTCATATAGAATGTTATACTATTTTTAAAGCAATATTGACTGGCCTCTGGGCGATACAACATATATCGCCCAAACTAGATTTATATCGCCCGAGTCATAGACGAGGGTGATATCAATTTAGTGAGGGCGATAAATGTCCTTCTGCCCCCAGGTCAGTTAATATTGCTATTATTAACCAAATCAGACATCTAGAGCAAAAATCTTTAAAATATAGATATTCTAAAGTTTAAGAATGAGAATCTAATATGTCATGTTGAGCAGACTGGTCCTCTGAACTTGACCATTGTGACGTAATTGAAATGACGCATCCCTGGCCTAGGGATGCAGTATCCAGCGTTGTCTCAACTTGATTAAATTATGATGTATGGCACTGCGCAGTTCAAGGACACGTACAAAGATGTGTAGAATACTTGGATGTTAGCTCTGCTTTATTGCCCGCTTCATTTCCATGCATTTTCTCATTGACTTTCCTGAGCAATCATTAAATGGCACCCATGGATTAACAATTGGAAATTTATTGACAGGCCATTTGATCCCAGTGTTAAGCAGGCAACAATGTGTCAAAGTTGCCCTGCTCAGATGTCTGATACAGTAAATAGTATATAATATTGACTGGCCTTGAGGGGAACATCAAATATATTGCCCACAACGGAATCATGTTGGCCTGAGTCTTTAGATGAGGCCTTGTCAACCTAACAGGTACCCATTCACCTCACCTGGGTTGAGTGCAGCACAATGTGAATAAATTTCTTGCTGATGGAAATTACGCCATGGCTTGGATTTGAACCCATGACCCTCTGTTTTAAAATCAGAAGACTAATCCACTGGGCCATAACGCTCAACGCTGAAGGCTAAACTGCTGTTTTGATCCACCATCTGTGACAAAGACTTAGTGGCTGTTCTTGGTCATGAAGGGCATTAGACAATATATTATATCTGTTCTTGAATCCTCTGTAATACCCCCTTTACACCAGACGAAGTTCCCGCTACGTTCTTGAAGTTCAGAAGAAACCCTGGGACGTGGTGCCAACTTTGCTTGAATTTCTCGAAAGATGTGAAATTGTCGCGTGCGTGCTACGTCCGCATCACGTTAATGTGACGTTTATGCTGCGTGTGTAGTGTGCCCACAAAGTTCATTCTGCGCGCAGAGCCGGTCCATGCTGCGTCGAAACGGTTCCCACTACGTTCCGACTACATCCAGCAGATTGCGCGACTTTCTGTACCTTCGACTATTTGGACGTAGAGCCAACCGAGTTTACTTGGTGGCCACATAGTGGCAGTACAGTAGACATGGACAGAGTTGTTGCCACGTTCTTTCGGTGTCCGCTACCTCTATGAAGCTGTTGGTAGGTCTTTACTGCGTCATTACTACACTCGGTTAAGACGGCGCTTCCGCTACATTTGGACATGTTCAAAGTCCACGTAGCCGAAAATTTGTTTTCGGAGATCATGCAGACTTTGCCACATCAATAACAGTTCTCTCTACGCTCTCAGTACGCTGCAGCAGTTCCCACTTCGTCATGGCAATTTTTCTTCGACGTAGCGAGAACTGCATGGACGTAGCATTGGTGTAATGGGGGTATTATTCACTATAGAGAAACTCATGATTATCCTGGATGAAGTCGAGGTATACTCTCCTCAGCTGTCAAAGACATCTATTGCGTGGAGTTGTCATGGTCTAGCGGTCCCACCTTTCATCTTTCAAATGATGGGTGTGGGTTCAAGACAAAACCATGATTTCTTTTCCTTTAGCAAGAAATTTGCTTCTATGACATTTGCTCCGATGACAATTGCTCCGCTCTTAATTCCACGCACTAATCGAACAACCAACTTCAAACCTGGGTTTAACACTTTACCATAAACATAACATAAAACCCTTGTGAAACCCTAACCCTAATGAAATTATAAAAGCCACAAGCAAATGTGGTGTCTTAAAAAATTCTTCCACATTCTCCTAAGAATGTGCAAAGCTGGTGTAATACATGTAGGTCAATATATTGCACCTTTGGGCAGGCAGCAAGTCCAATAGTGCCAGTTAAATTATGGAAAATGGTTGGGAAGTATGTACCTCTACCACGCTATTGTCCCAGTTCTCTCCCGTTTCTTCTTGAAAAGTGCTGAGCATCTCCGTATCCATGGCAACCATCACCTTTTCTCCCTTCCTCCATGATTCCGATTCTCCTAGCGATTGAAAAAGTGTGGGAATGAGATGTTAATAAGATTATCCTTTTGCTCATCTTTATCATCTAATTATCAACATCATTATTGCTATTATCGCTATTATTCTATTATCATCATCTTCATCACAATCACCATCATCACTTATACTACTGACACCAATTCAATATCATCCTACTCCATATCATCAACGGTAGCAGCAACAACAACTTCACCATCATCACCATCGTCATCATTTTCATCACTTGCATCATATATCATCAACATCACCATCATCAACAACATCATCATGATCATAATCATCAACAATATTATCATCACCATCATCATAAATACATTCATCACAATTTTTGACATCATAATCATCAGTATTTTCAACATCAGTATAATTTCAGCATCAGCATAATTTCAGGATCAATACCAATCACAATCAGTATCATCACTATCTCTACTGATACCAATCATCATCAACCTCATCATGACCATCATCAACGTCATCATCTTACTTTCTTTACCTATTAGTGGAAGATGACCCTCATAATAGTCATGTCCTTCTGAAGACTGAATCGATCTGATCTCAACCTTTCCATTGTGTCCCACTCGGTATTTAAATGTAGCATCGTCATTCCATTGGACAGAGGCACCACAATTCTTGAAGCATGTCGACCAATCGCAGACGTCGCTCACAGTACCCACACTTTTACGCCCAGCTAATGAGACCAAAAGGATGAATTTTCCTACATTTACTTCACTAATACAGTACTAGAGTATCATCAATTATCATTGGAAAAAAACTGATGAGGAAGAGGTGGAGAAGAAGAGGAAGTAGAAAGAAGGAGAGAAGAAGGAAAAGAGACCAAACTGGTAATAAATTAAGAACTGCATATATGAACAAACAAAGAAGAAAGAAACAAGGACAGAAGAACAGTAAGCATGGAAACAAAAGAAAGGAAATTTCTTTACAAAAGTACAATTGCCATGAACACATCTGCATTTATATGTACAACCACTGGTTTGCAAATGAGGGACTTGGAGGGGACATGGAACCCCCCTCAAAAAAAAAAAAATAATAATAATCACAACCAAGAAAACATGCAAAAATGAAAAGGGGCGAAATATTATATTATTTCTACAGGCCTCGAAATAGGATTTTTGGGGGGCAAGGCCACTTTTTTGAGGGGCACTTTTTCACTGAGGCCAGGCAGCAGAGGGCACCAAGCCCATACAGAGGGGCACCAAGGTCACTTTTTAAGGGGCATGTAATAAATTATTTGTAGGTGTTACAGTTTCGCGGCGTTGGGGGGGGGGCTTTCCATAGTCGATGTTATACATCAGATTCATTACCAACCACATTATTTACTTAAGAAAAAATGAACTTTTCGCACGACTGGTAATACCTTCTTGAGCTACATGTAATTAAATGTGAATCTGATTAGCACCCAAGAAAGTATCACCGGTCGTTTGTAAGTTGTTCGTAACTGACGAACAGTTTTTTGAAACACTCCCATTCAAAGTACTGTACTTACGTATCGCGCGCACTCGCCGGGACAGTACAGCGCGAGCGACATTTGTGTAGTACACATACGGAGCTCACGCTCATCCATTCTTATGCTGCAGCTTACATAGCATATGTAAATCGCGCTAGCAGCCGGCCAGCTGTGTATAGCTAGCTCATCGTTCGGCGCGGCTTCGGACTAGACTGCATACATGCAATGGACGTCGCTGGTAAAGCTAAGGTATTGAATACTTTTTGAGATCGGAGAAAAGTCTTCCTCGCTCAGAAAAAAAGGTGCAGACTTTCAAAAGGGGTACATTATATATCAGAAAAAGGGCACAATTATGAGAAAAAAGGGCACCACGGCCAAATAAAAAAGGGTACATTTTTAGTGGCCGTAACTTTTAGCAAGAAGAAGGGCATGACGGCCAGTAATGGGGGCATCGACGGCCATGGCCTGGCCGTCGATTATTTCGAGGCCTGTTTCTAAATACTACATGCATGCCAAAATCTATCACAAAATTAGATTACAATATCAAAAGATAAAATTGGTCACAGTTTTTGCTCGCTTGCTTTCCTTTCAACTTTTAAAAAATCTTGTCTGGCCCCCTTAAAATTTTGGCTCATTTCACAACTTTGCACAACATGATTGATTACTGGAATACAAACCATCTTCGTTGCCTGACGACCAGTCCGGACCTCTGGACACCTTTGCACCCACAAATATACCACAAGAGGTCACATGATTACTTGCATCTCTCGCTTTGACCAAGACACTGGAATATCAAACAAAGAATGAGAAATTAACATGAATTAATGGGGAAAACAATCTCAAGATTCAGGGAATAAGGTATTTAAAAGGGCACTGATGTCACAATATAACAGTTGTGATAAAGACCTCACCAGAAACTGAATATACTTCAAGTGTTAAAGATTTGCCATGTTTTAGATATATTCAAATGTGAAGTCAGGGGTAACATATTAGATACAATAAAGTTTGTTCTCTGGGCTCACCGACAATGTAGTGTCGTTGTCTCCATTCAACACTCAGCATGAATTCCGGTGTGGTTCATTAAGCTTTCAACACCACAGTGAACCTCTTGTCATAGACTTATATACATTAACGACAGCTTTGATAATTATTCCTGCTTATATAGCGGTTAATACTTACTTTGTGAGAAGCCTCTAAGCGCTCTACAGTATATGCAGCATAATTACCCTGGCTTTAGCAGTGCAGCTGTTACGCACGCTGCGTTTCAAGGAATAAATTCCTGCCAGGGACCCATTTACCTCACCTGGGTTGAGTGCAGCACATTGTGGATCAATTTCTTGCTGAAGGAAATTACGCCATGATTGGGATTCGAACCCACAACCTTCTGTTTCAAAGTCCGCAGACTAATCCACTGGGCCACAATGCACAATATCACTGTAACACTTGATGTCTATTAGACACCTTGTTGCAGTGACATCTCAAAAATAAAATCTCTCAAACTGTTGAAGACATTTGGAAGCAGTCTCCAAACAGTCCTAAAGACATTGAACATTTAAGTTTGAGTTTCTTGCAACAACTCATATCTTATGGGAAATATTTCAGTATTGTCTCAGCAGCAACCAAAATGCTCAGAACTTTAGCATGTAGCCCAGTGGATTAGTCTCTCGACTTTGAAACAGAGGGTTGTGGGTTTAAATCCCAGCCATGGTCCTTCAGCAAGTAATTTTTATCCACACTGTGCTGCACTTGACCCAGGTGAAGTATATGGGCATCTGGAAGGAATTAGTTACCTGACCGGGGTAATCATAAATATCCAAGTCCTTTGGAAGCGCAACACAAAATGCTATACAAGAGCATTTAATTGTTATTATCATTATTATCAAAATCCGGAGTTGCAAAGTGAAAACTGGGGGCCGTTTCATAAAGCTGTTCGTCAGATAAGAGCGACTTTACCACAAGAAAGGATCACCAGTCGTTCTTAACGTAGCTCTTAAAAACAGCTTCATGAAACATCCACCTGGTCACCAACTAGCATCAAGCCCAGTGAAACTCCCCCTAGTATAACTAAGCTTTATTTTTTAATTGAAAAGTGCAAAAAATTACCAGTTACGTAGACTTAATGAAACTAATAACAATGGGGATGCATTTTCAAAGAGGTCCCTACTACAGTGCACAACAATAACAAAACAAAACCCCAAAAGCAAAATAAATAAATAGCAACTTCCTACCCAGGGTCATGAGGCCCGTCTATGCGTAAGAACTCAT
This sequence comes from Lytechinus variegatus, assembly GCF_018143015.1. Lineage (NCBI taxonomy): Eukaryota > Metazoa > Echinodermata > Echinoidea > Temnopleuroida > Toxopneustidae > Lytechinus > Lytechinus variegatus. The sequence continues at coordinate 15,844,365 of NC_054753.1, forward strand.
GCGACGTATCATGCGAGTCCGACATGTAGCACTCGGTGCAGAGGTCACAGTGCACACATTCGGCACACCTCCAGCGAATTCCGGCAATATTGTCCGAGGCGCACCCGATACAACGAACAAACTTGTGAAGTACACCTGGAATGGAAATAAAAAGGAATTTATCAGAAGTATGAAGTGTTTTAAGAATTCATGGGGCAGAGCTCAGGGTGCATTTCGTCAACATTTAATCATCTGAAAAAAAAATATATCACAACTTTTCTTTGTTTATAATGATTGACTACGAATTAAACACTGCTATTATGGAAACTGTCAGATAAAACAGACTTTACTGGACAAAACATTTTAAAAGTCCTTTTTAAAATCAACCCCTTTATTCTAACCATCATATATAGGGTGCTAAACAGTTAGGCCTGTATTTGGGTGTAAAGTTTTCTTAAAAACTCTGATCTAAAATGTGGTTTACAATGAAAAGCCACTTGTGACACAAGGCTAATCGCAGTTATTGACAAATTTGCAATAGTTTCTCAACTTCTCATTAAAATCATTCATAAAATTTCATTATTGCCGCTAATTCATTTTGTTATATACATTTACTACTTTTCAAAATCAATGTTTATTATATTTATCAATTAACCTTCACTTTAATTCAGTTTCAATTCAATTCAATTTCTGCTACATCACAATCATCCAATTGCAATTATTAATGCATCAATGCATTTTAATCATTCTATTAGATATTTCTATTCCACAATATTTGTGCTTAGTAATTTTTATTAATTTCAATGATATGTATTCCATTTTTAAAGCTTGTGTATAGTTTTGGTAAATCCACCAAAATGCACCTATCACTATTCCAATTCATTGCTAGCTAATATGAATGGATATACCCTTTAACAGTTATGATGTGGAGGATATGAAATGAAAATGTGTTTTACAGGATAAATTTTTGTTATTTTACATGGAAATTTAACTTGATCGGGTCACCCGCCCGATCAAATTACTTGTGTGTTTTTGTCTTTCAATTAAATCCTATTCCAAATCATGGAATGGGCTGAAACTTTCAAGATATGTTCTTTGTCTGTAACTTTTGGATATCTAATCACTAAATTTAGATAAGTGCTTGAATGCCCATTTTTTTAATATAAAACAAGCATCGCCGAGAGAGGGCGCTATATATCCAAGATTTGAATATTTGAAATTTTCTCAGAGAAGTGCAGTTGGAAAAGTAACTAACGGTCTCTACGCTTCAGTAAGACTGTCATATTAGATGATATTCGATTATCAATCACATTATTGACCCTTTACCAAAGCTATACACAGGCTTTAATGTATTGATTCATTTTAATTCATATACACTGTATGTAAATGCATCACAATTTGGCTTGGCCACCATGATGTATGATTTTTATCAAATAAACCATAATCTATCTATCTAAGGCTCTCACAGAAAAGCTTGAATTTATCAAATTATCTGTCACTCATATCATTGGAAACCGTGAGAACAAAAACTAAAATAATTCTCTACACCATTAGGGCAACAACACAATAAATATAGTCAAAGCAAAATTCTGAAATTTTTGGCTTCTCGCATTAAACTTCAGCACTTTAATATTTAGACCAATTAGACTTCAGAATACCTACCTTTCTATAAAACTTAGTTAATTTTTAAAAATAGTGATGTTAAGGTAGTGGGATGAAAGGGCTAGTTCTACATGTACAAATGGCATGTAAACCAATTACATGGATGGATGGATGGATGGATGAATGAAAGAATGAGTGAATGCATCAAAGAGTAGGCCTATGTTATAAATTAACAAATCATAAATAATCAAACTTAGGAATGATGGAATGAAAATATGAATGGATAAATAATCACAATAAATGAATTCATACAGCATAAACCTAACTAAACAAATTGCATAACAATTCATGGACAAATAATCCTTTAAAGCCAATGAACAATTACTCCAAAATATTATTTTTCTTCAAAGTGTAGCACAGACCTCTGGGTAGTTTGCACTTTTATGCAGTGCAAGACCTCACTGATAACACATAGGACCTACTGATCAATGCAATCAAACATAATGATGACCAATGGCTATGTAAACTTAGGGACAAGGTGTGAATTTTTCAACAAAAAACGATCTTACCTATAGTTGAATTATCATACAATCTGAGATCATATTTCTGCTCATATCCAACTCGATAATTTCCTTTCTTGCCAGCATCCCAAGTGACCATCACCACCCTTGGTGCCTCATCGCCGTTATCGTTGTCAGGATCATTTGGGATGATGTTTGCAATTGTCCCAAGATGGTGCTCTCCGCCGTCTTGGTTGCCCCACATCCAGTCAGGTCCCCGGATTATGCGTGTTCCAATGACCCGCGACATGATCTCCACTGCACAGATTCAAATTACTTCCTGTCGGGTCAATGCCTACTGGATATATTAAATGGAAAGAAACAAGTTGAGTTGCATCTTTTTCCTCGTACTAGTAAAAAAAATTATTTTGTCCTTCAACTGCACTAAATGTCATGTGATTGTGACCTCACACAATCTATTATGACTATAACAGATTGTGAGAGAAGACTGTATGCAACAGAAGAAGAGGAAAGCACTGATGAGAGAAGATCTACAGAATAATTAAGCAGAACTGATCGTCTATTTTGAGGATTAATTGATAAAATTAAATTTCTGCCATTTGTTGGCCATCCTTATCACATGGACAGAGGTAAAGTGGAGCCAATAATATGGTTCAGCAAAGCAACCCATGGACAAAAATATTTTTAATATACTGAGCATGTTTATTTTTTCTTAGTAATTTTCTTTTTTCATATCAATTCTCTATTCTCATATTTTCCTATCTCTCTCCCTTTTTTTCCAATCCCCTCTCTCAATTTCTGCCTGTCCGTCTCGCACTCCCTGTATCTCATTTTTTTACTTTTATTCTTGGATTGCCCTCGATAAGCATCTTTGGCTTTCTTGGCAATTCTCCGTATTCAGATTCAATGTTATGTTCTGCTTCTTTGGTTGTTTTGGGGGGTATTTTTTGTAGGTTTTGGTATTGGTATTTTTTTGTATTCTGTCATTTTTAATTAATTCTTGTTTGTATTTTTTTTAATCATGTTTTTATATTGTACAAATTGAATATGGAAATAAATTAATCGAATTGAATTCAATACGAGACTGAATCTCATGATCTACAGAATTATTTGACTTTATTTTTTTATTTTACTTTTGTCACATAACATTCACATACAACTTGAAACAAAAAATATTCTCTACATTTAGCAGTATCCACAAAAAGTTTTAAAAAGAGTGAATTTTCACTGGATACTACCCATTACAATTAGAATTTGTTTGGGGTTTTTTCAGTCCATATATCATTGAAAAGAATAACATGAAACAACTCCATCCTGGCAGGAAAAGTTGATTCAAATCAAATGAGAAAATTTTAAAAACTAAAGCATAACATAACACTAAAGATTTCATCAAAATCTGATGTTAATTTATAGGCCTACTGTGAAATATAAAAATTTTGCTTATTTTTTGCTTATAAAATTAGAAAATACATAGCATATATCTAGCCATAAATGAGGGAATATTCAGTTCCCTTATTTGCATACTGTTTAGATGTTCACGATGTGACGCAGGATAAATCACACTAAAGGCAGTAGTTGCGTTTAATCTTTTTTATTCGTAAACACCAAGGAAAAACCTGCATCAAAGACACAAAGATAGCATATGATTATAAGCATCTATGATAACACAACCATAGCAACATATTTATATCAGGCAGCCATTTACTTATGAAAAGCAAACACCACAAAACAATAAATCAATAGTATAAGGATACCAGTCAAGGTAAGTGTAGTATCAAAGAGATTTCTAAATATTGATAAATGACAACTATATGTTTAATCTATCTATCAATTGATCGGTTCACACATTCCCTTGACAGCATCTTATACAAATGCTCACTTCTCTGAACATCAATATCCCTGTATACTTCAAGTAATTATAAGAAATAATGACTCCTGAATACACAGCAAAGGCAGAGCAAACAATATTATATATGGTCAATATTATACTCTAAAAATACTCAAACAATTAGTTCGTGATATAGGAAACTGAACTGTACTATTGTCAAGGATATCACAAAAACATACTTTGAATAGCAGACAAGTAGTCTGTCTTAGTCCATAGGTATAATTCCCACAACAGTTCAATACTATCCACATAAGATGATTAGAAATACCGACCTCAAATCCTAAAAATATGTTAAAATGTAATACATGTACATTTACAAATCCAAAGTCAACACATATAGAATAATATTGAATACAACAATAAAAAGACCTGTAGAGAACATGTAGTCAATATTGTGATGCTAAAGAAGCTCCTCAGCAATGCTCAGATATGTAAGATGAAATAATTTGATAATCGGTAGCAGGCAATAGTATCAAGTAGTGACATTTATCTGAAAGCTAGATTATTAAACTCACCCTGGCTATGCAGCCTCCAAGAAGAATTACAATGCATGTATAACGGTAAAATTAAGACCAACTGTCACTCTGGTACGTGTAACTAGAAAAAAAAAAAAAAAACACAATATACCCTTAATTGGTGCACTGGAACAGGTATCACATTCTCTACATCAAAATCCTATAAAAACACCATGAAGGTAAGACATTTGAATTACAATAGAAACCCTTTCTTAAATCACTTTAGAAATTTCTTAAGGAATGACTGCTCCTTGTCAAGTAAAATGTTAACAACTAGAACTTTATAAACCTCCATAAAATACTCCACTAGCAAATATGAAAATGATAAAATACAAAGAGTTGGAGACTGGCCATTTTTTGTGCATGACAACAGTTCACTATTAACATGGAGGTTTCTACATCCATGCTAGAAACACACTTTCAATGCCTCAATGGACAAACCCCGACCTTCACAATCAACACACACTTTACTTGTCCTAAATCCCTCTAGCTCACACACACGCATTCATTGAATATACACAAAGTTAGCACAACCCATTGTCTTAGTGCATTGGTTACAAAGAAATTTGATGAAAAGGCATGGCTTACTGTAAACTTTTACAAACTTTTACACATTTAGGAATTCTAATCTTGCAATACATCTAATCTATGAAACAACAGGAAAACATTTCTACACCACATTATGTGATCATATTAACAACATAGGTAACAAAAATCATGATCTTACCAAAATAAGATGACAAGAAGGAATGACACCCTGTGATGAATTTGACAACATACTGCAGGAGTGATGTGTACAGGCAACTCAACACATGCACAGAACCCTGTTTGGGAGTGATCCACTCTTTAGGAGGGGAGGGGGATTACATTAAAGGGATGGACTGCTCTTGGAGTGTAATCTGCCATGTTACACACTTCCCTGCTTGAGCATTGCTGTCCCAGCAATTAACTAAAAAAACAACAGATTACAGAAAAAAAACAAAACAATAAAAATGTAATTAAAAAACTCATTAGACTTGAACGAACTACGGCTGTTCCTACACTTTGGTCACGTCCATTGACAATATTTGCTTCGTCCAGTGTGGACCGAGGTATATTGTTAGGATTTGAATGGTAGCCAGCGTTAATCCGGGAAGACCTTCGAGGTCTTTGCTCTGCCGGCTGGTCGACTATGACACTCTCAGCATTTACTTCATCAGCTGAATTTCCTCTCGAGGGGGCTGTAGCCATCTCAGCTTCATCTTCTAACACCAAGTTATGAACTGAAGTAGGGAGGGGAAGATTGCATGACTCTGGGACGGGAGCATCTCTTATCCCTATTTCTTCATCTTGGATGTCCTGAATCCTTTCAAGAGATGGCCCAGATTCATTTATATAGCTTTGACTATCTGAACTATCCATCGGAGTAGATGTTGATTCTTTTGACCCTCCAGCATTTACCTTAGACTTTGGAAGAGACTTCTGTCGCCTGGATGATCTACTAGAGGGAATTATGACTAACCCGTCACTCGGTATGTTATCTTCGAACTCCTCCTCATGTTCATGTATGACAGTTTCGTCTGCTGGTTCTCCTGTTTCAATGATTATCTCTGTGTCCTCTGGAGCTCCATCAGCCATGTTCCTACACTCAAGGAGCTCACCTCGATGTACTGTCCGAGAATTTCCCCCATTTACTGGTTCCACTACGTAAGTATGACCACCAGTGATAAGGTGTTTCACGACCTTATGTGGCTCTGCATCCCACACATCCTGGATTTTGTTACGACCAAGTACTCTACGATTTCTTAAGAAAACTGTTGCTCCCATAGGTAGATCAACATCGCTGGCCTTGGCATTTCTCAATTCCCTTCTTCGTAATGCCTCCTTCTCTGTTTTCTCAGAAGCCATTTGGAAAGCTTGACTGAGTCGCTCGTGATGTTCTGCAATCCATTCTTCAACGTCTGTATTTTCGTTTTGAGAAGACGACACAAGCCCTAAGACATGATCCATGGGTAGGACTGGGTCCCTGCCAAAGAACAGATAGTGAGGAGAATACCCTGTAGAAGAGTGTGGAGTGCAATTGTATGCATAGACCAGTTCTGGGAGATGTTCCGGCCATTTTCGCTTCATTTTAGGGGAAAGAGTCCGCAACCTGTCATGAAGAGTACGGTTAAACCGTTCGCATTGCCCGTTTCCTTCCGGGTGGTATGGGGTTGTGTGGCTCTTCGTTATCCCATACATCTTGCAGAGCTCTTGTATCAGTTTACTCTCAAAGTTGCGGCCTTGATCGCTGTGAATTCTCAGCGGAACCCCAAACCTAACGAACCAATCGCGTACAAGGACACGGGCTACAGTTGAAGCTTTCTGGTCACGTGTAGAGATGGCCTGGGTGAATTTGGTGAAAACGTCAGTCAACACCAAGACGTTTTCCAACCCGTTGCTGCTTCGTTCCAGGACAGTAAAGTCAATTGCTAGTACTTCCAACGGTTTTGATGCAATAAGCGAACCCATAGTGGGATGAAGTCGCTTCCCTGCTTTGGCCAAAGTACAGCGTTCACACCTTTGACAAAAGTCTGCTACGTCCTTCGCCATCCCCGGCCAGTAACATCTCCTCTGGGTTAAAGCGAGTGTCTTCTCTGCTGCTTGGTGGCCTACATCGTCATGCATCGCCTTCAACACTTGGGCTATTAGGCACCTGGGTAATAACAACTGCCTAAGATCATCATTGCCATGTTGCACATTTCTGTAAAGGACACCATCCTGTTCGCTTACTTTGTCCCAGCATTTCAGTAATTTACGCACTGCCTTGGGCTCTTTCATTCCCTGTCGGCGAGTTGGACGATGTCCTTGTCTCCATAAGACACAAAATCTGCCTACATCCTCATCTGACATCTGAAGCTGTTGTAAATCAACTTTTGAAAGGGAAGGGAGGGTGGATGTTGATCTAGGCTGGACATTCGTTGACCTTGTGCGGATTTCATTAAGCAAAGCCTCAGTAACACCATCATAAATTCCTTGACGAACTTCAGGAGGTAGTGGGGTAGGACTCACACCCTCGGTGTACCGTTGAAATGGGTGAACAGTAACAACTGCTTCCTCCAGTCTCGCCATGGTGGGCTCATGACCATGATCTTTCTTCCTACTCAGGGCATCTGCGTTGCCATTCGATTTTCCTGTTCTGTACTTGATTTTGAATCTGAAATGAGCAAGCTCTGATGCCCATCTTGACTCTGTCGCCCCCAGCTTGGCGGATGTCATCAAGTAACTGAGGGGATTATTGTCTGTGTAGACTATGAACTCTGCACCAACCAACAAATCCCTGAACTTTTCTGTGATCGCCCATTTAAGAGCGAGTAGCTCCAATTTCATGCTTGAGTAATTGTCCATCTTTCTTTCGTTTGGCTTTAAGCTCCGGCTTGCATATGCCACAACAATATTCCTGCCCTCTTGCTGCTGGGAAAGGACAGCTCCCAGACCCAGGTAACTAGCATCGGTTTCCAGAGTGAAAGGGAGCTTGAAGTCGGGGTATCCAAGGAGAGGGGGTGAGGTCAGTGCCCCCTTAAGGGCAAGGAAAGCATCTTCACAATCTTGGTTCCAGTGTGGCTGAATGTCTCTTGGTCGACCATGTCTTGCTTTTTTTCTTGAGCTTCCTTTTTGGTCGTCAGGCAGCTTCAGGATGTTGTGAAGGGGGGCGGCCACTCGAGCATATCCTTGCACAAACCTTCTATAGTACCCCGAAAGCCCAAGGAAACCACGAAGTTCTCTCTCCGTCTCTGGCCTTGGCCATTCTTGTACAGCCCTTATCTTTTCCGGGTTTGGTGTTGTCCCTTCACTTGTTACCACATGTCCTAAGTAGTTTACCTTTCTCCGGAATAGTTGGCACTTCTCAGGTTTCACCTTCAGGTTCAGTGTGGTTAGACGTGAAAGAACAGTCTCAAGCCTCTGTAGGGTCTCCTCGAAAGTAGAACCAAATATCAAGATATCATCAAGATACACAAGAAGGGACTGAAAGTTGAGATCTCCAAACGCCTTATCCATAACACGCATGAAGGTTGCAGGCGCGTTACAAAGTCCAAATGGCATCCTTGTATACTCGTAGAGCCCTCCAGTTCCGGTTCTAAATGCCGTCTTCTCAATATCCTCCGGAGCCATTGGCAGCTGGTTAAAGCCATGCGCTAAATCTAAAGAACAGAAGTATTCAGCACCCTTTAGAGTTTGGAGGGCTTCCTCAATTCTCGGGAGAGGATAAGCATCTTTATGTGTTTTGGCATTCAATGATCTGTAGTCCACACAGATTCTCAGCTTCCCATCCTTTTTCCTTACTAGGACGATGGGGGATGCATATGGACTGGAAGATTCTCGAATGATTCCCCTCTCTAATGACTTTTTGAGGTAATCGCGAACTTCGTCCCAATGATGTGGAGGAATCCTCCGGTAGGGTATCTTTACTGGTCTGTCGTCTTCGGTCACAATCTTGTGGCTAACTAAGTCACAATAGCCAATATCATCTTCATCTTTACTGAAAGTTGCCTTGTACTTAGAAAGGACCGAGTAGAGTTGCTTTTGTTGGACTTGGTTGAGATCGCCGACATCCACCTTAGATACTAGATCTGTTATGTCATCCTCCTCTACGTTATCCTCAATAATGGCAGCAGACTTTAGCACAGCGACCGGCATTCTTGGTTGGAGGTACACATCTTTGTCACTGAAATTGGCAATCTGGATTGGTACTCTCCCCTTTTCATTGACAGTGACCAAGGCTGCTCCCAATGCTACACCTCTAGGAAGCTCTGCTACATGAGAAACGTGCCGTTCCAGTAACACACTTCGATGTTGCTCCTGCAAGGAAGAGGAACATGACCCTTCAATAACCTTTATTGTTCTCGCAGGGACAAGCAGAGCATGATTCCCAGCTACTCTCACTGTTCCAAGGCTAGTGATTGGCTTATACACCTGAACTGCACGGAGTAGAATGTCCTGCCCATCTTCGCGTCCAGCAAGTATATGGGAGAAATTATCTCCATAGATATCCTGCAGTTGTGCTCTAACATCACGCATTATATTTGATCCAAGCACTACTGGGAGTTCTATTTTCCTTCTTTCTACTGGGGTATTAACAGGGTTTTTCACAACTAAGAACCCCATTTGATGAAATGTATGATGCCAGGCACTCAGTTTAAGCTCAACGTACCCGAGGTAGGGGATGTCTGTGCCTTGTGATGCGGAAACTTGTATGAACTCCGACACATCTGTCAGCTCCCAGCCAAGAGCTAAATTCTCTTTGTAGAATTTCTCTGTTATTGTTGAAACCTCAGCACCTGTGTCAATCAGGCATCCCACTCTTGTATCACCAAGCTTGAGCCTCACCTCTGGGCAGTTCCCCACAGCACGCTTAATTATAGAGCCTACCTCTGCTCTCGCCTCGCCCACCACCCGGCTCTCAGTGGAAGGCCCAGCTAGTTTAAAGGTGTTTGTTTTGAGGATGGTCCATTTGCTGCAGCTCCTGCTGTCGGCTGGGGAGGGTGTGTCTGTGTAGGAGGTACAACTCTAGGTGGCAAGGGACAATTACGCCTGAAATGACCCGTCTCATTGCAATTCCAGCAGGCCATATCTCTTTGGGGGCGTCCTCTTGGCTTTGATTGAAGATACGACAGCAAAGACTGGATTTGGGCCTGCTGAGTTGCGATTTGCTCCTCTTGTTTTTTTATGATTTTCCCAAAATCCTTCTCAACTGTGTTCTCCCTTACGACTGTTTCCTTCTTGCTCTTCAACCGATCCCTGCCAAGAATTCTGATGAGGTGATCTCTTGTGTCAAAGAATGACAACTGAGGTTTATCGGCAATCAATCTTCGAAGTTCCATCTGAACGGCCTCTTCTCTCATAGCCTCTGCAAGACGATCCTTTAGCTGGTTCTCCCTTGAGTCCCTCAGGGAAGGGTCCAAAGCGATGATCCGATCAAACAGCCTTACAAGTTCAAGGGAAAGGGATATGATATCCTCTCCTTCCGATTGTCTATAACTGTAGAACTTCTGCCGAAGCTGCGGCAAGTTTGTGCTGTCACTGAAAACCCTTAAGAGCACTGCAAAGATCTTCTGTGGACATCCCTTTGTCTCAACCCCTCTTCCCAGGATCTCACGATGGGCATTTCCTGATAAATGTTCTAATAAGAAAGCTGCTTGCTCTTTACCCTGTAGGCCCTTGGATGCCATGACCATCCCGGCATCCTCAATCCAATCCTCTGCTGACAAATCTCCTGGCTTCTCAGGTCTCCCGCTAAATCTCTAGCTTCCGCCCAGCGGTGATGTAGACAGCTCTTGGCAAGGTGTGGTCTGAAGGTGGCAGAGGGCTGGAGGACAATTCTGACACATTGTCTTCTCCATTTTCTCCCATGCCTTCACGCAGTTTTAACAACTCTTCTTTAACAGCGTTTGCTTCTGCATTTGCTTTGTCAGTCTCCTGTGCCTTCAGTTCCATAGCATGCTTCATGGTTTCCACAAGGCTCTCCAATTCTGACAAACGCTCTTCCATTTTTGTAGCCATAGTTAAAGGAGACAATACTAGAAGGAATAATAAAATACAGCTCAATATTTGGTTAATGACTTACAGTAAGCAACATATGACAGAAATATTAAAAACACGTTATTCATCTGGTTGCGAAAATACAATCTAGATAAAATACTTCCTGAACTGATCTATCTCATATGTATTCATTAGCAATCAAACAATCCTGACAAGTAGAGTTTTTAATTCTCTGTCAAACAATAGTTCTTCGTCACCATTGAGCAAGGTATCACTTGATCTATAGTCCAGGATAGTACGCGATGGCAGTCACTGAAGAATAAAAGGTGATCTTGCACGACAGGCCGTGATATTGGGAGAATTAAAGTCAGTTCTTTCAAGGCCTTATCAGCTCCCAACAGTCATCAGGTTACTCTAAAAGTTACAGGACAGACTCTGTCTTGGGTACAGGCTGTTTCTCCGTTGTTCTTAGTAGCCAGGGTTTGGTGTCTGAGTTGATAGAATAATCCTGCTGACAACGCCAGATGTGACGCAGGATAAATCACGCTAAAGGCAGTAGTTGCGTTTAATCTTTTTTATTCGTAAACACCAAGGAAAAACCTGCATCAAAGACACAAAGATAGCATATGATTATAAGCATCTATGATAACACAACCATAGCAACATATTTATATCAGGCAGCCATTTACTTATGAAAAGCAAACACCACAAAACAATAAATCAATAGTATAAGGATACCAGTCAAGGTAAGTGTAGTATCAAAGAGATTTCTAAATATTGATAAATGACAACTATATGTTTAATCTATCTATCAATTGATCGGTTCACACATTCCCTTGACAGCATCTTATACAAATGCTCACTTCTCTGAACATCAATATCCCTGTATACTTCAAGTAATTATAAGAAATAATGACTCCTGAATACACAGCAAAGGCAGAGCGAACAATATTATATATGGTCAATATTATACTCTAAACATACTCAAACAATTAGTTCGTGATATAGGAAACTGAACTGTACTATTGTCAAGGATATCACAAAAACATACTTTGAATAGCAGACAAGTAGTCTGTCTTAGTCCATAGGTATAATTCCCACAACAGTTCAATACTATCCACATAAGATGATTAGAAATACCGACCTCAAATCCTAAAAATATGTTAAAATGTAATACATGTACATTTACAAATCCAAAGTCAACACATATAGAATAATATTGAATACAACAATAAAAAGACCTGTAGAGAACATGTAGTCAATATTGTGATGCTAAAGAAGCTCCTCAGCAATGCTCAGATATGTAAGATGAAATAATTTGATAATCGGTAGCAGGCAATAGTATCAAGTAGTGACATTTATCTGAAAGCTAGATTATTAAACTCACCCTGGCTATGCAGCCTCCAAGAAGAATTACAATGCATGTATAACGGTAAAATTAAGACCAACTGCCACTCTGGTACGTGTAACTAGAAAAAAAAAAAAAAAACACAATATACCCTTAATTGGTGCACTGGAACAGGTATCACATTCTCTACATCAAAATCCTATAAAAACACCATGAAGGTAAGACATTTGAATTACAATAGAAACCCTTTCTTAAATCACTTTAGAAATTTCTTAAGGAATGACTGCTCCTTGTCAAGTAAAATGTTAACAACTAGAACTTTATAAACCTCCATAAAATACTCCACTAGCAAATATGAAAATGATAAAATACAAAGAGTTGGAGACTGGCCATTTTTTGTGCATGACAACAGTTCACTATTAACATGGAGGTTTCTACATCCATGCTAGAAACACACTTTCAATGCCTCAATGGACAAACCCCGACCTTCACAATCAACACACACTTTACTTGTCCTAAATCCCTCTAGCTCACACACACGCATTCATTGAATATACACAAAGTTAGCACAACCCATTGTCTTAGTGCATTGGTTACAAAGAAATTTGATGAAAAGGCATGGCTTACTGTAAACTTTTACAAACTTTTACACATTTAGGAATTCTAATCTTGCAATACATCTAATCTATGAAACAACAGGAAAACATTTCTACACCACATTATGTGATCATATTAACAACATAGGTAACAAAAATCATGATCTTACCAAAATAAGATGACAAGAAGGAATGACACCCTGTGATGAATTTGACAACATACTGCAGGAGTGATGTGTACAGGCAACTCAACACATGCACAGAACCCTGTTTGGGAGTGATCCACTCTTTAGGAGGGGGAGGGGGATTACATTAAAGGGATGGACTGCTCTTGGAGTGTAATCTGCCATGTTACAACATTATTTGTAAAATCAAATTAAACTTTGAAAAACATAACTTCCTCTTTACATTCAATTTTTTCAATGTTTTTTAGCATTGAGCTTTTTTTCTCTCTCTCTTTTTATTCAAAATAAACTTTGGTTAGGTGGATTTAGTAATTCTAAACATGAGCGGAGGAGCAGAGGATTATTTTAGTTTGGGGGGAGATGATCGACCACCCCCCCCCCCATGAACAAAGGATAATCCTCTGCCCATAATTCTAACCATGCACATACACAGAGAATCAAGACTTGTTCACTGACACTGACCACTGATACTATAGAATGCCTAGGAGATCTATTTATTTGTTTTCACCTAGTTAGGAACTTAATCGTTGCAGGTAAAAAAAAAATCTCAGATCTAGACTCAATTTAAAAGACTGAAAATCTTAAACAAAGTCAGTCTCTTTCTTGTTCAAAGATCCCTCGATAGATACTGACCTCGATCAAGTAGTGGTTTAGTCAACGATGAAACCAACAGTGTCAATTTCATAGCCACATGCACAGGCCTGCAAAAACGAGGTCTGCATGCACTGCATGTACCGGTACATGTACTCAGCGGCTTGGAGAAATGAGGGAAACAAAAAAACTGAAGCCACGACAGTAATCGGCAAGTCAGTATTTCGTCAGTGAAGACCAGTGCCAGGGTAGAAAGATTGAAGTAATTCCAAACTGAAATAATTGAGGCTAATTGCTTTCCTGATTAACCATGTGACCTTCAAAAGATTCCAAAGCGATTTGAAAAAGGCGTATATAACTAAACACTCAGTCAATGTTCGGGTGTATAAAATTCTATATAGGCCATGTAACGCGCGCGTGCGCGTGTGGAGAAGTACAAATGCGGGGATTCCCCAATCTCTCATGACGTCATAACAAAACGAGGGGGTTCCCCGGACAATCGTAACAAACTCGACTTCGACTAAACATTGTAACTGTTAGCTATCTTTTGTTTGGTTAAGGAGATATCTCCTTCTTCTTCCAGTCTGGTACAGTCCGCCACTGGCGTATTATCGTACCTTAACCTCCTTGGTTTGGAAGTCACTGTACATCCATGAAATTGTTAGTGAGATCAGAGATCAGTTGCGTACACTACTATTGATTGAGGGGGAGCTTTTTTGACTATGGTTATTTTCTGATATTGGATTTTTTGTAATAAAAATGTCAAAATGTCAAAAACTCGCTTGCAACTTTTTACAAATTTTGCCCTCAATCTCAAGTTCTTGATGCTCTACACACCATTTCCAGATTCAAAGGAAGTGAAATGAATCGTGAATATTTCTTTTTTTAAAGGAGTTTCTGCATTTTATTCATATCAATATCAAATTTGGCATGTTCACATAACAAATATATATATATATATAAATGAATACCATATAAATGTGATAAATGAATAGATAAATAATACTGACAAAGACTGATAACAGAATTATACATAAAGCATGTGATACAGTAAGTTCAGTCCAAAAAATACATGGGGCCATCAATTTTAAGCACAAATATGCTTGAAGTAATAGCAGCCAGGAGAGGGGGCTGCATGAAAAAAAATAGTCAATATTTGTATTTTTAGGCCAAACTCATATTTATTTTCATTTGTCACATCCAATATGATGACATTTCAGCATACATGTTTAAGGAATATGCTCTATTGGTGTTCATTCATGGTTTAATTGGCCTAAATATTCTTGTCTTGATTTGTTTTCTCTCTCTTTATACCCCCCCCCCCCCTTATAGCAGAGTTAGAACCACAATTGTTTCTCATTACCCAGAATTTTACTAGAAGCATAATACTGCATTGGTGAACTAATGATAATTGTTATTTTCCTGGGGGCTTATTTGTAAATAAGCAGATATGCTATTCACTTTCAATGAACAAAATTGACCAAGCCCCCCCCCCCGCTCTTCCAGCAAAAAAAAAAAGGATGAGTGTCGAATTGAATGTAGAGGACAACCCACCGTTTGGATGGGTTTGAGTTCGATTTGCTTCAGTCTCAAACGATTTTCCACTACACCACGGCTCACCCCGACAGAAAACAAAATGATTTAAAGAAATATTGCAGACGTTCAAATTAATATTGCACCATCGGAATTATGGTGCAATCATTTTACATATTGACTCAACGTGCTCAAGAGAGGGCGATTAACATCAAATTCGATGGCAATAGAGTGTAATAAGCCAGTTCGTAGTTCCTTTCTGCGCATGATCAAAAGATTCTACGCATGATCAGAAGAAGGTCATTTGTACTAAAGTGACATGGTGCTTTAAAATCTAATGAGATAAGCACCAACTTTGATGTCTTGATTATTCATATATTCTTTTGAATTGTCGTTTTCATTTACATCCACAAAAAACAACAATGCTTCCACGAACGACTGGTATTTCACAGTTTGTCAAGTACATTGTGCAACATGCTAAGATATGCATTCAAAGTAGGAATGCAACAAATACCTTCATTAAGTGTTCATTGGTGTGCTATCCTAGTCACCTGGTCTATTCAATTTCTTCATCCTGCTATGTAAGGCAAGCTTACGTAATATCTTGCTTTGAAATCTGCCTATCATGATGAAAGAAATGAAAGGTCATTTGACCAAAATTGCCCATTTCAAAGTTTTCAGAAAAACAGTGATATGCACAACTCAGTTACATGCAAATGAGATGATCAATGATGTCCCTCACTCACTATTTCTTTTGTTTTCTATTGTTTGAATTATACAATAAAAGGACCAACTTGACTGAACCCTATGGTATTAAACAATGCTAATTCCACACGTTCATGGAGGAATTAATCGTTATTTCACTGGACAATGAGGAGAAAATTAGAATATTTAATACTTCATATGATAAAATACAAAAGAAATAGTGAGTGGATGATGTCATCAGCCTCCTCATTTGCATACCGAACAGGATGTGCATTTAACTCTTTTTGTGAAATTAAGAAAAACTGTAAAATGCCATAACTTTCTTATCTTACATCCGATTTTGATGAAATTTTCAGTGTTATGCATGTTTGATTTTTCTCTTTTTATTCAAATCAACTTGTTGTTGGGGTGAACTGGTCCATTAAATCACACTGTTCTGGTGTGCCAGTTGCTAAGTAGTTCAATGAGTACAAACTATATCAGTCCTGCAGTCATTGGCGGTGGAAGCAAAAAATTTTAGGAGGGGACAACCAAATTTTTTTGACAAGCCAAAAAAAAAAAGGGTTCTCAAACCAAAAAATTTTAGGGTGGACGTAGGAAAATAAATTGACAAGCAAAAAAAAAAAAAAAGCAAAAAAAAGGTCATCAACAACAAACTTAGGGGGGGACCATCCCCCCTCCCCAAATTAAGGGGGGACACGTCCCCCCCCCCCCCCCCCCCCCCCCCCCCCCCCCCCCGCTTCTGCCGCCTATGCCTGCAGTGACAAGTTTTCTTACAAAAGATATTGTTATGAAATGAGATAAAAAATATGATTTGAAATATGTCAATAAAGTCTTTGAAAAAATTTTTTATCTTCCTCATGAAAAATGGAAAATAAAAACTAGCATTCCATGGTTAAAATGAACTGATATCTATGTAATCTGGACTTAATGCACCCTGGTTCGCTTATGAGAAAACCAACGTAATTGTTAATTGATTAGGGGATGGCATGTCGATTTCATATTTAATATAAAAATAGATTTTTAAGAACTCACCTGACGAAAACGCAGTAAGACAGACAAAATATATGTTCATGTACATGAAATTAAAACAATTCAGAGACTAAAAAAAACATATACATGTATGAAATTCACATATATATTGTAAAAAAACAAAATCTATCAAATAGATGATGAAGTTGAGTTTATACATAGAGAAGATAAAAGACAGATTCCAACTCATATTTACAAAACTATTTACAGATATCTTAAATAATGTGCAGTAAAATATGAAAATGTTCAAAATTCGATCAAGCTAATGTCGTGTTGGGGAATGGGATCGGTGATTATTGAAGCGTAATGAAGAAACTTTGCAGAAAGTTATACAGTTCAAATCACAAAGTATTTAATCATCAGTTGCAGTTGACAATTCACACTTTGAAGTACATGAAGATTCAGATATAACAGGAGACGATGAATATAATAGTTTCGAAGTATAAGATTATAAGATTAAGATTCGGAGTGAAGTTAATATAATATTCGATGGACGTCTAAGTCTTGAAGTCAGTCAGTCTATCTGGATGAGTGTGTGTCTAGTATTCTATCGTTGGTGTTCTCTTCCCCTCCTCTAATAATCAAGAAGTCTTATTTATATCATTTGTTTTGGGGGTGTAACTATTTAAGGTGGGGGTGATCTAAGCTTGATCTGATTGGTCTACAGGTAACTGTCTATCAAACTTTCTCTGGTATAAGGGGTGTGGTGATGCTCTGTGCAAGTGACTGGGGCTGGAGTGTGAGTCATACTTCTTCCATGAAGTTAGCTGACGTCACTGAGGGTTGGTCTCTTTATGGTCAAGGCTTAGCAGTTAAATGGTATTGGGGGGTTTGGGATTCTAAGATGACATTGGGGGAGTTTGTAAACAAGTGAGGGTGAATGACTGAAAGGATAACAGGAAGTTATATTCATACTACATAACATACTACATAACATCCCCTTTCTTTGGAAAATGAGGCTCCTCTCCTCATTTGGGAAAATGTATACAAATAGATAACAAAGGATATTTTGGAAAGTGAGTGAAACCAGAATAGTGCATCTCAATTGTCCACTGTACTTTCACTCTATCTCTCTCACACGTACTATTTATACTAAGAGGATTAAACTTATTCTACATCTTAACTAATTCCAACTTAAACCAAAAATATAACTAACACATCGAATGCATTCACTACATAATATTGAAATAAAGTAACACACAAGTAAATTAATCAACTTATCAACCAATAATGATACTATATACATTAACTCATGCAGACCTATGCACTTTGAAACAAAAATTATTAAATCAATGTTCATTAACTACATAGTACAAACTCCTTCAAATTAAATGAAGAATACAGATCAATTTCACTCTAACTATAACACTAAATTAGTTCAAGCAATAACAGTAATAACAAGAAAAAAATTGTATGCTATATAAATCTTAGCATCTGATCAACATGATTAGCGGAAAGTTAACAGGTGCGCTCTAGAATTGACAGTTTCTCTATGTTAGGAAGGCCTATTATGTACTTCATTCAAATGAAGCAATCAACATAGAATTCAATTATTACTATCATTCCTATCCTGTTGGAGAATATCTTTCCTTATTCATGTTATAAAAGAACAAAATAAACAAGTACTTTCAAACTTGATAGATATCATCATATGACAAGTATAATTCAAACTTATCTTGGTCATCAACCTTGCAATGATAAATATTTGTTCAACAAAATATATACTGTTCTAAACTTAATTAAACACATTGTCAACAATTACTACTAAGTTCTAATTCAATCACATACATATCATACATTTAGCAAAACATTAAACAATCACTTATACATTATACATCAAATACAATTGTCTGAAAAATCTCTGTATGATAAGTTGGTCAGTAGGTCACAGTAAACTTTAGCGGTCTCGATGGAATTTAAAGGTCATAGGGCAATTCTCAGTAATGGTCATTTATGTCATTAATGTCATTGTTCATGTCAGCTTGTCTGGATATTGTGATAAAACAGGTGGATTTGGGGTAAAGATTGCCTTGTGTTGAGGGTAAGGGCCTATTCACACTATTAAGATTCCAGAAAATAGTGATGTCACCAAAGTAGTTTCTATACACTCCGCAACAATATTATATAAATCAATCAATTTGTGAGCGGTGGGCGTCCTCATCATAGGGAAATGTGCTTCTATTTTCACTTCAAATTCCGAAGTATATTTATGTCATAGGATTACGCACCAAATCTTCTATATGAGTTTCACTCCTAATTTGCTCTGATAATGTCTTAATGGTCATTTTCAAGTACATTCAAACTTGACAAGTTTCATGCTATACACAAAGCGGCGAAATACTAAAAGAAAATAATAAATACCAAAATAAAACTGTATTTCTTGACACATCTGGCCTTATGTGTAGTCCAGTATCATTCATCACTGGAAAATGCTTTGCTTTACATGTTAATGTTAACCAAATACAACATCATCATGATTTTGATTGAAATATAAAACGTTCTTGCTTCGTAATATCATCTGCCTTGATTACATGTACATCACATCCAATGTTGTTTGAGAAATAATGAAATATCACATGTTACATAAACTCAATTAATCCTGGGAGCGCTCCATAGATCTTGCGGTATGGCAAGATGTCCGTGATTTAGTTCACGACAAAGCGTCCAATTTTCAGCGGTGTTCGAAAAAAGTGATTCGAGAGCTTCCGCAGGGTTAAACTTTATATTATCCTCAAGTATGTCGACCAATCGAGATTCCAGGAAACATCCTCTTTCGCCGGAGAAAACACCTCAAAGTTCGAAGATTGCCCGTAAGAAGCCCAATCAATCTACACCTTCTACCTCCCCAGGAGATCAGGGTACTGTCGAAATGGATTCTCCGTTGAGTGCGAAACCGGGTACACAAGAGAGTATGAAGCGCTCCCTGTTCACTAGTGATTTGGCCCCTGGGCCTGGTCAATCACCTCCACAGTGGTTCGTTGATTTCTTCAAAGGATTTGAGGCTCGTCTAGAAAACTACATTGAAAACATTACTCTGGCCAAATTCAGCGAGCTCTCTTCCACGCTAGATCAGCAAAATGAAAAACTATCTGCATGCTCTATGCAGATAGAAGACTTAGAAAAGCAGGTCAAGAAGTTGAAGCTGGATAACACCCAGCTCGTTAACAAGATAGATGACTTAGAGAATAGGGGTCGGAGGAACAATTTAATATTCCATGGGATACCAGAGCAAGCTCATGGTCCAGGCTCACGAGAAGAAGTAGCTGTCACTCTACAGAAAGTGCTGCAGGATTTTGTGGGGCTGTCTGCTTCCGAGTACAAGATTGAAAGGTGCCACCGTACACCTACAGGACCTCCCATCCAGCCTCGCGATCAAGCCGGTGACCAGGATCTGAAACCTAGGATCATTCATGCGTGCTTCTCATCATTCGCAGATAAAGAGCAAGTCAGAAAAGCATGCATTCAGAAGTTCAAAGTCAAAGATGCCAAGTTTCATGGAAGGAAATTATTTGTCGCCGAAGATTTCTCCAAAAGGGTAATGATGCAGAGGAAGGAAAAGATGGATGAATTAAAAAAACTAAAGGAAAATGGGAAAAGGCCATTCTTTTTATATCCGGACAAGTTGGCCTACAGAGATACCTCAGGAAAGCTTGTTATTGTAAAATAACTCTCTAGCTTGTTCCATTATATCTTATGATGCCATACTTTGCCAAGTTCTTGTTTTTTATTTTGTTCATGAACATATTTTGTTGAACTTTTTC
Organism: Lytechinus variegatus; assembly: GCF_018143015.1. Taxonomy (NCBI): domain Eukaryota; kingdom Metazoa; phylum Echinodermata; class Echinoidea; order Temnopleuroida; family Toxopneustidae; genus Lytechinus; species Lytechinus variegatus. The sequence continues at coordinate 15,865,119 of NC_054753.1, forward strand.
GGTGAACTTTTTTTAGAGGTGTGTTTTCTCTTGTATACTTAATGTTACGTTGATCTGAATGGTGGAACTTAAATGTCAGTTCATTTTCCTTTTTTTAGTATCATGCCATGCCAAAGTCTTATATCACCTTGTTTGGCACAGCTTTACTAGCATAGTTGGACTTTTTATACTTGTTTGTTTAGCATAGTTGGACTTTTTATACTTGTTTGTTTAGCATAGTTGAACTCTTTATACTTGTATGTTCATTTTTATTATTTTTTCATATGGTCATAGGATTGTTTGTATTAGTGTATGCATAATCATACACATAAAAGGTGCATTTTTGTAACTTACTTGTGATTAAATATGCATGCATAATGTATATGTATACTTAAATTTTAATGCTGAAGCTTGTAAATTTATTTTACCCTCTTTTAAACATCGTTGAATTTTGGATGCTTTTTGTTGTATTGCTGATTTTTGGATTTGTGCTGAATGCAGAGCTGTTACTTAATTTGAGGCTCTGCATTTCATCTTGCACTTTTGCTCCCTTTAAGCTATTGTAATGATATTTTTTACTTTTTTCTTTTTTCTCTTTTTGGTGACCAAACTGAATTTTTATGTAAATGTGAACTCGTGTATAATCTTATTAGACTTCACTTGTTCTCTGCATAGTTTTCTTAGTCTAATTTGCATGCATCTATTCAATCAAAGTTTAGAACAAAACCTAATATGTTGATCAAACTTAGCTCCTTTAATTGTCGGGGAATGCAGGATTATACAAAACGAAAGAAAATTTTCCACTACATGAGAAACCTTAACAGTGATATTATATTTTTACAAGAAACACATTCTAACAAAGAGGATGAAATTTTTTGGAAATCCCAATGGGGTGAATCTGCATGGTTTACTAGTTTTTCCTCTAATAGTAGAGGTGTGGCCATTCTTATAAGAAAATCTATTTCAGTCAAAGTATTTTCTGTTTTTTACGACCCTGATGGTAGATTTTTGATCTTAAATTGTAAATTAAATGATGTTCCAGTCACTTTGGTGAATATATATGCCCCAAATAATGATGATCCTGATTTTGTACTAAAAGTTTTTGCAGAATTAGATAAATTTGACAACTCCTCTCTGATTATTGGTGGAGATTTTAATGCAGTGATTGGCCCCCTTGACTACCAAGGTACAAGACAAAAACATTCTAATACTAGGGCAAGTGAAATGCTATCTATTATTATTGATGAATATGATTTAGTTGATGTTTGGAGACATTATCATCCAGCATTGAGACAGTACACAAGACATCAAAAAACACCCCAGGTTCTATCAAGGCTTGATTATATTCTAGTTTCTAGTAATTTTTTGCAAAATTGTGTTAAATCCAAAATTCTTCCAGGAATTCAGTCAGACCATTCTGTTGTTTTTATTCAGTTTACTGATAATCAACCAATCAGAGGAAGAGGCTACTGGAAGCTTAACTGTTCTTACTTACACAATGATTCTGACTTTATTAATTTGATAAAGGATAGTATCCGGGATTTTAAACACATTCATAACGATTCAGAATGCAATCCAAACACACTATGGGACTCCCTCAAATGTACTTTAACAGGTAACTGTATTGAGTACTGTGCCAGGAAGAAAAAGGAGAGAAAGAAAGAAAAGATTCATTTATTAGATGAGATTGATAAATTAAGGTCACAATTAGGTAATAATACTTCATCTAACAATTCTGAATTATTAAAACTTGAAAACTTGGAAGACAAGTTGAATAAAATCTATGAATTTGAAACTAAAGGTCTTATCACAAGGTCAAGGGTCAGATGGTTAGAGGAAGGGGAAAAAAGTTCAAAATATTTTTGTAATTTAGAAAATAGATCTTGGCGAAAAAAAACTATTACTAGAGTTCAGAACGCCCAAGGCAATATTGTTTCAGACCCTGATAATATTCTTGAAGAAATTTGTGCATTCTATTCAAACCTGTATTCTAACCATGACAGAGAAACAGAAAATGATGACCTAAATGAAGCCTTTTTTGATAATTTAGATATCCCCAAGCTTTCTGATAATGCAAAACATAACTTAGAAAATCCTTTAACCAAAAATGAAATTTTTGATGTTATTAAATCTATGAAGATGAATAAACCCCAGGATTTGATGGCCTTCCTATTGAATTTTACATAGTATTTTGGGCTGATATTAGTGATTTACTATTGGATTCATACAATTATTCCCTTCAAAATGGTGTGTTATCAATTTCTCAGAGGAATGGAATTATAACACTTCTCCCAAAGAAAGATAAAGACCCTCTGTTTGTTAAAAATTATCGACCTATAACTCTTTTGACTGCTGATTATAAGATACTAGCCAAATGTTTTGCCAATCGCATTACTTGTTTTATGCATGATCTCATTCATCCAGATCAGTCTGGTTTTTTAAAGGGCAGAAATATTAGCAACAATGTGCGTTTAATTTTTGATATCATTGAATATACACAGACAAATGACATTCCTGGAGCAGTAATATTACTTGATATTGAAAAAGCTTTTGATAGTGTTAATCATAACTTCCTTTTCCGAACTTTAAAACATTTTAATTTTGGCTCTAAGTTTATTGACTGGATAAAAACTCTGTATTCAAACAGACAGACATATGTTTTGAATAATGGTTCCTTGACTGATCGCATCTCAATGCAAAGAGGTATATTTCAGGGGTGCCCTATCTCTCCTTACCTGTTCCTACTAGTTATTGAGATATTGGCTATTTCTATTCGACAGAATAATCAGGTTAAAGGTATTAAGGTCAAGAATCAAGAGGTAAAAATATCATTATTTGCAGATGATTCGGTTTGTTTTGTAGACGGGGCTAGAGATTCATTTAACATTTTGTTGGATATTTTGAATAAGTTTGGTAAAATTTCTGGTTGTAAATTGAATTTAACTAAAACAGAAGCAATTTGGATTGGTTCCAAGAGAGGTTGTCAAGATTTTCCGTTAAGTAATCATGGAATTACATGGAAATCAACAAGTTTTAAATCTTTAGGTGTCAACTTTTCTATGAATTTGGGGTTGATATTTGATTTGAACTACAAAGAAAAATTAAAAAGAATGACCCAATCAATAAATTGCTGGCGAATGAGAAATCTTTCGCTGATTGGTAAGATATGTGTAATCAAATCTCTTATCCTCCCTCAATTGTTATATCTTTTTTCTGTTCTCAGTATAAAGATACCACAGTCATTTTTTAAGGAACTTAATAGTCTGTTCTTTAAATTTATTTGGAGTGGTGGTAATGATAGGGTTAAGAGATCATTTATGTGTAATGATTATACTCAGTGTGGACTAAAGATGATTGATCCTTATTCATTTGCTCTATCCCAAAAAATGACATGGGTCAAACACCTACTTGATGATAATTTTGAGTCTGTTTGGAAATCAATTGAAATCTCAGCTCTAGAAAAATTTCATAGTGATCCTAATATTTTGTGGAAATCATATGCCCCAGAAACCGTTTTACAATCTTTAGGTAATTCCCAAATTGCAGATTCGCTTCGTTCATGGTATTATTTCAGAGAATATGCTTCTATAGAATCATTTCATTGTAAATTTTCTGAGATGGGGCATTGCCAATTCTTATGGTTTAATAGATTAATTCGATCAAAATCCAAAAAATACTTCTATTATGAATCTTGGCATGAGAAGAATGTTGTTGTAATTTCAGACTTTTTGAATCCACCTCATCCTGGACATAAACTGTTTGAAGAACTTATTTTAGATTTTGATATTCCTGTGTCTGATAGGAGAAAATACAATTTTTTAATGAAAAATATTCCAATGGAGTGGTTTAATAGAACAGTTTTGACTAATGTACACGTTCATGATATTTTGATTACTAAACTGATTACTGCGAAAAAAGTACCATGTTATGCCTATAAAATTTTGAATGTGCAATATCTTCCAGATAGACGGTACAACTACTGGAATGAATGCCTATCAATCCCTGTTCCCACTTTGTGGGAAAAGGTACATAAAGCCAATTTCTTTTGTACTATCGATACTAAACTCCGTTCCTTTTACTTTAAGATTTTTCATAATACTATAGCTCTAAATGCATTTCTGTATAAAATCAAAAGGAAAGATTTACCAAACTGTACATTTTGTGATAATGAAGAGGAATCAATAATTCATCTGTTCTGTGACTGTGATAAGGTAACCCCAATTTGGTATCTTCTATTGACTACGATAAAAAAACATATTTCAGATTTCAATCTCACTAATTTTCAAAAATTGTTTGGTGTATCAACGGATAGATTTGTTACTTACCTTTTACTATTGGCCAAATATTATATTTATATTTGTAAATTCAAGAACACCTTACCAAATGTGGATTTATTTAAAAGTTTTGTGAAGAAACAAAAGGAAATTGAGCATCACCTAGCCAAGAAAAGAAACAAACTCACTGTACACTTTAAGAAGTGGCGATTTGATATATGATTTTTATTTTAGATACAGGTAGTTCCCCATTTTCCATTCTATTTGTTTTTGTATCTTAAATTGAGACTTGTACAATGCACAGAGTAGTATGCTACAATTGATTATACATGTAAATTTATCTCGATGTGTATTTCCTTTAGAGTAACCTGTATCGTCCAATGTTTTATTTTGATTTATGTCACCCTTTTTATTTTTTTATTTTTTTTTCCATTTATTTTTATTTCATCTTTGTTTTGTGATTTTACTGCTTTTGAACTGTTTTGAATCATTCCAATTACCTGTAAATATTGTGATTATATGTGATTTTGAATACCAATAAAACACATAATAAAAAAAAAAAAAAAAAAAAAAAAAAACTTAATTAATCCTTATCTAGCTCGGTATTTGGAATTGTCAATGTCAATGACTTCGTCTTAAGTTTTAAAGGTGGTTTAATTTTCATCGTGGTCAATTTTAAATGAGGCTGGTTAGAGTCAGTGTTTGTCAAATATTGCTATTTCCAATGTCAAATCAAAGGATAAAGATGATGTTATCACAACAAATCAATGTAACTGTGTACAATGAAAATACAATTATACGCATGTAATGGACATTAAATCATATAGCCTCTCGCACTCTCTCATATGCCAGTGGAACAATAAAGAAAATGGTTTCACTTACCGATCAGAGATAAAGAAGATGTCTTCAAAGAATGATTAAAATCCTTCAAAGAATTATTAAAATTGAGTATAATCATGAATAGCACAATTAAAGTAATGTCCAGTGTTTTTATATATTCAGGGGAAGAGTCAAAGTCAGTCATTCATTCAATAGTTCAGGATTTATGTTGTTGTCGTAGCATGGAGTTGGTCGTAGTGGTCGGCGTCGTGGCGTTGATGATGGCATCTTGTCATGTTTCCAGTTAGTTTCATTGTCATCTGTGTTGTCATCGATGTCCTTGTCCTATTGTTCCTCCGTCTGTATCGTCCGTCTGCTCTTCCGTCTGTATCATCCGTCTTCGTCGTCCGTCTGTGTGTTTCTGTAGTAAATTGTAGTCATCGATTTTTGTCATCCGATGTAGCTCAGGTTCTAACAGGGGTTCATGCCGGTGCTAAAACTCATGTAGGATAGATGGTATCTTAACTGTCTTTCCATTAAGAGCTATTCTCAGTCTTTTCTCGAAGCACATAGCCATGTTAATGAAGTATTTTTCAATTAGAAAACCGGGTTCTCCGCCATGTCGTGTTACAGGAAGATGAATGTAATATGATTTTGAGGTATCAGATTATAAGATTAAGATTCGGAGTGAAGTTAATATAATATTCGATGGACGTCTAAGTCTTGAAGTCAGTCAGTCTATCTGGATGAGTGTGTGTCTAGTATTCTATCGTTGGTGTTCTCTTCCCCTCCTCTAATAATCAAGAAGTCTTATTTATATCCTTTGTTTTGGGGGTATACCTATTTAAGGTGGGGGTGATCTAAGCTTGATCTGATTGGTCTACAGGTAACTGTCTATCAAACTTTCTCTGGTATAAGGGGTGTGGTGATGCTCTGTGCAAGTGACTGGGGCTGGAGTGTGAGTCATACTTCTTCCATGAAGTTAGCTGACGTCACTGAGGGTTGGTCTTTTTATGGTCAAGGCTTAGCAGTTAAATGGTATTGGGGGGTTTGGGATTCTAAGATGACATTGGGGGGAGTTTGTAAACAAGTGAGGGTGAATGACTGAAAGGATAACAGGAAGTTATATTCATTCTACATAACATACTACATAACACTAATATAAAATAAAGGAAACCTGAATTATATTTTCAATAAATGTACCATCAAAAAGAAAGGAAAAAATTGTCTACTAAATAGAAAATTTTACTTCATGTATGAAGAACAAAAAAATATATAATACATGAAATTTTGATTGCTTCCCCTGGCTCCCAAAAACTTATTCAGAGTTTGTAAAACTGATCAAGATCACATTACTGACATCTCAACAACTAGTGAGTGACTTTCGGGACCATCTTCATTTTATGTTTGGTGTTATAATCGTATAAAAAAAATTGGCTTAAACACCAACATCAAAAGGTCAACAATGAACTTGAAATCACCCAATGTTAATAACCAAATACATAAACTATGACAATGATCCAAACTTATTCAAACTAAGCAAAGGTATTAATTTGAAAGGAAAATGTTGGATTCTTACATTTTTCCATTGATGATCGACTATTATAAATAATTGTTCTTCAAACTCATATATTTAATTCCCACTTGATCAGTAAATATCAACCTTGGTCACAAAACTTTTTATGAGGCCACCATTAATCTCAGGCTTAACCGCTCACGATGGCAGTCTCCTGCATTTATTGAATATTTTCATTGTCATTATTATTATTGGAAAGTCAAGTTTATGCTCACATCGCTATTTAGTATTCACTATGATTATATTGCTTATGTTATGGATTATTTTGTATATTGCATATAATTATGTCATATCTGATATTGTATTATTTTGAACGGAGTAATAAAAACAAAGCAAAAATATATGTAATTCAATGTAAAACTACTACTCAAATTCAATACACACTTCAGAAACACAAAATACACAATATAGACAAGACTATTGGATCTCTTGAGTACATGAATATGAGATTGGAAATATGTATTTCAAAATATTGCACGGATATAGCATTATAATTGATTTGACCATCACCTTTGTCATCATCACCACAAGTACCAACATCAATACATAAATATAAATTGAGATCAGTTTAGAAATAATACCGCATCCTCTTTTAATGAAAATTGAGCTGTTGCTATCAGACTATAGCAACTTGAAGGGGCAGGTTAGGTTTGGACAAAAGTTTTACTTCTGATCTCAAATACGAAGCACAATATAGTTTCTCTTATTACTTTCCCACACACACATGTGTAAAATGGAAATGTGTACTTTTACTAGGAAACAAACTCATATGTGGTGCTAAAAGGTTAGTAAACCTCACCAGAAAATGAACATATTTAAACTGTTTAAATATGTTTTAAATATTTAATTGTGAATTCAGGTGATAAAATATGACATTCAATAAAGTCTGTTTCTCTGGGCTCACTGAACACTGTACTTTTGTTGTCTATATTCAGCACACAGCATGAAGGAGTGCATTTTGTGGTGGAGTTTACAAACTTTTGAGCACAACTGTATATAGCTTCCAGAAAGAATATGGTGACACAGAGAAGCTTCATGCATCAGAGGCCAAACTGTCCGAAAGCTTCAATCTGAATCTGTTCCAGCAATATTAACATCATCCAACAGATACATTCAAAGACCTGAGGAAAATGGAGCTATTAAAATTGTGGCATTGAGGTCCCATTTCATATAGAATTGTAATAATAATAAATGCATGATTTCTATAACAAATTTACTATCATCCAATCAGATCAAAGAATTTAAGTAGCTTTAACTATTATTGTAAATTGTTACTATAACAGGTTTTATGAAGCAGACCCCAGGACCCCGTATCACAATGCTTAGTAAGTGGTTAGCAGACTAATTTAAACATCAACCCCATGTGAATGGAAAGATCATAAATTCAAGTTTGCAATGTTGATGTTGGTGAACTGAAGCTTACGAACAGGCCGCAAACATTATAGACATCCTCCTAAAACTAGCTTTTATAGTTAGACGAGTGAAAATCATTTGAAGCTTCATACATTGTAATGAACAATAACAAAACCCTTTTGGATTCTGCAGTTGTTTTAGACTTTGCATTCTATCTAATTTACCGCGATTTCCCAATGATTTCACTTTCGTCGTCGAGACGTCTTGCGTAAAGTTGAGATGATCTGCAGTGCATTGCAGGGGCATGACCTCAAAGCTGTAGATAAAGTGATAGGTATCGTACTTCTGGGCCCCGTTGCATAAAAGTTTTTATTATGGTAACTCTGCCACACAATGGTAACTACATGGTAACGCTGATCAATAACAAATCACAATCAAGGATCTCATGCAAGTTACCATGATGGTAACTTTCATGCCACGGGGCACTGAACCCAACTGAAAGATAAGGCTCAGTTCAGCAGCCTTTCTCATGCTCTCATTACCAGACTTGAAATCACCCAATGCAATCTCTAACTCAAATAGATGCCTCCCACATCACAGGCTTGGTGGTGGCAGACTGTTAAGCTCCTAAAGTTACAACATCCTCAACTACAATGGATGCCTCACACATCACGAGCTGGGTTTCTCGAGCCCCTGAAACTGTTCAAGGAGCACCGCCGCAGATGGCCTTTTCAAGGGATTAGCTTCGAAGCATGGTTTGAGAATGGTCCGCACATCCGATTTAGCTTTCTTGAGAATCGGAGGTGGCGTGGCCGACTTCATCAGTGTCCTGAACAACGCCATGAACTCCATTCCCTCCCAGAGACGTTGCTCCACGAACAGCTCCAGGAAGGTGCAAGCGATGGCCCAGATGTCGTTCCCTGGACCAGCCCAGGCCTTCCCTTGGCTTTGGATCATCTCCGGGGCCATGAAGCTGATGGTCCCGCGTGGACCTCCGACTGATGTCGAGAGGGACATGGAGCTTCTGGTCTTAATGTGGGCCAGACCAAGGTCACAAAGATAAGCTCGCTTTGAAGAACGGTCCATCTGGAAAAGGGAAAATAGTCCTAGTGATTAAACACATTTTCTTTTGTCGAACAACGGGTATTGCACATATAGAGATGGAGAGAGACAGAGAGAGGGTAGAGAAGAGAAAGTGTGTGGGAAAGAGTGAGAGAGAGAGATGTCCTATTATAGAAAGAAACATCATCTTTATCAATCCACATGGAATTTTTCTGACATGAACATTGAATATCAGGTGCAAGGAAATGCCAAGAATTAACTTTCAGAAACCTATACTATATTCTCTCAAGATGAAAAAGCCTGACTTTCTAAGCATGAGTCCGCATATTCCATTTTCAATCAGAAATATGATATCACAATATGGGCACAAACTGAATACAGTGTGATAGCAGTCACATTTTCACTCTACTGCAAATTTGTCTTGTCTGGAATAAAGGTTTTGTTACTCCACCAATACTCTGTATAGGTAACTACTCTGGTATATTCCAACCTGGTCTACACCCACTTTGACTTATTTCTTGGTCCCATGGTCTCATCCCACATGGTCTAATCCAACACTGAAAAAACTCCAGTGTTGACTTAACACCAGCCCGGAATCTATATATGTCCACATCAGAGAAGTGTTAAACAACACCAGTTTTGGTAATAGTACACCAGTACATGTGGGTGGTAATAGTACACCAGTACATGTAGGTGTTTATACAGCACCAATCAGTACTAAAACAGCATCAGTTTGATTCCAAACTGGTGTTGTTTCAATACTTCTCTGGTATGGACATATATAGACTCTGGGCTTTTGTTGAATCAACAACGGAGCTTTTGCAGGGTAGATCGTCTACAAGTACTTCATCTTATGTCCAAGTACCATTTAGACCACTTGTCATTCTGTCTAATTTCCAGTTGGGGTTTACCCATGCCATCTTAAAGGCCATACTACTTGGTCTAACAAAATTGGTCGTCTCTGTGACCGAATGAACTTCATTGACATTTGACAAAAGTGCCACATTATAAGTAGATGGGGTGGAAATTAGACAAGCTGGGCAAATTAGATTAGGTGAGAATCAGACAAAGTGTGTATTAAACCAAGTGAAGTGTACACTAAATCACAATAAGTCCAAATTGGTAATAGACCAAATTGATTTATCCCATGTGAAGATCACATTGATAGTAGACCAAATTCATTTATCCCATGTGAAGACAAACTGATAGTAGACCAAATTCATTTATCCCATGTGAAGACCAACTGATAGTGGACCAAATTGATTTATCCCATGTGAAGACCGATTAATAGTGGACCAAATTGATTTATCCCATGTGGAGACCAAATTGATTTATCTCATGTGAAGACCACATTGATAGTAGACCAAACTGATTTATCCCATGTAAAGACCAACTGATAGTGGACCAAATTGATTTATCCCATGTGAAGACCGATTAATAGTGGACCAAAATAATTTATCCCATGTGAAGACCACATTGATAGTAGACCAAATTGATTTATCCCACGTAAAGACCAACTGATAGTGGACCAAATTGATTTATCCCACGTGAAGACCACATTGATAGTACTACGTAGACCAAATTGATTTATCCCATGTGGAGACCAAATTGATTTATCCCATGTGGAGACCAAATTGATTTATCCCATGTGGAGACCAAATTGATTTATCCCATGTGAAGACCACATTGATAGTAGACCAAATTGATTTATCCCATGTAAAGACCAACTGATAGTGGACCAAATTGATTTATCCCATGTGAAGACCGATTAATAGTGGACCAAATTGATTTATCCCATGTGGAGACCAAATTGATTTATCTCATGTGAAGACCACATTGATAGTAGACCAAATTGATTTATCCCATGTAAAGACCAACTGATAGTGGACCAAATTGATTTATCCCTTGTGAAGACCGATTGATAGTGGACCAAATCGATTTATCCCATGTGAAGACCAACTGATAGCAGCCCAAATTGATTTATCCCATGTGAAGACCATATTGATAGTACTACGTAGACCAAATTGATTTATCCCATGTTAAGACCACATTGATATTAGACCAAATTGATTTATCCCATGTAAAGACCAACTGATAGTGGACCAAATTGATTTATCCCATGTGAAGACCAACTGATAGTAGACCAAATTGATTTATCCCATGTGAAGACCGATTAATAGTGGACCAAATTGATTTATCCCATGTGGAGACCAAATTGATTTATCTCATGTGAAGACCACATTGATAGTAGACCAAATTGATTTATCCCATGTAAAGTGTGTATTAAACCAAGTGAAGTGTACACTAAATCACAATAAGTCCAAATTGGTAATAGACCAAATTGATTTATCCCATGTGAAGACCACATTGATAGTAGACCAAATTGATTTATCCCATGTGAAGACAAACTGATAGTAGACCAAATTCATTTATCCCATGTGAAGACCAACTGATAGTGGACCAAATTGATTTATCCCATGTGAAGACCGATTAATAGTGGACCAAATTGATTTATCCCATGTGGAGACCAAATTGATTTATCTCATGTGAAGACCACATTGATAGTAGACCAAATTGATTTATCCCATGTAAAGACCAACTGATAGTGGACCAAATTGATTTATCCCATGTGAAGACCGATTAATAGTGGACCAAAATAATTTATCCCATGTGAAGACCACATTGATAGTAGACCAAATTGATTTATCCCACGTAAAGACCAACTGATAGTGGACCAAATTGATTTATCCCACGTGAAGACCACATTGATAGTACTACGTAGACCAAATTGATTTATCCCATGTGGAGACCAAATTGATTTATCCCATGTGGAGACCAAATTGATTTATCCCATGTGGAGACCAAATTGATTTATCCCATGTGAAGACCACATTGATAGTAGACCAAATTGATTTATCCCATGTAAAGACCAACTGATAGTGGACCAAATTGATTTATCCCATGTGAAGACCGATTAATAGTGGACCAAATTGATTTATCCCATGTGGAGACCAAATTGATTTATCTCATGTGAAGACCACATTGATAGTAGACCAAATTGATTTATCCCATGTAAAGACCAACTGATAGTGGACCAAATTGATTTATCCCTTGTGAAGACCGATTGATAGTGGACCAAATCGATTTATCCCATGTGAAGACCAACTGATAGCAGCCCAAATTGATTTATCCCATGTGAAGACCATATTGATAGTACTACGTAGACCAAATTGATTTATCCCATGTTAAGACCACATTGATATTAGACCAAATTGATTTATCCCATGTAAAGACCAACTGATAGTGGACCAAATTGATTTATCCCATGTGAAGACCAACTGATAGTAGACCAAATTGATTTATCCCATGTGAAGACCATATTGATAGAACTACGTAGACCAAATTGATTTATCCCATGTTAAGACCACATTGATATTAGACCAAATTGATTTATCCCATGTAAAGACCAACTGATAGTGGACCAAATTGATTTATCCCATGTGAAGACCAACTGATAGTAGACCAAATTGATTTATCCCATGTGAAGACCATATTGATAGAACTACGTAGACCAAATTGATTTATCCCATGTGAAGACAACCACACACTCGACCAAATTGATTTATCCCTTGTGAAGACAACCTGATAGTGGACCAAATTGATTTGTCACAAGTGAAGACCAAAGAGATTTACCCCATGTGAAGACCAAAATAATTTATCCCATGTGAAGACCACATTGATAGTAGACCAAATTGATTTATCCCATGTAAAGACCAACTGATAGTGGACCAAATTTATTTATCCCATGTGAAAACCAACTGATAGTAGACCAAATTTATTTATCCCATGTGAAGACCAACTGACAGTAGACCAAATTGATTTATCCCATGTGAAGACCACCTGATAGTGGACCAAATCAATTCATCCCATGTGAAGATCAAATTGATAGTAGACCAAATTGATTTATCCCATGTGAAGACCACAATGATTTATCCCATGTGAAGACCACCTGATAGTGGACCAAATTGATTTATCCCATGTGAAGACCAACTGACAGTAGACCAAATCGATTTATCCCATGTGAAGACCACATTGACTGTACTACATAGACCAAATTGATTTATCCCATGTGAAGACAACCTTATACTCGACCAAATTGATTTATCCCATGTGAAGACCACATTGATAGAAGACCACATTGATTTATCCCATGTGAAGACCACCTGATAGTGGACCAAATTGATTTCCATGAGAAAACCTCCTGATAGAGGACCAAATTGATTTATCCCATGTGAAAATTTATCCCTTTACTGCTCATACATGTAAACATATTAAACTTACCATGACATTCGATGGTTTGATGTCGAGATGAAGAATCTTAGAAGCATGGAGGTAGGTCAGGGCAGATAATAGACCCAACGTGGTGCTCATCTTCAACTCTTTGGTCAGGGTGATACCATCCTTCTAAAAAAATATATATATATATATATATATAACTTTCCACCATCTGTCCTGTTAACCCATTCTTTTTATTTGTGACTCTCTTGGGGCAAGCGCGTATCTAGGGTACAGAAGGAAGAGTGGACTGTTTCCATTCCCCCCCCCTCTTCTGGTCACTCCGAGGACCACCCCTGATTTGGAGCATCATTTGTTTTCTTCAAACTCTGTTCCAATTCTCACACTCCACTATAATGTAGTTCTTTGATTTCTCTACATTCAACATTATGTCTACTCAATACAGAGTTATTCACATAAATGGTTTGGTATTTTTGTTTATTGTCTATTTTTGTCTATTTTTCTTCATCATCAAAACTATTCTTTGTGCCCAGTATTTTTTGTCCTATGATTGCATGTGTTGTGTCTTTATACATCTATTGTCGTTCAGATGATGCCAGTACAACCAGTCCTTGTATGCAAATTGTAATCTCTAATTGAAGAAAGTCTGTTAGAGCAAACATTCACATACACGAAAATCCATAATTTATTGTTCAAAATAGAAATGAAATGATATACTTCGAAAAATTTGCTTTGCCCAACTGAACAGGGTAGCAGCGACTCCCATCTTTTAACTTCTTCTGGTCTGACGCGGCCGGGGTTTGAACCCCCGACCTCCCGGTTGTGAGATGGACGCTCTACCGACTGAGCAAACACACCGGTATTGGCATTGGTATTAGCATTGGAATCAAGCCCTAAACAACTCAAAAAGTCCCTGATCCCCCTCCTCCCCTCCTCCGCCCCTTACGACAATACTGTTCTATTGCTTTTTCCAACACTCACACATCAACATCTGGCGACATGGGAATTGTTTAACTTTCTTGTGCGATAGCTCCCTATCACAAAACAGGCATACCTTTTTCTTGAAGATGACATCATTGAGATCCATTCCATCGATGAACTCCATGACAATCAAAGCCTGTCCAATTCTATGGCCAACGGCCATTAAGGATACAATATTCGGATGTCTAGCACGTCTGAAAAATTAATGAGAGACAATTTATGAAACCTGGATCAAATATTCTAATGTGGAATATACAGCAAGAAACACCATGTGGTTGCAACAAATCAGACAGATTACTTTATTGACTATGTAAATACACCGTCTCACAAGCTTCAATCTGAAATCCATGTAATTGTTGGTCCCATTACTTTCACCAACGATATTATTTGCTTGTTATATGCATGATATCATAGGCAAATTATGTGAACATATTTGACAATGCATTTGATGTGTAATGAGAAATATCATATTTTCAAGGGGTTAAACTCAATACAGACAGTTATTCCTTCCTTTATCTCTTAACCCCACCCTATTCTTAACACCCTTCCCCAGAATGTTTCCTCTCCTATCTTCATCAACTACTAGTAACCTTTCCACATCATTCCCCCCCTTAATTGTCTTCACCAATCCCCTTCGCTCACCCAGTTCTTTCACCCCCTCTCCTCCCTTTTCAACCTTAACTGAATTTCTTCCCAACCCTAACTTACTTTCTTTTTAACACTAATAAATTACAGAACTTACTTTCTTCTCAACCCTTACTTGATACAAAATTATTTTCTACTTACTGCTACATGTAACTTAATCCGAACTTCTTAAACCTTACTTAATTCAAAATTCTTTTCTTCTTAATCCTAACCTAATCAAACCCCACTTTCTTCTCAACCCTTACTTAACCCTTACTTTTTTTCCTGACCCTGTCTCCATCTAAATTTGTTTTCTTCATCTAAATGGGGAATTATTTTTCTTATCAACCCTTACTTAATCAGAACTTATTTCCTTCTTAATCCCAACCCTAACTTACTTATGAACAAAGACCTCTTTCTCAACTTCATCATCTCTGCTCCCAGCTGATGAGATGATCTTTACTGCCACTGTAGTACCTCTCCAAACGGCTTTCTTCACCTCACCGAACCCGCCTTGCCCGACTGTTTTCCCCAAATTTAGCTCATCTGGGCTGATAATATGAACCCCTCCGAAATCTTTGTCCCCTGAAGAAGAGCAAGGTAAAAGATGGGGATCTTTATACACTGCAAGTACAGCTTTTCGGTGGGTGTTTCATAAGGCAATTTATGAGTTACAAAAGACTTTGAAACCATGGGAAACCTTTTCTTAAGAAAATGGAGGTGTTTCCCAAATATTTTGTGTGACTTTAATTTGTGCTAACGGACACCACGCACATGATATTAAATTCGCATCTGAGCATAATTTGATCAATGCAGTCATGCCTTTTGTACAACAGCCACACAAAAGGGAACTATGAAGTGCGACTCTATTAAAGTCACAATTGATTCTTTGTGAAACAACCCCAAATTGGTGTTTCATAAAGCTGTTTGTAAACTTAGGCATTTTACACATGACTGAAACGTGTTCATAGTTCCTTAAATCAGTGACATAGGTATAGACCGCTAGAAAGGATCACCAATCGTGCGTTAAGTCATTTGTATATCTTACAAACAGCTTTATGAAACATCTACCTGTTGTGTCATTTCTACATACTTCAAATTCACTTCACTTCAATTTATGATTTCAAAACTGATTAAGGGATTTTATTACCCTGTAACACGCTCCGTTCATAAGAAAGTTATGTTTTGGAGCATTGTGGCCCAGTGGATTAGTCTTCTGACTTTGAAACAGAGGGTTGTGGGTTCGAATCCCAGCCATGACGTAATTTCCTTCAGCAAGAAATTTACCCACATTGTGCTGCACTCAATCCAGGTGAGATAAATGGGTACCCGGCAGGATTAATTCCTTGAATGCATGAGCGCTGAAAGGCAGCTCAAGCTAAAGCCAGTGTAATAATAATAACAATGTGCCTAGGAATAGAATATTTCTAGATAGATGGCGCGATATAAATGCCTATTATTATTATTATTGTGTTCTTTTCATTATTTTTGTTTTCTGTTAAAAACACAAACGTAGGATAAATGTTCATGTAAAGTACCTCGCTTCTTCTGTGTCTTTTGACGTTTCTCTTCACAGGCTTTCTCTTCCTGCTCATGATCCTTCTTCTTCGGCACTTCCTTCTTTTTCTCCTCTTTCCTTTTCTGTTCTTTCCCTTTGTCCTCTCTTTTCTCCTCCTTCTCGTCAAAGTGAACTTTAGCCTCATCTTCAGGTTCTGGTAAATCCTTGTCCCTATACCGAATTAAAATTTGAAAAATTTCAAAAAGCTGCTAGAATATGATATTTTATGGAAAGAGTATAGCAGTATAAAATTATGCAGCATTACTACATTTCCGACGTAGTTGCAATGAGATAACTATGAAGAATTTGTTGCGGTCATTCTCCTCAAATATTTGTTACATGTGTCTTTAGCAAGTCTGGCAAACATGATTAACAAGTGGAATGCCTCTGGCAGTCTCGCCTGCGATTCTGGCAGCAGCTCTGACTTTCATTGCTGACTTTGAAAATGACTACAGAATAATTATTCACAAAACCACAATTTATATGATAGCAAAATACTAGATGTTCATTGACCATAAATTACATTTGACATTGATCATGAGACCTACGACTTTTGCAAGACAATCAGTGATATCCGATTATCCTTATGTTCACCTTTCATGAACCACATCCATAAACTTACAGTTATGATGGCAATACAACAAATACCCACAACATGGCCAAAGCTAATTGACCCTACATGACCTTTAACTTTGGTCATGTGACCAGAAACTCAGGCAGGATGTTTGGTAATCCTTGATTACCCTTCTGTCCAGGGGCTGTATTCTGAACATTGTCTTTTCTCCATATTTTATCTTTTCTCAGAGATATGACAAAATCGGTATTCTGGTGATGTCATAACTTTTGTCACAAAAATTGTCATAAATTTTGTCTCTTCTCTTAAGCGCACATCAAAAATATGCGGCTATAAATGCGCGTAATCCATTATACAAGCAAAAGATATGACCAGTTATGACAGGGGGTAGCAGTGATAAATTTTGTCATATCTTTTAGTACCAAATATCCCGATACCCTGCTAACTTAATGTCAAGCAAATAATTATATCATTTAGATTAGATTGTGGTATTAGTTTCACTCATCATCCATGACAATTTTCAAAATTATTTTTTCATGCTACAGTTAGTTAGGCCCTATGTATTTATTTCCCCTTTTTTTCTATATTTTCCTTACTTTTCTTCTCTAAAATCCTTTACATTTCCCTGCCTCTCTTTGTAATTAAGCGCATCAATATACGCGTAGTTTTACGATGCCAGCAAATGTTTTGGGGATATGCCCTACCTGCCACGGGGCCTTTCTATTGGCTAGAAGGGCTCCCACTGGGAACGATGATTTTGGTTTGCTTCCGAAAAGATGGGTGGAAACTTTGAAAGATATGACAGGGAACAGATAATGTTCAGAATACCGATTTGTGACAATCATGGCGGTGTCACATCTCAGAGAGAAATGACAAAATTTATGACAGAGTTCCAGAATACCACCCCAGGTTACAGGAACTAGGTCCATACACTCTCTAAGTTCGAAACTTTAACCTTAGGTTAAGATTTCGATGTTGTTTCCCCAACATGGTCTAAGTTCATTGACCCTAATAACCTATGACCTTGCATCAAAGTGCATGTTGTTACCACGGTAGGCCTACTGTGTAGCTGTATTGCCAAGGTGCTGAATGAATTATTCACATTTTTAATAGAGTGCATTTACTGTGCGATATTGATAACTTTATCTTACGGTTTGATTCCAGCAACCCTCATCAAAGCATTCAATAGCAATGGTTCCTCATCCAACAGCTCAAAAGGGGTGTGGCCATTCTTATTTTTTATTGTGACATCACTGCCATGCTGGATAAAGTAGGCAATGAGGGCATCTCTGGGCGTGGTGATTGCCGTTTCCTTGACCTCCTTGCACACCTAGAGAAATAGTTAGGATAAATGTGATAATGCGATAAAATACATGTATATATATCAACAATAATACTGCACACTCTAAATTGGCAACACAATACGAATAACAAAATCCTCCAAATAGCTCACTGTAGGTCACTATGATTTATAATTATTACTCCTAGTTTGCTTGTTTGTTTATTTCCCCTATGTTAGCCCATTGTTTTTTGTTTTGTTTTTTTTATTGTATTTCAATGTTATTTGTTTTTCACTCTTTATGTAAGTATTATATTAATTGTATATTTGATTGTACCATGGTGGTGCCCCACCCACAAGTTTTTTTAATGAAAACCTCTAGGGGCTCCCAATCCCATGTTTTTACCTACTTTGTATATACCTGTATTTTTTTGATTGATTGATTGATTGAAATAAATTTTGAATTGAATTGAATATTTATAAATGCAAATTAGCAACCTTTCAGTAAACGTATTCTAATTTATTTAAGTTTGACTCAAGATATATTAATATTCTAATCTTTTATTTAGATATGGCAATAAAAAGAAAATCAATGATTTTGCCAATTTAAGGAGCAAAAGGAGATGACTTTTGGCCTTATGAATGGTGGGCATCTACCTCTATGGATCAATTTGATATCAGATTTTTTTTAGATTAAAGTCATTTGTTGTTGAAAAGCATCGAATACTTTTTTTTTATTTTTCAATATTTCATGAGAATCATAGACTTGGTCACAATACCAGTATATTGAAATACAAAGTTTGATGCATCTTATTTAGTACAAGAAAGGATCCCACTACTCTGTAAAGTTGTGCATAACTTACAAACAAGTTGATGTAAATAAATGCAATTAAGCAAAATGGTAAATATTGATCAAAATTGGATGTAAAATAAGAGAGGTAAAACAACATTGATGTACTTTTGCAAGATATTGTCTGCAAGTTTGTGGGACCTATCTGACCTCATGATCCCAACATCTAATCACTTTGCCAACCACTCGAATGGTTGCATTCTTATCCATCCATTTTGACTGACAAAATGTTAGCTGGCTCAGATAGATTTATCGAAAGACATCTTTATAATAAAATGCCAACAACACACTAGGACACCGTTCTCACTACCTTCCTCAAACTAGTTTACTGGAAAATAGTTTAACGTGTATAATGAGAATGGACAAAGCGATCTTGGAAGCAATCTTCCAAACCGGCTCATAAAACCACCTTGCGATTTAGTTTTCAAGATTGCTTTGCCTCATTTAACTGGTTTTAGCATAAGTGAGGACAAAAACCTTTCTTCGGGAAGCGATTTTGAGAGTGCTACTCCACACGGCAAGTGTAAAATGCTCACACTGCGGTTTTGAATTTCGCGCAAAATATGTCAGCCCACCGAGAGCATTTCCATAGCAACAAGATCGTTTTTTCGTGAAGTGATTTTGAAAACCACTTTTGGGTGATCAAATGGGAACGCTAGCAAAGCGATCTTCCAAACTGGTTTCCTAAACTAGTTTTAGAAAGCGTAATGAGAACGGTGTCTTTGAGGCGGCACATGAAAATGAGAAATTACCTTTTGCAATTCTGGAGTATCTTGGACGAATTTCTGTCCACTCTTTCGTCTCCTAATGGAAAGATGCAAGACGGTGTCGCCGTCTGTGTCTTTGAGGTTGATCGCTGCACCATGGTTGACCAGAAGTTCAACTAGCTCAGAGTAACCCTGCCAGGTCGCTAAGTGGAGGGGCGTGGAGTGACCTTCTCCCGCATCAATAGTTGCAGGCTTCTTCAAGAGGTTCAAGAAAATAGAAAGTACTTATTATTCTGCCATCTTTTACAGTAATACAAGCATGCGTGCACCATTTCAAATTTCTACTGCCTTTATCACTCATGATGATGATGATGATGAAGATGATGATGACGATGATGGTAATGATGATGATGACGATGATGGTAATGATGATGATGATGAGACGATGATGGTAATGATGATGATAATGGTGGTGGTCGTTGTGGTGTTGGCCATGGTGTTTGTGGTGGTGATAATAATGATAAGGATGGTGAAGAAGATGATGATGATGGTGATGATGATGGTGATGATGGCAATTACGATTACAATGATACTGTTGCTGGTGATGATGGTGGTGGTGGTTGTGGTGGTAATGATGATGGTGATTTGGTGTTGATGATGATGATGTTGATGAAGTTGTTGTTGCTGCTGATGATGATGATATGGAGTAGGATAACAATGAATTGGTGAAAGTACTAATAGTGATGATCATGATAATGATGATGGTGATAATGGTGGTGATGATAGTGTTGATGATGATGATGATTTGTTTATCATAATCTTGAATATTGTTGAAATTCTCTTAGTAACATGTATATTCTTCTTGTTTTTAATTGAATGTAACACACAATAATAAAAAAATAGTTTGCTCTGTATTAACAAGCTTTCTATAATTCTTTAAAATGTTGAACCAGTGATGTAATCAAGTCGAGTCAACTCGGACTAAGTCAGAGTCATTCGGTGTTCAAGTCACAAATCCAGTTGAGTCTTCAGTGGTTCAAGTCGTGAGTCAAGTCAAATCATCAATGGTTTGAGTTGTGAGTCAAGTTGAGTCGAAAGTGGGTTGAGTCTCAAGTCGAGTCGAGTCATTCTTCAGACAATCTCAAGTCAAATTGAGATCGAATTGAGTCAAAAACTGGATTCAAGTTCAGTTGAGTCAAGTCTGGTCATTACAACGCTGTATTTTACTCACCAAGTTGATGAGAACACGTGAAATTTCAAGATGATTGTTGACAGCAGCCACATGCAGAGGAGTAAAACCATCATCCTTCTCAATAAGAGCTAGAGACGGGTCCTTAGCAACCATCAGTTTCACCACCCTAACAACAAAAAGAGGAAGAACAATTGGAATTCAGATTATCAACACATTTTCAAAGTGTGTCATTTAACTCATAGAAATAGGAAGCTTTTTAAAGTTCAAAATTTAGTTTTGTTTTAATCTTCAAATTGGCAACAATCATTAATAATATTCTATTCATTTCCTTACTATGAAAATTAAAACTCTATCTTGAACTCATAGAGGTACACAGTTCAAAATTAGTCTTCTTTTGATCTGCAAATAGCAACAGTCATTCAATTTCTATACATTTTAATACTTTGAAAAAACTCTTTAACCCATTCAGATATACAGCTTTCATGAGTTCAAAATTAATCTCATTACGTCAAATTCCCTTTGAAACAATACCACAGTTCGGATTGCGAACTGCGGTGTTGTGCCCCATTTTCCATTTGGATCTCCTAAAACTCATTTCCAAGCCCTTATCAACCGCGCTTGGCCATGTAATCCAGGGGCAGTGGCGTAGCTAGGATTTTTTCCCGGGGGGGCACTGGGGGGTCCTTGCTTTTTCAGGGGGGGCACCGGCCATTTTTCCGGTATGTGTCCACAAGGGCGGATCCGACTTTCGCCAATAGGGGACGGGGGCCCGAAATTATCTTCACCTATATCAGTCACTTCTTAGTTTTATTCTTATGAAACAACGTAAACATAAAATAATCTCATAAGCCTTATAAAAAGTGCGAGCGCGAAGCGCGAGCGATTTTTTTTTAACTTTAATGTATTTTTTCCTGAAAATTTAATTTTCTGGGCAATGTTATGTGTGATCCTGAACCCCCAAGCGCGAACAGAAATTTTTATCAACTGTTCTAGCATTATCGAAAAGGGACCTGTTAAGGACTGCTTATACAGTTACCCACGAAGACGGTATATATTTCAATAATGCGAGCGCGAAGCGCGAGCAAATTTTTTGAAATTCCGACCTAAAAAAATGGTCATTCTCTAAAAGCACTTTTTGTATTAATTAATGGGATAGGTATGTAACTAAACAATTGATGCGAGCGCGAAGTGCGAGAGGAAGAAAATTGAGATTTTAGAAAAATTTAGACCTAAAAGTGGGACACTCTATTCATATTTTGTAAGTCATAAATAGGATATAGTCAATTGGGTATCATTAATAATGCGATCGTGAAGCGTGATATTCTGATGTAAAACTGGATTAAGTACATTTTGAATAAAGAACATGCAGGCTATCGCGCATGTTTTAGATTTAGAATCTGGGCATTCTGAATACATTTGTTTAATTGAACATTATGGAATACACGTAGACAATATGAACTTGGCAAATCAAACAATGTGACCACGCAGCGTGAATTTAAAATGCTGATATGTAGACCATAAAACGAACATTTTACAGAGCACTTAAATTTGTAAATGAAAAAAAAATAATAAGAAAGCTCGATGTCCGAGCTAAAATATGTTTTGCATATTGACTTAAAACTTGCTCCACATCAGCCCATTGAGCAAGATATGAATACCATCGAACAGGAAATTATGGCGCGAAGCGCCAGCAAAAATTTTATATAGTAACATGAAAAGATTTTGTTTTTAATTGCAAGTCCTCTTATTATGTCATTCACTCGTCTTCCTCCTCTTATTTTTCTCTTCTTTTTTCTTCTATCTTTCTTCTTCTTTTCCTTTTTCTTTCTCCCTTTTTTCTTTTTTTTTTGGTCTGCCAATTTTTCTGGGGGGGGGCACCTGGGGGGGGCACACCAAATCTCAGGGGGGGCACGTGCCCCCCCAGGCCCCCCCGTAGCTACGCCACTGTCCAGGGGTAATCCCCGCTGTCTCAATTTCATCCCCACAGGCCAGTATATGAGCGTTGAGCAAAGGACGAAAAGATAAACAACAGCTGCGCTATTACGTAAGACTTCTCTGCCTGTAGTAGGACCTTCAGAATGAAATTATTGTATTCCATATTTAATCACTTTTTCAAAGGCATATTGTATTCAGTAACCCGATGTTAGTCCATTTTCAATTTCGAACGAAGAAAATCTACCTCGGAATAAGGAAAGTAAGCGAATAAAAATGACGGCATGCTTACAGGGACCGCACTCAGCGCTGCGCATGCATCCCATCGTGTGTGGCCCCCTGCTGTGACTGTATATGCCGGGCTGTTGTTTTATCTTCGGACCAACGTCAAGAAACAGGTGTTTTGATACTTAAATTGCTTTCTGGAGGCAGTTACAGCTGGAGAAGAGAATTGATGAGAAGCGGAACTGTGGTATAGTGTTGTCAAACGGAAGTTTTTCGTCATGTCTATTGATCGGATTCTCATATTGACAACAGTCATTTTTTTCTATCCTTTCATACTTTGAAAAAAAAAATCTTTAATCCATAGAGGTACACAGCTTTAATGAGGTCATAATTACTCTCCTTTTGGTCCTCAAATTGGTAAGTTATTTAATTTCTATTCATTTTCATACTTCAAAAAAATAATAATTTGATTTGATTTGATTTATTTCTGCATTCAAGATATATGCAAGATAACATCAAGGTGATACATTTAAGTTTTACAAAGTAATAAAGCAATAGTCATAATAAAGCAATGAAAAATAAATATCAACAAGAAGCAATATTCAATCAAAAGAAAATAACAGTTTAAATGAATGCAGGAGACCGCCATCGTGAGCGGTTAACCTTGAAAATGATGGCGGCCTCGTAAAATGGTACATAAATATATTTCTTCATTGATCAAGTGGGTGCAATGCAGGTGCAGGTGCAGGTGAAGTAAACTGCAGTTGAATAATTAACTTAAAGAGGGGGATGCACATGATTTGATGGTTTTTCTTTTAATAGTGGCTTTAAATGAGTATATTGTTGAACATGACTTAATATTGTCTGGAAAGTTGTTCCAAATATCAGGACCATAATTTCGAATTGATTTATGAGTTATTAATAACTTATGGTTGGTGAGATGAAGGTTTCCTGATGAGCGGGTTGGGTAGGAATGAACAGATCTGTTAAACCTAAACATATTATTAAAGGATGGAGGAAGTTGATTATTAAAGTATTTGAACATAAAGATGGCTACTTGAATTGTATTGATATCAAATATTTTTAAAGTTTTGAGTTTATGAAACAATAGGTCAGAATGAGCCAAGTATTGTGATCCTGTGCACATACGGATTGCTCTTTTTTGCAATTTAAAGATAGAATCGACTTTAAAAGAACCACAATTTGCCCAGACGACATTACAATATGTTATATAAGGGAGGACTAACGAATTTTATAGCAAGAAAAGTACTGTCAGGAAGAGTGAATTTTAACTTGTAAATTATCCCAATACTTTTGGAAACGGACATCGTAACGTGGTGTTTGTGTTGATTCCAAGTCACAGATTCATCCATAATAACAACTAAAAATTTAGATTGTTTTTCTGTTCTAGAGGGGTGCCGTCAATATTAATGTAAATCGGTGTGTTCATGTTATGGGAATGGTGTCTGAAGTACATAAAATGTGTATTTTTTGTATTAAGAGAGAGTTTATTGACTTTGAACCAGTTTGATACTTCATTAATTTCACAATTTACGATATTGTTTAATGAATTTAGGTCTCTTTGAGAATAAAATATATTGGTGTCGTCGGCAAATAAAACGAAGGACAAAATAGAGAAGGTTCTAATGATGTCGTTAATATAGAGTAAAAATAAAAGTGGGTCTAAAATTGAGCCTTGAGGGACACCACATCGGACTAAAAGAGAATCAGAGTCGCAACTGTTAAAATTTACATATTGCCTTCGATTATTTAAGTAGTCTTTAAAAAATGAGAGACATTGACCTCGCATTCCATAATGGTTGAGTTTGAAGAGTAAAATATCATGGTTAAGGGTGTCAAATGCTTTACTAATATCACAAAAAATGCTAATAACGTGTTCTTTGTTCGCTGTGGCATTTGTTATTTTGTCATAAATTTGAAGTAATGTTAAATCTGTTGAGAATTTTTTTCTAAAACCATATTGATTACAATTCAGAATATCATATTTGTTTATGAATTTATAAAGTCTTGTGTAAACTATTTTTTCTAGAATTTTAGATATTGTTGGAAGTAAGGAAATGGGACGGTAGTTACTTATTTCATGAGGGTTGTCTTTTTTAAAGATTGGATTAACTTTTGCTACTTTTAATAAATCTGGAAAACACCTTGAGATAGGGAATTATTAAATATGTGAGTCAGAGGGCTAGCAAGAGGGTGAATTATTTGCTTAAGAAGAGACATGTTAATGCCATCACAACCAGAAGATAATGAAACAATAAAATCATCAAGGCTTGAGCAGTTCATTAGGTCACGTACGTATGGAGAAAAATGGGGTTCTGCATTGCATTAAAAAAAAAGTTGATTGTACAATGGAATGGAATTGTAAAATTTGTAGAATAAGTTCAATTTAGGTGGGGGAGTCGTGGTCTAGAAAATTAGGACTCTCGTCTTTTAATTTGAGGGACATGGATTCAATTCCAGGCCATGGCATGTTTTCCTTCAGCAAGAAATTTACCCACATTGTGCTGCACTAAACCCAGGTGAGGTGAATGGGTACCTGGAAGGAATTTATTCCTTGGATTGCATTACCCCATACCGGTGCTCTGCTAAAGAAAAGGTAATTATGCTGCATTACTGCAGAGCGCTTAGAGACTTCTGATAAAAGTAAGTACGGTATTAAGTGCTATGTAAGCAAGAATAATTATTTTCAGTATTATTAACTTACTCAAGACAGTTCCTTTTAGCAGCATAATGGAGAGGAGTAAATCCAGCGTTGGTTCTGAGCTTGAGATCAGCCGACTGATGATTGACGAAGAGCGGCCACATCTTAGCGGCTTTCTGTTTGATTGACAGGTGGATAGGAAGATAACCATCATTGTCCTGAAAAAAAAATATAGGTATATATTACATAGGTTATGTAGATTCGAATCAGTGATAGGTCAATACGCCATCACGTGA